>NW_016806084.1:1805846-1830549 GCF_001698545.2 Rhinopithecus bieti
CAAAAAACAAAAAACAAAAATCAGGTGGGCGCAGTGGCACACACCTGTAATCCCAGCTACTCGGGAAGCTGAAGCAGGAAAATCGCTTGAACCCGGGAGGTGGAGGTTGCGGTGAGCCGAGATTGCGCCACTGCACTCCAGCCTGGGAGACAGAGTGAGACTCTGTCTCAGAAAAACAAAAAGAAAGAAAGAAAAGACTTTTTTTTAAATGTTTAAGACAAATAAATATTCAGGGAATTTGTTGCTAGTAGACTTGTATTGCAAGAAATTTGTCAGAAGAAAAATGATATAGGTCAGAAACTCAGATCTACATAAAGAAAGGAAGAGACTTTGAGATGGAATAAGTGAAGGCAAAATAAAACCATTCTTTTCTTACCTTTAATTGATAGAAGAGATAACAATTTATTCACAATAACAACAATGTATTCAATTATGTATGCCACATATATATATATATGCCTATGTATGCTTATTTGTAACTAAAATTAATGATAGCAATGAGTATTAGAGATGAGAGAAAAAATTAGGAATATTTTATTTTACTGTACTTGCCCTATCTGTGAAATAGTATAGTGTTATTTGAAAGTGGACTTGGAACAGTTGTAAATGTATACTGCAACCTCTAGGTCACTACTTAAAAAGTAAAAAAAAAAAAAAAAAAAATATGTAACTGATATGCTAAGAAAGCAGATGCAATGAAATCATGGAATACTCAAAACTACAGAAGCAGAAAAAGAGTGGAAGACAAAAATGGGAAAAACAAGACAAAATATAGAAAACTTAACAAATATAGTAGATATTAATTCAAGTGTATCAATAATCACTTTAAATGCTAGTGGTCTAAATATACACATTAAAAAACAAGAGATTATCAGAATGGATAAAAAACAAGGCATATGTTGTCTACAAGAAACTCAATTCAAATATAAAGATACACACAGATTAAACTTAAAGAAATGAAGAAGACAGATACACTCTGCTAACATTAATCTAAAGAAAGCTGGAGTGCCTATATTAATTTCAGACAAGGCAGATTTCAGAGCAAAAATAAATTATCACAGAGAAAAAAGGGTAGTACATAATGATAAAGGGGTAAATTCTCCCAGAAGATGTAACAGTCATTAACATGTATGCACCTAATAATAGAGCATCAAAATGTATAGGGCAAAACCTGACAGAATTGCAAGGAAAAACAGACAAATCCACTACTATAACTGGAGACGTCAGCATCCCTCTATCAGAAAAGGACAGATACAGCAGACAGAAAATCATTAAGGACATAGTTGAACTCAACAATATCATCAGTCAATTGAGTATAACTGACCTACATAGTCTATTTCATTCAACAACAGCAGAATACACACTAGCATCAAGCTCACATGGAGCATTCCCCAAAATAGACCACATTCTGGGTCATAAAACACATATTACCAAATTTAAAAGAATGAAAATCATACAATGTCTGACCTCTGGCCAGAATGGAATTAAACTAGAAAACAAGAACAGAAAGATAGTTGGAAAATCCCCAAATACTTGGAGATAGAACAATATACTTCTAATAATCTGTGGGTCAAAAAAAATCTTAAGAAAAATGAACTAAATGAAGTGAAAATACAACTTATCAAAATTTGTTGGAAGCAACATCAGCACTGCTTAAAGGAAAATTTATAGCATTAAATGCCACAAATGTATAGCATTAATATAGCATTCTGCTTGCTTATGTTAGAAGAAGAAAGATCTAAAATCAATAAGCTAAGCTTCAACTTTGTGAAGTTAAAAAAATAACAAATTAATCCAAAGTAAGCAGAAGAAAAGAAACAATAAAAGTTAATGTACCTCAATGAAATAAAAAACAGAAAACTAATAAAGAAAATTAATGAAAGCAAAAGCTGGTTCTTTTAAAAGATCAATAAAATTGATAAGCCTCTAGCCAGACTAAGAAAAAAAGAGACAAGAAACATATTACTAATGTCAGAAATGAAAGAGGTGACATCACTACAGATCCCATGGACATTAAAAGGATAATTTTAAAATGATATGAACAGTTATTTACCCCAAAATCTGATAACCTATACAAAATGCACAATTCCTTGAGAAATAAAATCTGCCGAAACTCATACAAGAAGAAATGAGTAATATGAATAGGCCTATCTCTATTAAAGAAATTGAATCAATAATTAACATGTTTCCAAAGCACCAGGCCCAAATATGTTCACTGTTGAGTTCTACCAAACATTTAAGGAAGAAATTATACTACTTCTTAACAATCTTTATGAGAAGGTAACAGGGAATACTTCCAAACTCATTCTATGGGGTCAGCATTGCCCAGACAGACATTACAAAAGGAAAACTAAAACCAATATTATCTCATAAGCATAGATGCAAAAATCCACATCAAAATATAAGCAAATTGAATTCAACAATGTATAAAAAGAATTATACACCACAACCAAGTGAGATTTCTCCCAGGTATAAAAAACTGATTCAACATTCAAAAATCAACTAATGTAATCTATCACACCAACAAGCTACAAAGAAAAAAAAAATATGATCATACCAATAGGTATAGAAAAACCATTTGACAAAATGTGATACCCATTCATGATAAAAAAAAATCTCAGTAAACTAGAAATAGGGAAGAACTTCCTCAACATATAAAGAATGTGTAAGGAAACCTGCAGTGAACATCATACTTAGCAGTGTGAAACTAGAAGCTTTTCTGCTCAGAGGAAGAATAAGACAAGGATGTCTCCTCTCAACATTTCTTTTCAGTATCATACTGGAAGACCTGGCTGACACAGTTAAGACAAGAAAAGAAAACAAAAGGTATATAGATAGAGAAGGAAAAAATTAGAGTATCTTTGTTCACAGATTATATTATTGTCTGTGTAGCAAATTCAAAAGGATCAATAATTTAATCTGACTTTGAACAGACCACTCTGGCAGCTTTATAGGAAAGAGGAAGAACTAAAGGGGAAACAAGAATGGAAGCAGAAGGCCAGTCAGGAAGCTGTTGCAGTAAGTCACGCAGGGGTTAACAGTGACTTGAACTGCAGAGACAGGGGAGGAGATGATGAACAGACAACAGATTTAGAATGTTCTAGGAAAAGATAATAGGACATACTAATGAATTAGATGAGTCAAGTCAGGAAAAAGTAAACTCATGAGCAACTCTTGGGGTTTTCACAGCAACAACTAACTGAAGGTAAATAAGTCACAAAACCTTAGGACATTGCAAAATAATACTACAAAATGCAATTAGAGGTGAGGATGAAAACATCAGTGATACATTTGGAGTTTTAAATCCAAATATAAACATAACAATAGAGAGGATCAAAAGCCAAGATGGGCTCAGAAGTGTGACTTTAAGGCCTGATGAAGAAGGCTAAGTGGCCATTCTCTCTTCCCGTTTGCCATCTCTGAGGACATTCCTGAGCAGTTTTGGTTGATCCTGACTATGTTGCCTAAAGGAGGTTTCAGAGTCAAGCAAAATAATAAAAAAGTGGAGTTTGAAGGGGGGCTCCCCCGGCTAGATTCCCATAAAAGACTGGGACAATTTCTAGGAAATACATAAATGCCAGTCTCATCTACCCAAATAAAAGCCTTATTACTCTTATGCTATTAATACTGGGACCCACAGACATAATTAGGGGAAAAATCACCACCTTAATGAGCCTGTTTGTTAAGTGCTTTTGTTCCACTGAGGGGAACACTGAGTCACCTAGTGACTCAGGCCAAATGGCAAACACAACACTAGAAGGTATACTTTGAGGCTTCCACCTTCATTTAAATCCTTGGCAACTCTCTAATCAAACAGTTCTTTTGAAATTGCTTCCAACTGTATCTAATCCTTTATGACTTTTAAAAAAGGAACTTGTAATTTTCATTTAAGAGCTTCTAATTTATCAAAAACTCCAAGTCTATAAAAGTGACTCAAGTTTCATGGATTGTGCATCTCAAAGGATATGCTTCAGACCTTCCCAGCTTTAAAAGATTATTCCTAATAATTTTTAGAAAAAATAAATTAAAGAATGTCTATTTACCAAAGCTATCTCAGAATACAGCTGAAACTTGACTGACACTGGATCCAACTGGAGTAAGAGTTTGTAGATGATGTGACAACACACATACAAAAAGAAAGGACGCTCTCACTCTTTGCTGGCTGAATGCTGCGTGCCCTGGCAGTGGTGAAGACAGCTCTGGACATTCACTGTAGCATGAAATCTCATCTCATATATAAAAGACCACAGAAGCAATGCTATAATTTACGCTACGGTGACCAATTCATGTTCAAGACTTTCCTGGTTTTAATACCGAAAGTCCTGCATCCCAAGATCCCCTTGACCGCAGACGAAAAGGGCAGTTGGTCACCCTAAATTTACCCCAGCCCTTATTTCCTTGGGTTTGTTGTCACGTATGTTACCAGGGCCATTTCACCCAAATTTCTTACAGAAACAATCATGACTTTTGCTAAAGGCACTCTTGGGGTAAATAAGCTGAATACTGAAATCCAATTTTCCCAGCTTCAGACAATCACTGAAGCTTTTCATTCTTACTTACCTGTCCATTCTCATCTCTCAATCTTAATATTTATGACCTTATTTTTCCTAGATGTGGGCCATCCATGGCTGAAAACATTTTCAGAATTTGATAGCCAATGAAAGGGGGAGGGGAAGGTTCCTGGCAAGATGCCAGTATAGACACAGGCCCTGTCCCATTCCTAGATTCTCAATGAGTCAATCAATGGAACGTAAAAATGGATCAAAACCTCTTCTGGCACTATATATTAGAGAAAGGTGCTCAATATGCCAGAAGTGCAAATGATTGTGCTGAATATAGTATAGGTGGAATTAGATTAAAGAAGGGCAAAGAAGGCTGACACGTGATTATCTCTCCAAAAGAGCAGCGAGCCTGATAAACATACCAATCAAATCCTAAGTGCAATGTTCACCTCTTAACTCAGAAAGCAGAGAGCAGGAGGGCAAGGGGAGCTTACGAGGCACCCAGAGAGCAAGGCTCTTGCCTCTGTAGTGAGTATTCTATGTACACAACCTGTGATACTCACTGTAGCGAGAGTTCTATGCACACAATCTGTGATACGCATAGACCCCAGGATGTATTGCTGTTATAAGCCACGACTCTGAGTACCAGGCATTGCAGAAACAAGGAACTGCAGCAACCAGCAACGATAGGAGTGGGCCAAAACCTACCATGGTTTGCTCATACTGCAAGCATCCACATAAAGACAAAAACAAGTGCTTAAGCACACTCCAATTTATAAAATCTCTATCTGGCTGTGTAAAGACACATTTTCTTCCACCTTCAAGTAAAGGATTTGGCCAGGAATCCATACTAATCTCTCACAGAACCAATCTCAGCTACTTGCATATAAGCCAGTACTAGTCCACTTTCTATGAGGATAAAGAGGTAAGGAGTCATTGCCAGAACTATGCAAAATTACTACAGTTCAAAGGAATGGAGGCACTTTGATCAAAACTGTCTTTTCTGAAAAAGGTTTACTCGAACTGACATGATAAAATTTTAGAAAATTCTCAGTTTTTCAAGAAGACACTTGATTCAAGAAGGCACTGCATCTGTGAAAATAAGGTAAGCAGACATGAAGCTGGAACAGTATGAGATCAGGAAAAACCACTTGCATTGATTTTTTTAATACCATTTCTTCATTTAACATGGCAACAGATGGACTGAACAGCAGAAAGCATGCTGCAGAAAAACCAAATTACTGAGCTGGATGAGTGAACTCAAGAGATTCTCCTATAACTCAGGGAAAATATAAGAAATGAGTGATGGAAAACCTAAGACATGAGGAACAGATCCTGGAGATCAAAATGTACTTAACAGGAATCACAGAATGAAAGTAAAATACAGGCCGGGACCGGGCGCAGTGGCTCACGTCTGTAATCCCAGCACTTTGGAAAGCCGAGGCGGGTGGATCACGAGGTCAGGAGATGGAGACCATCCTGGCGAACACGGTGAAACCCTGTCTCTACTAAAAATACAAAAAAATTAGCCGGGTGTGGTGGCAAGCGCCTACAGTCCCAGCTACTGGGGAGGCTGAGGCAGGAGAAGGGCGTGAACCCAGGAGGCAGAGCTTGCAGTGAGCCGAGATCACGCCACTGCACTCCAGCCTGGGCAACAGAGCCAGACTCCATCTCAAAAAAAAAAAAAAAAAAAAAGAGAAAGAAAGTAAAATACAAGCCAGGCATGGTGATTCACACCAGCAATACCAGCACTTTGGGAGCCCAAGGCAGATGGATTACTTAAGGCCAGCCAAGAGTTCGAGATCAGCCCTGTCAACATGGTGAAACCCTGTCTCTACTAAAAATACAAAAAAAATTAGCCGGGCATGGTGGCAGGCGCCTGTAATCCCAACTACTTGGGAAGCTGAGGCAGGAAAATTGCTTGAACCTGGGAGACAGAGCTAGTAGTGAGCCGAGATCACACCACTGTACTCTAGCCTGGTCGACAGAGTGAGACTCCACCTCAAAAAAAAAAAAAAAAGTAAGATACAGAAAGATATAAGAATAATCAAAGAAACACTAGAAGAATGTTTTCCAAGGTTGTGAAAAGACCAGAGTCTGCACTATGAAATGGTTGAGCAAGGACATAAACATATTCTGTTAAAAAATTAAATATAAAATACTACAAATGTCCAAACAGAAAATACAGCTTACCACAATGAAATCCTATATGAAGATGGCCTCAGACATCTCCCAACATCAAATATCAGAGGTCACAGAACAATATCTATAGAGTTGTTGGTGGTGGTTTTTTTGTTTGTTTGTTTTTGAGATGGAGTCTCGCTCATCGCCCACGCTGGAGTATAGTGGCACAATCTTGGCTCACTGCAACCTCTGCCTCCCGGGTTCAAGTGATTCTCCTGCCTCAGCCTCCTTATAGCTTGGATTACAGGCATGTGCCATCACACCTGGCTAATTTTTGTATTTTTAGTAGAGATTGTGTTTTGCTATGTTGGCCAGGCTGGTTTTGAACTCTCGACCTCAGGTGATCCGCCCACCTCGACCTCCCAAAGTGCTGGGATTACAGGCATGAGCCACTGCACCCAGCCTCTATAGAGTTTTAAGGGTGAAAGTTTGATGCTCAATAATCCTATAGCCAATCAAAGAGATATTTACAAATGAAAGGATAGGAAGTCGTCACTCTTCCATAATGCAAAGACTCAAAGAATATGCCACGACCACTTCCCTGCTATTAGTCTTCATGAATATTATTAGAAATTACATTTTGGCTGACCAAGAGAACAATCAAGAATTTTTTTTAAATCACAGTACAAAAAGGCTAGCAGTAAGCATAAACGCAGTTAAATAATTTCATATATTGTTATTTAATTTAATGCAAGTATTACAGTTAAGACTTAAATGGAAAGATGTTTCACCTAAAATAAATATTAAAAATCTAAGTACAAAACTGAAAATTGGGTATAAGAAAATACCTGGGAAGTGGGCAGAAAGGTTGGATAAAGTAAATGTTAAGAAAAACACTAACTCCTCAACAGAAAAATGAGCAAAATACGATCAGCCAATGAATAACAGAAAGAAGTAAACAGTGGCCAATAAAAATAAAAAATGTTCAACCTCATGAATAAAGAAACGAAATTTAAAATAATAGCATATTTTCGCCCATCAAATTGGCAAAAATATTTGTAAATTGTAACGCTTAGCACTGTATAGAGTAGGGTAAAGGAGGCTGGTGGAAGTAACTGACGATCACATCTCATACACTGCAGGTAGGAATGAAAATAAAAATGTCTCTAAGTAACAGCCTGACAATAGAATATGTACTGTGTAAATGTTCACACCATAATACCTCACCAAGGCATTCAACTTCTAGCAATATTTCCTGGGGAAATAAAGATATATATACAAAGAGGTTCACTGTAGCAATACACAAAATATCAAAAAACTTGAATAACCAAAGTAGATTATTTTGTGATTTAAAACATTTTCTGAACTTTACTGAAGGATAATTGACAAAAATTTTATATATCTACAGTGTAAAATGTAATGTTTTAATATATATATACATTGTGAAATGACTTCTAAAACCAATCTAATTAACATACCCATGACCTCACAGTAATCGTGTGTGTGTGTGTGTGTGTGTGTGTGTGTGTGTATGTGCGCTAAAAACATTTAAGATCTACTCTCTTAGCTAATTTCACGTATGTAATACAGTATTAATAAATATAGTTACTGCTACGGTTTGGATCTGTGTCCCCACAAAATCTCATGCCGTACTGTAATCCCCAAGGTTGGAGGTGAGTCCTGGTGGGAGGTGACTGGATCATGGAGGCGTTTTCTCATTAATGGTTTAGCACCATCCTCTCGGTGCTGTTCTCATGACCGTGAGTTCTCACAAGATCAAGTGGTTTAAAAGTGTGTGGCACATCCCCCCTCACTCTCTCTTCCTCCTGCTCCGGCCATGTGAAGTGCTGACTCCCCCTTTTTGCTTTCCAGCATAATTTTATGAGGCCTCTCTAGAAGCCAAGCAGATACCAGCATCCTACTTCCTGAACAGCCTGGGGAACTGTGAACCAATGAAACTTCTTTATAAATGACCCAGTCTCAGGTATTTCTTCAGAGGAATGTGACAGACTAATACAGTTACTATGCTGTACATTAGGTCTCTAGAGTTTATTCATTCTGCATAAACAAAACTTGGTATCTTTTGACCAACATCTACCCAACATCCCTCAAACCCTTGGAAACCACCACTCAACTCTGTGCATTTATAACACTGTTAGATTCCACATATAAGTAAGATCATGTGGTATTCGTCTTTCTGTGCCTCATTTCACTTAGCATAACATATTCCAGATTAATCCACATTGTCACACATGACAGGATTTCCTTCTTTTTTAAGACTGAATAATATTTCATTATGTGTGGATATGTGTGGGTATGTGTGTGTAGATGTAGATATATAGATATACTTACCACATTTTCTTTATTCATTCCTCTGTTAACAGATACTTAGGTTGTTTCTAAATCATGGTTTTTGTGAATAATGCAGCAATGAACATGGGAATAAAGATATCTCTTTTAGATACTGATTTCATTTCCTTTGGATATGTATCCCAAAGTAGAATCGCTGGGTCATATGAAATTCTATTTTTAACTGTTTGAGAAACCTCCATGCAGTTTTCCACAATGGCTGTACCAATTTACACTCCCACCAATGGTGTACAAGTGTTCCCTTTTCTCCACATCCTCACCAACACTTGTTATCTATTGTCTATTGTATAATAGTTATTCTAACAAGTACAAAGTAATATCTCATGGTTTTGATTTACATTTCACTGATGATTAGATGTTGAGCACATTTTCATATACATGTTGAGCATTCACATGTCTTCTTTTCGGAAATGTCTATTCAAGTCCTTTGCTCATTTTTAGGTCAGGTTACTTGTTAACCTGCTGTTGAGTTTTATGAGCTATTTACATATTTTGGATAGGAATTCCTTATCAAATGCATGGTTTGCGAATATTTTCTTCCATTGCATAGGTGGTCTCTTCACTCTGCTGCTGTTTCCTTTGTTGTGGAGAAGCTTGATAGTTTGATGCAATCACATACATGTACTTTTGCTTTTCCATAAGTTTTGTATTTCCATATCTTTGCATCCCATAAGTTTTGGGATATTGTCTTTCCATTTTCACTTGTCTCAAAAGATTATTTGATTTCCCTCTTCATTTCTCGCAAATTGATTGTTCAAGAAAATTTCCACGTCACTGTGGATTTTCCAACTTTCCTCTTATTATTGATTTCTAGTTTTATATCATTGTGGTCAAAAAAGATGCCTGATATGACTTCAGTCTTCTTCAATTTGTTAGTACTTACTTTGTGGCCTAACATATGATCTATGTTTGAGAATGTTTCATGTGCACTTGAACAGAATGTGTTCTTTTGATGTAGGATGGAATGTTTTGTATATGTGTTAGGTCCATTTGGTCTGTAGTGCTGTTCAAGTCTGCTGGCTCCCTATATATTTTCTGAATGGATTTCTACTGATTTTCCAAAATGTGGTACTCAATACCCCTACTGCTCCTGTATCGCTATTTGTCCCTTCAGTTCTGTTAATATTTGCTTTAAATATTTAGGTCCCAATGTTGAGTGCATATATACAGTTATCCCTTGGTATACAGGAGGGATCGGTTCCAGGACTGTGTGTGTATCCACAAATCAGTGTATACTCAGGTCCTACTGTTGGCCCTGCCGAACCTGTGTATATGGAAAGTTGGCTCTCCATACATGTGAGTTTCTAATCCCGTTAATATTGCAATTTCGATCAGTGTTTGGTTGAAAAAATCTGCATATAAGTGAACTCACAAAGTTCACACCGATGATTCTCAAGGGCCAACTGTCTTTACAATTGTTACATTTTCTTGATGAACTGACTCCTTTATCATTACATAATGAAATTCTTTGTATCTTGTGACAGTTACTGACTTAAAGTCTATCTTGTCTGATATATGTATGGCCAGTCTCTTTTGGTTACTATTTGCATAAAATATTTTTCAATCCCTTTATTTTCAGCCTATGTGTGTTTTTAGCCAAAGTGAGTCTCTATAATTTAATCTTAGTTTTTAAATCCATTTAGCCACTCTACGTCTTTTGATTGGGAAATTTAATCCATTTACATTTAAGTCATTACTGGTAGGTAAATACTATTGTCATTTTGTTAATTGTTTTCTGATTGTTTTGTCGTCCTTTGCTCCTTTCTTCTCTTGCTGTCTTCCTTTATGACTTAAGGATTTTTTTCAGTGGTATGCTTTGATTCCTTTGTCTTTACCTGTTGTGTATCTACTAATCTACTATGTGTTTTTGTTTTTCCTTGTGGTTACCATAAGGCCCACATAAAACACCTTATAGTAATAACAGTCTACTTCATGCTCATAACAACTTAACTCTGCATATAAAAACTCTACACTTCAACTTGTCCACTCACATTTTATGTTATGGATGTCATAATTTACATCTTTTATATGTTGTGCATCCATTAAAAATTATTGTGGCAGCAACTATTTTTAATACTTTTCACTTTTACTTTGATAGAGTTACAAATGATCTATGCACCACCATCACAATATTAGAGTATTTTAATTTGAGTATATTTTACCTTTACAGTGAATTTTACAGTTTCGTATGTTTTCATGTTAGTTAGGACTTTTTCATTTTAACTTAAAGAACAACCTTTAGCAGTTCTTACAGACAGGTTTAGTTTTGATGAACTCCCACAGCTTTAGTTTGTCTGGGAAAATCTTGCTATTTTATTTCTGAAGGATAGCTTTGCCAGTTTGGTTTTCTTGGCTGGCACAGTCTTATTTCTTTCAGCATTTTGAATACATTATCCCATTCACTTCTGGCCTGCAAGGTTGCTGCTGAGAAATCCACTGATTATCTTACATGGGTTCCCTTATATATAATAATCCACTTTTCTCTTACTGCTTTCCAAATTTTCTCTTTGTCTTTGACCTTGGAAAATTTGATTATAATATGTCTTGGTGAATTTGACTTTATTATTAATTTATTTGGGGTTCTTTGGTCTTCATGGATTTGAATATTCATTTCCCTCTTCAGATTTGGGAAGTGTTCTGTCACTATTTCTTCAAATAAGGTTTCTGCTCCTTACTTATCTCTCTGTTCCTTTTGTAACTCCCATAACGTATATATGAATTTACCTGATGATGTCCCGTAAGTCCCACAAGCTTTGTTTTCTTTCTTTTTGGTGATTCAGACTGAGCAATTTCAAATGTCCTATCTTAAAACTCATTGATTCTTTCTTCTGCTTCATTGATTCTGCTACTGAAGCTCTCTATGGAATTTTTCATTATAGTCATACTGTCCTTCAGCACACAATATTTTAAATTATGTGTCAGCTCATAGATCTCCATTTCTATAGAGTCAATAACTAGTGTTTTATTTTTTTTCCTTTGGTCATGTTTGCCTGATTATTCATGATCCTTGTGGCTGTGTGTTGATGTCTGAACATCTGAAGAAGTAGGAACCTCTTCCAGGCTAGCTTCAGCTGGGAAAACCTTTCAACAGTCACCCCATCCAGAGATTATGTGTGGGCCATCTAGTGGAGTCCATGAGCAGGCTTGTTGCTAGACTCCTTAGGTGAGTTGGCCTGGTGCTTAAATCAGCAGGCAGGCAGCCCTAATACCTGGGTCCATTGGGAGGAGCCTGGAACCTGGGTCCACTAGGGCACACTTGGAGCTTAAGTTCACCTGGGTGGGTGTGGTCCCTGCATCCCCAACGGCAGGCCTAGAATGTTGGTCTGTGGGTGTAAGCCTAGATCCTGGGTCCACTGGGGTGGGCCTGGCAATTGTATCCACAGGGGTGAGCTGGTGCTAACACAGTCCTGAAGCTTAAGTCTGTGAGGCAGGCCTGGATCCTGAGTCCACTGGAGACTGGGTCTATATGGGAAGTCCTGGATTCTGGGGCTTCGAGGGCTGACCTGGAGCCTGAGTCCATGAGGGCATACCTGGTGCTACAGTAGGCTTGGAGCCTTTGTCTTTGGAGGCCACCCTAGCACTGGGGTTCACTGGGGTGGGCCTCTTGCTTAGTTTACAGAGAAGTTGGGTGCTCACTTCATTCTCCTTCCCCTACACAAAGGGTATCCCTCTTGACACTGTGCTGCTCAGGCTTCAGGGAGAGGTGACGTAGGTAATTTGAAACTGTTCTTCCTACTCTCTTCAATGTGTCCTTTCTCATTTCTGTGCTCCACCCAGGCAATGTAGTCTTTAACCTGGATTCCTTTGCTCTTAGAAAGATATTCTGTGCATGGATAGTTGTTCAAATTGATGTTTCTATAAAGAGACAAGTGCTATTCTGACATCTTGCTTGATATAAGTAAGGGATTAATTTTTAAACCAGTTTTAAACAATCAAATTGAAGAACTGTTTACTGATAAGAAAAAAAATGCTCAAAATATAAAAGTATCAGGGAAAAAAGATGCAAAATGTTTATACAACAATGATATTAATTATATAGAACAAGATAAACACATTACAAGTATAGAAAAAAAAAAACTAGAAGGAATGAGACCAAATAATTATAAATAATATTTTCTCCCTCTTCTTACACTGCAAGTTGGCAAATCTTCTACAATGGCATGTACCCTAATCACAGTCCAAGGTAGACATTTTTGCTTCATATTAAGCATCCTGAAATTGAACCATCTAAACATGATGCTTCACGACTGGATGAATATAATACTTTAAATTAGCAATACAAACGTTAAAAATAAGATATTGATGTTTAAAGCTTCAAATGGAAAATTCATGAAGAGATTCCAGAAAAGAGGTGATTCATTCACGCAAATAAATAGGACAGTAAACAGTGAATCAGTGAAACTGGTAAGAGCTTTGGCAGTTTCGTAAATCTTCCCCAAAATAAAATTTCCATGGAAGCGAAAAGTCCATAAACAGAGCATGGGAGATAAAGATAATCTCAGGATACATAACTTCCCTCCCCTTTTGTTAAAAGTAACTTTGTGGAATGCTAGCCTTCGTGATGGTGAAGAAGAAGTAGAGTCGTGAAGGTAAAATTGATTTGTTTTGTCTTGGTTTTTCTTTCTTCCTTTTTTTTTAGAAGGAGTCTGCTGGCGTCGCCCGAGCTGGAGGGGCAGGGGGATCTTGGCCTCAACCAAACCCTGCCTCCGGGGTCAGCAAATCTCCTGCCTCAATCTCCCAAGACGGGACTATAGGCAGTGTCACCGGCCCAGCTAATTTTGGATTTTTACGATGAGTCACCTGACGGCCCAGGAGGCCCGATCTCTTGCCATCGTGATCGGGCTCTACCTGGCCTCCCAAAGTGCTGGGTGACAGGCATGAGGCCACCTCGCCTGGCCCGAGGTTTTGCTTTCTAAATAAGCAAAAAATCAACCACTTGCCAGGCTACCCTTTCTCTTTTATTCCTACAAGTTGTAATTCCTTCCCCCCGCCAGGAACACTGCAGTGTACAGCCGATTGGGAAAAGGAAAGAGAGAAGGAGGTTGATTGACAGAAAAAAAAATGAAAACGGAGAGAGGTAGAGACAGAAAAGATGATAAAGGTTTTCTCCATTTCCCCCCCCTTTTGTAAGTGCAGAGCTATCACTGGTCGGCCCACAGTTCCCACTAAACGTGGAACTGTGAGGACCAAGAATGCCTCAAAGTTAATGAAATGAAACAGAAGAAGCCATTTCGAACCTCTAATCCCCGTTTCCTACCGCTTCTGACCTCCTTCTTACGCATCCCTGTCATATCCAATTTGCATTAGCAATTAAGAAAGAAGCTATTGGTTTCTGGCTAATAACGGGAAGAGAGAAAAAGATTTCTCTCCAAATATGTGGTAATCCATTATGTGCAAGGTTCTACATACTGTGGTGTAGTATAGAATATAACTATATATGAATATATAATGAGGCTGGGTGTAGGTGATCACACCTGTAATCCCAGCACTAGTTGGGAGCTGATTGGGGGATCATGAGGTCAGGAGTTCTCAAGACAGGCTGCCTACGGGACCAGCCTAGCCAAGATGGGAAACTCTGTCTCTACTAAAAATACAAAAATACCAGGTGGTGGCGGGCACCTGTAACCCAGCATACTCGGAGGTAGGCAATAGAATTGCTGAAAAACAGGAAGGGCGAGTTGCAAGTGGAGCTGGGAGATCGTGCCACTGCACCTAGCGCTGGTGAACAAAGCAAGACTCTGATCAAAAGAAAAAAAAAAAAAAAAAAAAAAAATATATATATATATATATATAGAGAGAGAGAGAGAGAGTCAGAAAGCTTAGGTCTACTAGTAGCTTTCTAGACATAAGCAGCTGGAATCCCTTATCCTAAGTGAATTAATGCAGGAAAAGAAAACCAAATACTGCATGTTTTCTCTTATAAGTGGGAGCTAAACACTGAGGAAACATGGACACAAAGAATGGAACAACAGACACTAGGTTCCACCTAAGGGTGGAAGGTGGGAGGAGGGTAACGATCAAAAAATTATCTATCAGGTACTATGCTTATTACCTGGGTGATGAAATAGTCTGTATACTAAACCCCCACAATATGCAATTTGCCCATGTAACAAACCTGCATATGTATCCCCGGAACCTGAAATAAAAGCTGGGAGAAAAAAAAATACTTCTGTACCAATAACTACAGTCCACAGGGGAAAAAGTTGTGGCATCCACAATGAATGGTTGGTTCCCTTGCCATTAAGGGCATTCAATTTTTTTAACATCACCCCTAAATAAATGAGCTATACACATACCTAGATGAGGGGGTAGAGAGAGCAGTGTGAACAAAAATAAGAAAAAATGTTGTTACCCCAACCAATTGTAGGACAGACTACAAAACCACTATAATGAACTAGCCAAGGACTATGATTTATATCTTTGTACCTTTAGGTATGTATCTTATGTACCTTGAGATCATCTTCCCCCCATGCTTGTTTTTTTTTTTTGAGATGGAGTCTGGCTCTGTCGCCCAGGCTGGAGTGCAGTGGTGTGATCGCGGCTCACTGCAACCTCTGCCTCTTGGGTTCAAGTGATTCTCCTGCCTCTGCCTCTTGAGTAGCTGGGATTACAGGCACGCACCACCACACTCAGCTAATTTTTGTATTTTTAACAGAGACAGGCTTTCACCATGTTGGCCAGGCTGGTCTCGAACTCCTGACCTCAAGTGATCCACCTGCCTTGGTCTCCCAATTGTTTTTATAAAAGTTTTCACTCCCATAGAAAATTATATCTAGGGGTAAGATTTATAAAAGTAGCCAAAGCTCTTATCACCTTGACTGATGGGTGTGCACTGTCCTATTTATTTGGTAAATAAGTATCCCTGAACAACAACAACAAAAAACTGTATTGGGCTTAGATTACAAAGTCTAAGGAACCATCCAGCATGAGGTATATAGTCTGACCTTGAAATGTGCTGCAGGGACTGACTGGATGAGGAAAGTCAAACTAATTCCCGGCCTAGTCCTAAATTCAAACCTTCAATAAGGATCGACTGAAAAAAATAATGGCATCATTCACAGTCATTCTTCCACTGTCTTTACAGGAGTGGCAAGTAACACACACAGGATATACAACCTAAATAAAGACCTAAAACAACAACAACAACAACAACAACAAAAAACATTTCCTGTAGCTCATGCCTTTGGGAATTATGTTCAATAGACAGGTGGCCAAAGAGGGAACATGAAGACTGCTAGCCAATGGGAAAAATTCCACCACCAAATTCAGATACAGAATTACCCCCAAACAGTGTGACTCTAACTGATGAAATATGAGAGAACAAAAACATTTCAAAATGCACAGTAAAACATTCCTCCTCAGCTTAAAAGAAACCAACACATTATTTTTACCTTTGATGGTTTTCTTATAAAAAATTTAGAAGAGAAGGTACAGATGGATCCAGATACTGTGTCACTTTAGAAAGTTCTGTGATGTCATGTGGTTAGACTAGATGTAAGGAAGTGAAGCATGAGTTACTGTGAAAAAGAATAGGCTGCCATGGAAGATTCTAAATTCTGTCTCTGGTAATCTCCAAGCATTAGGTGAATGGCCATCTGTTTGAGAAGGAATTTCAAAACCTTTCCCAGTCAGGGGCTTTCAAGGATAGAATTAATACTTCCTTTTGCTTGTATAACAAAGACACACTACAATGAAATGAAAAAAAAAAAAAAAAACAACGCCAATCTTCGGTTCATTCATTCACTTATTAGTTCAACAATTACTTAGTAATCACCAGCCATATTCAAAGTACTGTGTTAGGTGCTGTACAGGACACAAAGCTAAAACAGCCCTTGCCTGGAAGAATCTAAAATACGGTATAATTTTTAGAAAATTCTAAGAAAGAGAAACACAAGTGATCCAAGTAAAAGTGGAATTGGTAGGAAGTCTCAGCCAGAGCAATCAGGCAAAGGAAAGAAATAAAGGGCATCCAAATTGAAAAGAGGAAGTCAAACTATCTCTGTTTGCCAGTAATACGATTGTATACCTAGAAAGTCCTAACAACACTTCCAAGGACTCCTAGATTTGAAAAACAAATTCAGTAGAGTTTTGGGTTACAAAATCAATGTACAAAAACCAGTAGCACTGCAATGCACTAACAATGACCAAGCTGAAAATCAAATCAATAACTCAATCCCTTTGACAATAGCTACAAAAAAAAAAAAAAAAAAAAGTACCTAGAAATAAACTTGACCAAGGTAGTCAAAGATCTCTACAAAGAAAACTACAAAACACTGATGAAAGAAATCACAGATGACACAAATGAATGGAAATCCACACTCATGTATGGAATCATCAATATCATGAAAATGACCATACTGCCCAAACAAATTAAGAGATTTGATGCAATTCCTATCAAAATACTAATGTAATTTGTCACAGAATTAGAAAAAAAAAATCCTAAAATTCATACGGAACCAAAAAAGAGCCTGAATAGCCGATGAATCCTAAACAAATAGAACAAATCTGGAGGCATCATATTATCTGACTTAAAATTATACCACAAAGCTGTAGTAACTAAAACAGCATGGTACTGGTATAAAAGTAAATACAGACTGATGGAACAAAATAGAGAAGCCATAAATAAAGCCAAATACTTACAACTAACTGATCTTCAACAAAGCATATACTGGAAAAGGGACACCCTATTCAAAACAGTGCTGGGAACATTGGATAGCCACATGTAGAAGAATGAAACTGGATCCCTGTGTCTCACCATATATAAAAATTAACTCAACATGGATTAAAGACTTAAATTTAAGACCTGAGCCCATAAAAATTCTAGAAGAAAACTCTTCTAGACATTGGACTAGGCAAGAATTTATGAATAGGACCCCAAAAGCAAATGCAACAAAAAAATAAATAAATGGGACCTAATTAAACTAAAAAGCTTCTGCACAACAAAATAAATAATTATCAGAGTAAACAGACAATCTACAGAATGGGAGAAAATATTTGCAAGCTATGCATCTGACAAAGAACCTATAAGGAATCCAAACAAATCAGCAAGAAAAAAAAAAAAAACAAACAAATAGTTCCATTAAAAAGTAGGCAAATGACATGAATAGATATTTCTCAAAAGAAAATATACAAATGGCCAACAAACATACAAAAAAATGCTCAATATCACAGATCATCAAAGAAATGCAAATTAAAACCATAATGAGATACCACCTTATCCTAACCAGAATGGCCATTATTAAAAAGTCAAAAAATAACAGATGTTGCTAGAAAGGTAGTGAAAAGGGAGTGCTTATACACTGGGGGTGGAAATGTAAATTACTACAACCGCCATGGAAAACACTATGGAGATTTCTCAAAGAACTAAAAGTAACTCTACCATTTGACCCAACAATCCACTGCTGGGTATCTACCTGGAAAAGAAGTCATTATATCAAAAAGACATCTGCACACATATGTTTATTGGAGCACATTTCACAATAGCGAAGATACGGAATCAATCAAAGTGCCCAACAACCGGTGAGTAGATAAAGAAAATGTGATGTGTATACATACCATGAAATACTACTCAGTCATTAAAAAAAAAAAAAAATGAAATCATGTGTTTTGCAGCAACATGGATGAAACTGAAGGCTATTATTCTAAGTGAAATAACTGGACAAACAAATATTACATGTTCTCACTTATAAGTGGGCACTAAGCTATGGGCACATGAAGGTGTAGAGAGTGGTACAATGCACATTAGAGATTCAGAAGAAAGGAGGGTGGGAGGGGGGTGATAGATTACAAAACAAAAACAAAAACAAAAAAAAACACTTATCAGATGTATACTACTCAGGTGTCAGGTACGTTAAAATACCAGACTTCAACACTATACAAATCATCCATGGAACCAAAAACTGCTTATATCCCTAAAGCTACTGAAATTTAAAAAAATTTTTTTTTTTCTTGAGGCAGTCCTGCTCTGTCACCCAGGCTAGAGTGCAATGGTATGATCTTGGCTCACTGAAACCACTGCCTGCCTTAGTGATTGTCCTGCCTCAGCCTCCTGAGTAACTAAAACAGGCACTAGGACTACAGGTGCCTGCCACCATGCCCAGCTAATTTTTGTATTTTTAGTAGAAACGGGGTTTCCCATGTTGGCCAGGCTGGTCTCAAACTCCCGACCTCAGGTGATCCACCTGCCTCAGCCTCCCAAAGTGTTGGGATTACAGGTGTGAGCCACCACACCTGGCCTAAAATGATGTTCTAATGGAATTTGCAAAGGTGTTCAATGAGAAGAAATCCCAGTATGATAACTGTGGTAGGTGGGGTCTAAAGAAGCCAGTATTTATCAAACATTGAACAAGTCACATGACGAAACATCTAGTGACATTGAGCAATCATTATAGCATGCTTCTTCCATCAGTAAGAGTAAAAAAAGACAATTATAAATTCCAAGGGGAGAGGGAAATTACACAATAAAGTTATGATTCAAATACAAAGCAAGCTAAAATGTAGTGTGATTTTGAGCTTTTGATGAAGTATAAAATCTTGACCTGACATGTGCAGTACTCCTCATTCACTGGCACTGGTTGGATGGTTATAGTAGATTACGTTTTCTACCTATTAATTCCATCACTCTTATCTGGTTTTGCAATAAACAACACTTACATCAACATCATTATGTACCGGCCTTCTAATTTCAGATCAACTTATAAGCGTGCTTGTCTTATCAAAATTACAGATCTGTATGTAAAATTGTAAACCTCAATCATGTCAAAGTAATGATATGGCTGAAAGAGAACTTTAATTCCCCATACTACACACTAAAATTCAAGAGAATGTATTTATCAACTGGTCCTAAAGGAAAGTAATTAAGGAAATAAACCCCTAAAGGTAAAGGTTAACTAGCCAAATTTGGCAAGAGTGAGAGGTAGTATCAGAACAGTAATTCCACAACTCTTTTTTTTTTTTTTTTTTGAGACAGGGTCTTGCTCTGTCACTCAGGCTGGAGTGCAGGGGGGTGATCACAGTTCCCTTCAGTTTCAACCTCCCGAGCTCAGGTGATCCTCCCACCTCAACCTCCCAATAGTTGCAACTATGGACGGTTGCCACCATACCTGGCTTACCTGGCTTTTTTTTTTTTTTTTTTTTTTTTTTGTAGAGACAGAGTTTGCCATGTTGCCCAGGCTGGTCTCAAACTCCTGGGCTCCAGCAATCTGCCTGCTTCCGTCATTCTTAATGGATCAACAAACAAGAGTGCTTTAAGTTATTAGATAAAGAAATAAAAGTACAAGTATATATATGTTTAAGGGTTAGGGAGGTAATCAAAGAATAAAATGCAAATACAGTGAAAAGCAGTTACCTCTAAGGAATGGAACTTGGGGATAGGTGGAGTTTTTCACTTTCCATTTTAGATCTTCCTCAACTTTCCATTTTAAATCTTTCAATTTTCATTTCCTCGTGCATGTAGTATTTTTATAATAAGAATAATATGAATGACATACTACCATAAAAAAATTTCCAGCACATACTAAGTACAAAAAACAAATACTAGAGTAATATTTATAATAAAGTATCATTTATGTTTTTTAAAAATACAGCAGCAGCAACAACATATATTTTAAATATGCCAACATAACTACATTTATGTTAAGGCTTACAAAGGACCAGATAGGAAAGCAAGGTGAAAGAGAATGTCTACATTTTATTTCATATAGTTCCACAAAGTTAGAATGAGAATACATGTGTGTTCACGTATTAGTCGTTTAATTATTTTTTTCCTTTTTTGGGGGGGCGTGGGGACGGAGTCTCACTGTCGCCCAGGCTGGAGTGCAGTGGCGCAATCTTGACTCCCTGCAACCTCTGCCTCCCAGGTTCAAGCGATTATCATGCCTCAGCCTCCTGAGTAGCTGGGATTACAGGTGCATGCCACCACACCTGGCTAATTTTTTTTTTTTTTTTTTTTTTTTTTTTAAGTAGAGACTGGGTATCACCATGTTGGCCAGGCTGGTCTCAAATGCCTGACCTCAAGTGATCCATCCGCCTCAGCCTCCCAAAGTGCTGGGATTATAGGCATGAGCCACCGCACCCAGCCATTTTTTCCTACATTTTTAAAGAAAAAGGATACCGTGACTATAAAATTAGTAGAGATAGCATGGGTCAGTGGAAGAAAGAATAGCTTTGGTCTCAGAAAAATTTGGACAAAAGCTTCACAACAGGTAGTGTCACCTTGAACAAGACATTATACTTCTCTAAGCTTTAGTTTCTTTTTTTTGGAGTTTTATTGAGATCTAATTCATATACCATACAATTCACTCATTTTAAATATCGAATTCTCCTTTGAGCAAGAGCTGCAAAAGAAAAGAAAGAAAAAAGAAAGTATATAATTCAATGTATTTTAGTACGTTCAGAGTTGTGCAATCATAACCACAAACTAATTTTAGAGCATTTTCATAGCCTTAAAAGCAGCTCTTACCCATTAGCAATCAATCTCCATTAATTTTTTTTTCTGGAAAAAAAAAAGTGAGTGTCAGAATGAGAGTCTACTATTTATTAGTCCTGTAATAAGGAATAAATAAAAATACATCAAATCTGCCAGCACAATGCCTGGACCTTAGCAGGCACTCAAGACATGCATTTCAGGTAAAGTTCAAGACACCAAATGATAGAGAAATGAGCAAAAACCTGGATGTGACAAAAAAGTATAAGAGGTAGATAAAGCCTTTCAAGTACTCAGGAGCCTGCTCAGATCCCTATCCTTCCAGTAAATTTCACAAGTCATGACCTTCTCCCTATTAAATACAAAAAAAAAAATCAGGTATCAAGTAAAAAAGCACAAGTTTGAAAATGTCAGTATTTGGGGGCATATTTTAGAGTGAAAGTTTCAGAAGGAGAGATACATCCTCACCCTTGGAAAAAAAAATGAACACAAGAAGCAAACAGTGCAATTCCTGAGAAGATAACAAGAATGCCAGAAGTTCATATTGGACAAGCAATGGAAACTATACTGTCATGTTTCTACTTTTCAAAGTGAAAATAAACATGACAGGTGCTCATTTGGCTGTTCGAGCACTTTCCACTTAAATAGCAGTTCCTCAAGCTTACCAACTGCAGCCTGAAGTTATAATTTATTACTGGTTTCTGTATTATTCCCTTGCCTCGGCAGAAAGCAGAACATAGCACCTACATTTCAAGACCCATGAGAGGTAATAAAGTATAATTATTTTAAATTTATGATTAAGCCATAAATTATATGTACTTTTTACTTTAGTTGGTCATTCAGAGGTTGGGGAGGAAGGGAAGGGGGTCAGAGAAAGAAATAACAAAAGCTTTTTCCTTTGAATAAAATGTCTAAATCAGGGCAAAACTGAGGGACACCTGGAGGATTTACAAAGATACCACAGTTTCCATGCTCAGTCCCAAGGGAGCTCCCGCTTACGAGTCTAAACTCCTGGAGGCCTCTGTTCTTCCTGCTCACAGGGCTAGACACTCCAATGAGAGTGGCCATGTTGAGTCAAAAAATAGAAGCATGGTAATTTACAGCTTAGACCACATCAAATATTTCTGTGCTCTGGTTCTTGCTGCCTCTAAGCCATAGGTATTTCAAGGAAGGTGAACTTAATCTGTAAAAAACTACTGGCCAGGCTCTAAAAGTAAAGCTGGCCTCAACCGAAGTAAGACTGATTACTACAGGGCTCCGATAACCAACAGACGAGATGTTAACTCTTCTCACCCTTGAGAATCCATTGGTAAAACTTCCCTTTCTTGTAGTTCCTGTATGTGGCAAATACACATATGGAATGGTATTTTGCGAAGGTGACAAAACTCTGGGCGTGAAGCTGGATAAGAAAACAGCATTCAGCATTCTTCTATCACCCAGTCGTCTCATTGGTTCTCCAATATGCCATGGTCCAGTTCCCACTCTTCGTAAGTCTGCACTTTCAAATTATAGCTTGCAAAGCCTATTCCCATACATTTTCTCATTTGAACTCCCAAAAACTCTGAGAAGGAAGAATCATTAAGCTCCCATTTTACAGTGAAGGCAGAGACTCAGAGAGGCACTAGCAATACACAGGCAACTGACAATGTAGTGAGTCTGGGACCCAGTTACCTGATAGAAATAATATGGTCCTTTCATTACTCTACCCTAAACTGTTGACAAGGTAAAGAAAAACTGAAAAAGAAGGACTATGCGTTTACATTTCTATTGCAGTTTTCTTTTTTCGCAGTGGAACTTTTACCTGGCAACTTAAGTTTTGAAACTGTTGATTGTTATAGTAACAGCAAATACTTGAAAGTGAGATTTAGTTGGGCTTAAGAAACAAAAGTAAATAGAGCAGAGAGAATAGAGTCATCAATGGTGACATGTAAAGAATAACAATAATAAATTAAGGGGGGAAAAGAGGGCTTTTGCCCCAAATGTTTACCTAGCACTCACCTTTGTCCTGAAACATCCCACCTCCACACCCAGCTCCTGGTTAATAAACATAATTTTGTTGATGTCCCTTGAACTGTATAATCTGTTCCACAAAAAACAAACCCACAGTTTGTCTCCAAGCCACTTTTAAGTCCCTAACTCCCTGGTTACATTCAGTCTATGGAAAACATCTGTGGCAAAGTAAATCATCCTACTCTGAGAAAGACCAGAGTGTTTTTTTTTTTTTCTCTGAGTGTGTTTTGAAGTCCTGGTTGGAAAATTAGTGAAAATTGTAAATCTGTTTGCAAATCTGGTCATGTCTAACTCTGAGATTAGGGCAAAGATTCCAATTTAAAAGTAAAACCGTGACAACCCCAGTTAAGCGTGTCCTCAGGCACTGCCAACAAGGACTTCACTCACTTCCATGGGCAGTGGATTTATTACAGGCACCCGACACGTTCCCCATCAGACACCCCTGGAGTATTTACTTGAGACAGCAGGGTTCAGCCTGCACTTCCTCTGCAGACCAATATATTATTATAAATTGAGCTAAACTGTTTCCTTTTCATAAGTGCTATGAAGTTCAGATTTCAGATATCAGCACGGGGCCGAAGTTCCTCCCCCATGGGGCTCCTTGTGCTATTTGGACTTAAAAGTAAACAGAAAAGGCAGCATTAGACCATGGTTGCCTTTACTTTTGAATTTTTTAAAAAAGAATCTTCCTTTAGGAATATTCATTTCAGAAATCAAATATGACATCCTAATAAAAATATATATTCTAAGTGCAGACTTTGAGATATATTGTGCTGTGTTTGGCACAGTTCAGTAGGATACCAACTATTATCACCTACATCTAAAAATAAGACATGGGAAATCAAGAGTGGATTTTATATTATGTCTTGGATAGCAGCTCCTATAAAATAACACTAACTTCTTCTGTTTATCATGCACAATAGCTCAAGGGACCCAATGTATATTTTACAGTGTATACTCATTATAACACAAAAATCCAATGAATAATGTCATTATTTAAAATTTTCATTAAAATCCAGCTCTTTTTTTTTTTTTTTTTTTTTTTTGAGACGGAGTTTCCCTCTTGTTGCCCAGACTGGAGTACAATGGCATGATCTTGGCTCACTGCAACCTCTGCCTCCCGGGTTCAAGCAATTCTTCTGCCTCAGCCTCCTGAGTAGCTGGGATTACAGGCATCCACCACCACACCCGGCTAAATTTTGTATTTTTAGTAGTGACAGGGTTTCATCATGTTGGCCAGGCTGGTCTCAAACTCTTGACCTCAGGTGATCCA
>NW_016806084.1:1831536-1922685 GCF_001698545.2 Rhinopithecus bieti
GCAACCTCCGCCTCCTGGGTCCAAGTGATTCTCCTGTCTCAGCCTCCGAAGTAGCTCAGATTACAGGCATGTGCCACCACACCCAGCTAATTTTGTATTTTCAGCGGAGACAGGGGGTTTCATCAAGTTGGCCAGGCTGGTCTCGAACTCCTGACCTCAAGTGATCCACCTGCCTCGGCCTCCCAAAGTGCTGGGATTATAGGTGTGAGCCACAGCACCCAGCCACTTTTATCTTTTAAAAAATTTAAAAGCTATTTTAAAAGATAACATTCTGGCTCTTATTTCTTTGAAAGATATACATTGCTAATAGAAACTTCTGAACAAAGTATCCAAAGGAAAGTGATTTATTGGCTGATACTAATATCTATTAAGACTCACGCCGAATATCTGTATTTGGGTGGTACAAAAAAAAAAAAAAAAAAAACGAAATAATGTTTACCTACAAATGAAACTCAATGATGGGGTAGGGACTTTAAAAAATAAACTTACTTCCTGAGATCAGGCAGGAGAGACAGTGGGGAAGAGAGAACCTTAACACTAAAACCATTCCCACATAGAGATTTCAGTGTATTGGGATCAGGTTGAAATAGCCCCATTTAGAGTAGGAAAACCCTGCATAAGATGCCTGCCACCCATTCTGGTCCCTGTTCTATCTCCTAACTGAGTGACTTTAGGAAGATCACTTAAAAAAAGAACAGTCTCTGCCATCTCCCTCACAAAGCTGACAGGAGATTGGGGCTGCCTGTGTGAAACTGATGTGTAAACTGCAAAGCAATGTTCACATGGAAGGCAAGAGATGAAGGGCATACTTAGATCAGTGTTCAAGAAATGAAGGAATCTCCTCATGAGAAGTATTTAAGAGGTAAAGGGACATTGCCTTAAGTGCCATTAAATCACACTACTTGAAAGAGTCCCTACACAATGATCCCCCAATCCTCCTGTAGACGTTAAGGAGAAAGTCTCAGACTGGTACCACTATACAGTTAACACCTCTCTGTTACTAATCTCCTCTCTTAAGAAACACAGAATAGGACTCAGACTCAGGATCTCCAGCACACAAAAGTAGCAGGCCCTTAGTACTGTTTTGGTTTCTCTATATTTATATTTCTAAAGCCCTTCTAATTATTCCTAGTGATACTGGATTTCCATTTAAGATAGTGATGTAAAATCTCCTTTTAAAATAAATTCAATTCAGTGAAAGATTAAAAGTTACTTTATTTAGGCAGAAGCACACCAATGTGACCAAAACCTTGAAGCTGATATGCAATGAGCTAAAATTTGGAAAATGCTTAGTGGCAGAATGGCCTAAAGAGCTATTCCGTACTCCGAATTCCCAAAAGGCAAGAACCAAGATTCATCCACCTCCGATATCTCCCCTGGAACCTTACACAGTACCTGGAATATAGTGGACTCTAAAATACCCAATCAACTGGGAATCAACTCTTATCATAAATACTGGGCTTCAGTCCTGGTTCTTCCTGGCTCCAAAAGCAACATATGAGTAGATTTCTCCAGGTAGACAGGAATGAGATAAACCCCAAATAATCAGGAACTAGAGCCAAGTACAGAATAAACTCTGAGAAGCTTTGTGAGTAAAAAAGGATACTGTTTACATATCGTGCATTGGAAAACAAGTAGAAAGTCCAAAAACAAAATTAAAAACTTACAGCAAAGAAGAAAAAAACAAAGGCTCACAAACTCCACACCTTCAGCTGGCCTAACCACAGCTGAGATACTGCTTCCCAAAGCACTAAATGACAAGTTGAGAGAAAGGCCCCATTGTCAGGTCAGCTGTTCCTGAGAAGAAACAACATTCAAAACTAGGAAAAAAAAAAAAAGAAAAGAAAAAAAAAACTCTAGTAAAAACTAATACAGCCAGGAAAATATTTTTTAAAGTTATAATTTGACTTGGATAATTCAATACCTTTGATAAAAAATCCAGAAAATTGTTTAGCATATTTGAGGAACTCTGCATCGACATAGAATAAAAAGAAAAACAACTTTTAAAAATTTAGGGCCGGGCATGGTGACTCACGCCTGTAATCCCAGCACTTTTGGAGACCAAGGCGGGTGGATCACCTGAGGTCAGGAGTTCGAGACCAGGTTGGCCAATGTGGTGAAACCTCGTCTTTACTAAAAATACAAAAATTAACTGGGTGTGGTGGTGTGTGCCTGTAGTCCCAGCTACTTGGGAGGCTGAGGAAGGAGAATCGCTTGAACCCGGGAGGTGGAAATGGCAATGAGCAGAGATTGCACCACTGCACTCAGCCTGGGCAACAAGAGTGAAGTTCCATCTCAAAAAAAAAAAAAAAAAAAAAAAAAATTTTAGCAATATCTCAAAAAAGAAAAACCTAGTTACATGTTCTTATAAAGAAGTTTCACTATTAATAGAAAATACTCCAAAAGTTTATTTCATAAGACATATTCAAAATAGATATCCAATAATCTAAATTTAGACACTAGAGTCTCAATATAATTTTGATTTTCCAAAGATTACCAAGCATGAAATAGCAGTCTCCTTGGTGAAGGGGTATCGCCAAACCAGGTGTCTCTATGTCCCATGAGATCTTAAAACCAACATGCCAAATATCAGGATCTCTGCCTTCGAAATGAGAGTCATCCTCACTTTCCTCTTCAGGGCCTGCCAAAAGAGAATGATCAGAAAGGAAATGTTTAATCTAAGCTTCTGAATTTTATAACTGTTATTTTAGAAAGAATTGACATTTTAATAAACTACGAATATTAAACGAAATATATCTTCCCTTTATGTCATATTTTTAAAAAGATATTCTAGCTTATTTTTAACATGTCATTAATTTTTTCATCAAGAAACCTTAAATAGGCCAGGTGTGGAGGCTCACGCCTATAATCCCAGCACTTTGGGAGACCAAGGGGGTAGGATCGCTTAAAGTCGGGCATTCAAGACCAGCCTGGGCAACAAATCAAAACCCCATCTCTATTTTAAAAAATTTTGTTTTACTTTTTGAAAATAAAAAACAGATGTAAAGAGAAATTATGTTCTTAGGAAGTAAGACTGAACATCACAGAAATGTCAGTACTTTCTAAATTCATCTAGAAATTTGACATAATATACATAAAAAGACCAAAGGGATCGTTTTTTAGATGAGTGGGGTTAGTAACTAGAAAAGCTGTTTCTATAATATACATGGAAATATAAACAAGCAAGAATAGCCAAGGAATGTTTTTCTAAATATATGAAGAGCAACAACACATCAATAAGACAAAGGCCAATAGACAAATTAAAAACTGAGCATGTTATAAAGACACAGTACATAAAAGGAAATAAAACTAGCTCATAAACATATACAAATATGTTCCAATTTATTCACATAGAAGATATGCATGTTAAAGCCAAAAAGAGGTGAACTTTCACCTATCAAATCAGAAAACATCAGTTTGAAAACAATACAGTGTTAGTAAGAGTACAGTAAAATGGCACACACTCTCTGTAGAGGACAATTTGGCAATACTATCAAAATTACAAATGCATAAGGTCTTTGACTCTTATAGAAATTGCACTTTTAGGAATGTATACGAAAAGTCCTACTTTCAGGGGTTTAAAATGACTGTTGAGCAAGTATATTTATTGTAGTATTGCTTGTAAGAGCAAAAGATCAGAAATTACTCAAATGTTCATCAGTAGGTTTCTGGTTAAATAAATTATGATCTCTCCAGACAATAAAATTCTACGTAGTCACCAAAAATAATATGACTATATACAGATATGGAACTATCTAATATATTTTCAGAGAAAAAAATAAATAGGCTATACTCATATTGAAAACAAAGTACAGGCTGGGTGCAGTGGCTCACACCTGTAATCCCAGAACTTTGGGAGGCCAAGGCAGGAGGATTGCTTAAGCTCAGAAGTTCAAGGCCACCCTAGACAACATGGTGAAACCCTATCTCTACAAAAAGTAAAAAAAAATTAGTGGGCCATGGTGGCACCCGCCTGTGGCTCCAGCTACTCAGGAGGTTGAGGTGGGAGGATTGCTGGAGCCTGGGAGTTCGAGGCTGCAGTGAGTTGTGATTGCACCACTGCACTCAATTCTGGGCAACAGAGTGAGGCTGTGTCTCAAAATAAATATAAGTAAATAAATAAATAAATATCAAGCACATATAATATTTCTAGAAGGATACTCAAGACTGATTTTTCTGGAAGGATAATAATATAATATTTATAATACTTCTGGAAGGATACACAAGACTGGAATACAACATTTCTGAAAGGATACTCAAGACTGATTTTTCTGGGGTGCAAGAGTGGGAGACATACTAAAAAAAGTAGAAGGTGTACACACTATGATTTGCCTATAATCACAGCCCTGCAGGAATAACCCTACATGAAAACTTTTAAAAGCTAATTTAATAATTATTTATTGAGCACTTACTATTTACTGGGCACTGTGCCAGGCATGTGGGATATGTCAGTGACTGAAACAGAGCTATGCTCCACTGGAGCTTTTCCTTTTAGTGGAGCTGTAAATGTGCATCACTGATTACCATGAAGGGGACATTTTAAATTGAAATTCCATCAGACTTTAAACTGCTGTACTAGACTCTGATCTTCCAGGGCAGAGTCTGTTTTTCTGTTTCATCCACAATTATAGCCCTAGTGATTGGCAGAGAGAAGGCATTCAATGAACACCATGGCTTGCTTAAACAAAATGTTCTTTTAGATCACACCATTCACAGTCCTTGTGCTAGATGGCAGGGAAAGAAAATGTTAATTTGGAAGAAAAAAACAAAAATGCCTCAAATTTAAAACCAAAGGACATAAGAAAGCATGGCATTGCTGCTAAACTAGTACAGTCCTCAGTACTAAAGAAGTTTAGAGAAGACAGAGGTTCAACGACACAATTAGAGCAGAACTCTTAGAGAAGGTCAAACCTGAAAGACAACAGTGTTTAGACTGGCAGAGGGTAGAATAAGAAGTAATGCAGGAAGACAAAAAGATGCAAAGCTTTCAAAATGGACAATAAAGCATGCTTTCCTTGGCTGTATCATGTACATATCACATAAACCATTTAAAAAATACGTGCATCCCAGATGGCACCTAAATTCTGAATGTCGTACTCTACCACCAACTGTGCAGAAGGGTCAAAGGCAGTGAAAGGAAGGAAAAAAAGAAACTCCCCTTTATAACTATTCATTTGCATTAATTTGCACTAGGCATGCTGAAAATGAACAAATCAGAAAGCCAAGCTCATGGTCTCTGTAAGGAAGGAATGCTGCTAAGCGACTTTTAAGGATACATTTTACTTTGGATACTCTTTAGTCCCCTTAGTTTGGTCTAAAATCTAACACTGCCATATTAACAGAATCTTACCTTTTTTCATACCTGCCATTCTAATACATGTTTTCTCAAGTACTTTTTAATTAAGAGCATCTTTTAACTGGGTTTTTCTTTTTTGAAGAATAACAATAAAAGTCCAAAGTCATTTCCTAGGTTAATTAAAAAAACATTTTTTTAGAAACCTCTAGAATGGGAATGATGAATACCTTTATATCAGGGGACATGACTGATTGGCTGGTTGCAGCTTTTTAGAGCCCTAGTGAAGAAATCTGAAACTTGCTCTTAGCTCAGCAGGAAAGAGTGTTATGATCAATTACTGATGTCTGTCATGGGCACTACAAGGGTTAGTGAGTGGCAGCACCAGTGCTAGACATTTGCTATCCATGTCTGATGACATTCTACAGGCACTTCTTATTGACACATAATACACTGTTATACTTGAAAATACCAGAATTTGCTAACTAGAGCTCGTGGACCAGAAAAGAACTCACAAAGGTGTGTAGCTTGACCTGAACCATATTTCCTTAACAAATCTAAATGAGTTGCCAACTGATAAAAGGACTTTGCCTAAAAATCCAAATTCCCAGCTACCCTTAAATTACAAGATTTGGTATCACTGAGCCAGTCACAAGTGGCTATAGGGAAGAAGTAGCTGCCCATTTTAGACAAGGATGTGACCTTTGCTAGTCACAGTCCCCACAGCCACTTCACTTTACTCATTTGAGGTACCTGCCTAACAACAGCAAAGTCTGTGACCCTTGCTCAAGAGCTGGGTTGCAGAGATCACAGGCAAATCAGTCCCATGACCTGCTTTTGTAAAATAAAGTTTAACCACAACACAGTCATGCCCATTCATTTACATAAATGGCTGCTTTCATACAGACAGCGAGGTTGCGTAGATAAGACACAGACTGTAAGACCCACAAAGCCAAAACTACTTATTTCTGGCCTTTTACAAAAAAAATTTGCCCACCCCTGTTCAAAAGTCTTGATATTTGTGATTTGATGTCTACTGCACATTTTAGTAAAGAAGTTGAGGCTGCATAAAATAGTTCTGATGTAATGTGACTAATACCTAATAATGTAACATGACTAATGACAGCATACAACATAATTAATGCTAAATTAATTGATATCCAGATCACTTTAGCAAAAGAAAATGATATAAAAATTATCTTTATATTTGTGATAACCCAAGACTTGGCTACTTCGTTCTAGGGGGGCCCTAATGATGACAGATATAGCAAACAGCACAAGAAAATAAAAAGGAAATATTTTAGGAAGGTTTTGCACATGTCCCTTTCTGGTCAAATCAACTATAACTTCTACCATTGAAGTCCACACAAAATTAAAAAGAAATAAAAAAGGCCGCACGGTGGCTCACACCTGTAATCCCAGGACTTTGGGAGGCCAAGGGGGGCGGATCACGAGATTAGGAGATTGAGACCAACCTGGCCAACATGGTTAAACCCCATCTTTACTAAAAATACAAAAATTAGCTGGGTGTGGTGGCACGTGCCTGTAATCCCAGCTACTTAGGAGGCTGAGGCAAGAGAATCGCTTGAACCCAGAAGGCGGAGGTTGCAGTGAGCCGAGATCACACCACTGCACTCCAGCCTGGTGACATAGCGAGACTCTGTCTTAAAAAAAAAAAAAGAAGAAAAAAAGAAAAGAAAGAAAAAGAAAACCATTATAATGACTTCAAAAAGAAATAATTTTCAAACTATAAGGAACAGTTTCAGGAAGTCTTAATGCCACTGCGTGTGGACAGTCTAATAAGTGGGAATCTTTATAGTGTAACAGTCTGCTTGACTACTTTCCCTTCTAACTTTCATCCTGGTACTCTACTCAATGTGGCATCAATAAAGACAATCTGAGACAATAACTGCAATAAGTCTTTCTTGATGTCTCCCAAAAATCCAGCACTTTTGAAATCTGCTCATTAAAATGATATTTTGGTGAGTTTTTCCCCTCCTTGGGCTGTGTAGGGAAGAGAAAAGTTTTATGTCTGATAAACTTTTTATTGTTAAATATAATGTTCTTACTTCTCAATGAAATCAACTTGTAATTACCTATAGCAAATTAATGCAAATGAACAGTTATAAAGGGGAGTTTCTTTTTTTCCTTCCTTTCACTGCCTTTGACTCTTCTGCACAGTTGGTGGTAGAGTACGACATTCAGAATTTAGGTGCCATCTGGGATGCAAGTATTTTTTAAATTGTTTATGTGATATGTACATGATACAGCCAAGGAAAGCATGCTTTATTGTCCATTTTGAAAGCTTTGCATCTTTTTGTCTTCCTGCATTACTTCTTATTCTACCCTCTGCCAGTCTAAACACTGATATGTTTCATTTCTTGACCAGGGTGCTAGGTACACAGATATGTTTACTTTATGGCAATTCTTCAAGCTGTATGTTTATGATATATGTTATATTTCAATACTGAAAATTCAATAGACGGGCTAGGTGCAGTGGCTCATGCCTGTAATCTCAGCACTTTAGGAGGCTGAGACGGCCAGATCACCTGAAGTCAGGAATTTGAGACCAGCCTGGCCAACACGGTGAAACCTTGTCTCTACTAAAACTACAAAAATTTGCTGGTCATGGTGGCCTGCACCTGTAATCCCAGCTACTCAGGAGGCTGCAGCAGGAGAATCACTTGAACCTGGGAGGCAGAGGTTACAGTGAGCCAAGTGCCATTGCACACCAGCCTGGGTGACAAGAGCAAAACTCCATCAAGAAAAAAAAAAAAATCAATAGACAAGTTGGAAGTTAAGAAAATCTCCCAGATATTAAACTAAAAAACAAATATAAAGATTGAAAATAAGGGAATAAACAGGAAAACTAGAGGAAGGATCCAGAAGGTTAACTAAATCATACGGATTCCAAAGAGACGAGAAAACTGGAGAGGAAGAAATAACTAACAAAGCAGTTCAAGAAAATGTCCAACAATTGAAGGGCTGATTGAAAGCCCTACACAATGACAGTAAAATGAGTGAGAAATATCACTGTGAAATTGTAAAACATTCAAAAAAAATCCAACAAAAAAAAGCAACATAAAAGCTGAAGAAAAATTCAGAACTCTTAACATGAACTCTGTCAGATAAAATACAGTAATGCAATGTCACTAAGATTCTGAAAAAAATATTATTTCCTACCAAGATTTTCACACTGGAAGAAGCTACACATGCCAAGGTGGAATAAAGATCATTGAAGACATTTAACGTCTTAAAAATTTACCTCCTAAGCATCCTTTCTGAAGAAATCATTGCAGCACATGCTCCACCAAAATAAGAAAACAGTCAGGAAAGAGCGAGGCCAGGATGCAGGAAGGTGAGGAGTCCACAAAAGAGAGAAGTAAGGGAATCTGCTGGATTACAATGAAGAGATCACAGAAGGGGATCCCCATGCATCAGGCATAGAACACCAGATTGGAGCAGACAAGAAGACTCTGGAAGACATTGCTCCAAGAAAATGAAACGGACAATATCTGATGGTTCTGAAGCTCTTCAGAAGAGGAGATTTGGTGGAAAGCAAGGGATTTAATTAGTCGTAACTATGTAGAAAACTACATAGAAAACTATACAAATACACAAAAAACAAGACTACTATTAATGCAAGAAAAAAAGTTGAAAAGAAAAGGGTAACAGATCACAGGTTCTGGAAGGCATTCTTATGTATATAATAACTATAAAGGCTGAATAGCGATACAATCAAAATTACAGTAAACCTATAATGGGAATCAGAAGCATGCACATGTGTAGGCAGGCAGGGAGAAAGAAGAGAGCTAAGTAAATCTTCACCCTCCATATCAGGAAGCCAATATATAATGTTCAAAACAATATACATATGTTATCAACTACCAAAAGCATTACCTGAAAGAAAAGAGTAGAAATGATTGCCTGTGGAAAGGAAAATGGGAAGAAAAGGTGTAAATAACTTCTGCATTGTTTTTTCCTTAACAAACCTTATAGAAATTTTGACTTGCAAAATTATATGAATAATTTTGATAAAAGCTAAAAATAACACAGTATTGAATGCTTACTACATTCTAATTACTGCTGTTATGTTCTTAGCACTTTACAGGTGTTTAATTCTCACAATCTTGAGGTGGATACAGCTCTGATCACTATTTTACAGACGAGAAAACTGAGTCACAAAGGATTTAAGTAACTTGCTTAAGGTCCCATAGCTAATTAATACCAATACAAATGATGTCATTCGGTAGTACAGAATTTAACTGCCTAATCAATGTCATGGACAGTAAAGTCTATTCCACTGTTCTGTGATCCCTTGCTCATCACATTAATATATCATTAAAAGTTCAGCTATCCTTGAAGAAAATATTTGCAAGTCATATATCTGATAAGGAATTAATATCTAGAATACATAAGGAACTCACAAAACTCAACAACTAAAAAACAGCCAAATTCAAAAATGGGCAAACAACTTGAATAGACATGTCTCCAAAGAAGATATATAAATGGCTAAGAACATGAAAAGATGTTCAACGTCATTAATCATTAGGAAAATGCATATCAAAACCACAAGGAAATACTACTTCATACTCATTAGGATGGCTGTTATCAAAAAACAGGGAACAGTAGACAGGGACAGTAACAGTAACAGCAACAGTAAGCGTTGGCATAGATGTGGAGAAATTAGAACCCTTGTGCATTGCCAGCGAGAATGTAAAACAGTTCAGTCGCTGTAGAAAACAGTATAGCGGTTCCTCAAAAATGTCAACATAGACCTATCATTCGATCCAGCAATCCTACACAAAAGTACATAAACAAAAGTATATACACAAAAAAAGTATATACACAAAAGTACTGAAAGCGGAGACTCACACAGATATTTGTATATACAGATATTTGTATACCAATGTTCACAGCAACTTTATCCACCATAGCCAAAAGATGAGTATTATGAATAGCCAATGGATGACTTGATCAACAAAATGTGGTATATTCATACAATGGAATATTATTCATCTTTTAAAAGGAATTAAATTCGGATACATGCCATAACATGGATGAATCTTGAGGACATTATATTAAGTAAAATGATTGTATTAGTTCATTTTCATGCTGCTCATAAAGACATATCCGAAACTGGAAACAAAAAGAGGTTTAATAGGACTTATAGTACCACATGGCTGGGAGGCCTCTGAATCACGGTGGGAGGCAAAAGGCCTTCTTACACGGCAGTGGCAAGAGAAAATGAGGAAGCAGCAAAAGTGGAAACCCCTGATAAACCCACCAGATCTCGCGAGACTTATTCACTATCAAGAGAATAGTCCAGGAAAGACCAGCCTCATGATTCAACCACTTCCTCCTTGGTCCCTCCCACAACATGTGGGAATTCTGGGAGACACAATTCAAGTTGATATTTGGCCAGGGACGCAGCCGAACCATATCAATAATCTAGACACAAAAGGTCAAATATTGCATGATTCCACTTATATGAGGTACCTAGAATAGTCAAATATAATATAGACAGAAAGCAGAACAGTGGTTACCAGGAAATGGGGGAAGGAGAAATGGGGAGTAATTGTTTAAATGGGTACAGAGATTCGGTGTGGGATGATGCTTAATACCACTCAACTGTACAGTTAATATGGTTATAATGTTTAATTTTATATATATTTTATTGTAATAAAAAAGGATAAAAGGGAATGAGCTATTGATATACATAACAACATGGATGAATCTCAAAATAACTATGCTAAGTTAAAGAATCCAGACCAAAAAAAGTGCACATATATAATTCCATCTGTTTAAAATTCTAGGAAATGCCAACTCATCCAGTGACAGAAAACAAATTCAGGTTGAATGTGTGGCTCACACCTGTAATTCCAGTTCTTTGGAAGGCTGAGCAAGGAGGATCTCTTCAGGCCAGGATTTCAAGACCAGCCTGGGAAAGATATTGAGACCCAGTCTCTACAAACAAATAAAAAACAATAAAAAAAGAAAATAGATCTGTCAGAAAGAGGAATTGCAAAGGGGCACAAGGAAACTTCTGAAATAATGGGTATGTTCATTATCTTGATAGTGGGGATAGTTTCACAGGTGTGTTGAAACTTATAAAACTATAAATGTTCAATATGTATAGCTAATCATATGTCAATTATTCCTGAATAAAGCCATTCACAGAGGGGAGAAAATGTAGCCATTCTTATAGGCTTAGTCTTCTTTTGACAAATGGGAGACGTTACTGCTGGTCATCCTTTCTCACCGGTGCTGAAACACTGCCACTCTCTTTGTTGGTAAAAGGTTACAGGACGGTATTTACGCATTTCTCCCCTGCTCTGCCTCTTCTAATCTAGACCATCATATCCCTAGTCTGGATTACTTTGGTCGCCTCTGTGAGTTCTCCTGTTTCTCATATTGCTTCCCTTCTTCTACTCTTCAGTGGCTCCCCATCTCACTCCAAATCCAAACCTACTACTTTGTATTCTAACACGACAAAGCCCTATCTTCCACCACCCATTTACTTGTCCCTTTGTCTTCATTTCGTTTCCTCTTCTCTCACTCTATTCCATCCACACTTGTTGCTTCTGAAACATCCCAATCATGTTCTATCTTTCCGCCTATCTGCTCCCCCTTGAAATTTCTCAGTGGCTCATTCTCTCCTTCCAATCTGCTCAAATGTTACCCCCTAAACAAGGCCTTGCCTGGCTCTCCTATCTAAAATTGTAAGATTATCCCTCACCCTTGTTACACAATCTACTTTTATTTTCTGTTTTCCCTTGCTAGAATGTGAGCTCGATGAGGGCAGGGATTTTTGTCCGTCTTGTTCACTGCTACATGCTCAGCATCTAGACAACTGTCTAGCAAATAGTAGATGCTTATTGTTAAATGAAAAAATAGTTGCATAGGCATGAAAAAAATGCAACTTTGTAGATCAAATAAGATCCGCCCCCCACCCTTGGTCTTCTTGGTTCTTCATGGGAGACCTTATTGTTAAATGAATAAATAACTGACTGGTCACCCCAAAAAATGTGACTTACAAGACCAAACAAGGTTTACTGAGCAGTATAAGTGATTTCAAAATTCACTGACAAGGCATAGCATGATACAATAAAACAAAGCTAGATCAAATAAGCTTTGAGATTTCAGACAGGGATGCTGGGAAGCTAAGATAACATTAAACATCACAGCATTTTTATGAATATTCTAAAACTCCAAGTTGCAATTATAAACTAGCTTTTCATGGTCTCAGTGATGAACTGAGAAATGAGAGCAAGTCATGTTAAACTAGAGATTCAAGAATTATGGGAACAAATTTCCATCCTTAAGGGGATGCAATTTTTCCCAAATCAAAGACAGGAATGGAAATCCTAGAATTCCAAGAACATTATTGCGAAGTCTCTACTCTAGGCTATCACATAACATGCTCAACAGGAAACATGGATCAGCTCTTCCTTTTGTGAGCCTTCCTGGGGTTTTTGTTTGTTTGTTTGTTTGTTGTTTGTTTGTTTTTGAGACGGAATCTTGCTCTGTCGCCCAGGCTGGAGTACAGTGGCACAATCTCGGCTCACTGCAACCTCTGCCTCCCAGGTTTAGGCAATTCTTCTGCCTCAGCCTCCTGAGTAGCAGAGACTACAGGTACGCACCACTACGCCTGGCTAATTTTTGGATTTCTAGTAGAGACAGGGTTTCACAATGTTGGCCAGGCTCGTCTTAAACTCCTGACCTCATGATCCATCCGCCTCGGCCTCCCAAAGTGCTAGGATTACAGTCGTGAGCCTCCGCACCCAGCTGCCTTCCTGGCTCTTTATGGGAGGCCTGGAAAATAATGTCAAGAATACGCAATACTTGGCACTAGTTTAAAATCTTAAGAATTGCTTTTCTAGAAAGACAATTTCACCAAGAATGTTTCCTTCCAAACAAAGAAACAAAAATGGTAGCCAATAGTTACTGTTGGTCTAAGTGATGTTTCTGAAGGTGTTCCAGTCAAAGAACAAGGTGCTGGACCATATTAAACAATGGGTTTTTAATGCCTTCCCCGCTAAAGTTTGTTTTTTATAGCTAGGAGTAACAAGCAATTGCCAGCAAAGCTGGAATAGGAAAATCAAATATTCTGCCTATTTACATATGGTTCCCCGAAGCCATTCCTGATTAAAACTTGTACCATTTCAATCTTCCTACTGGAGATATCTATTAACTAGAACGGCATGTGAAAGCCAATGAATTTAGTATATAATTACACGTATCCTATACAAATTACTTCTCAATGACCTCTACTCATGAAAATAAACCAAAGAGGGATGACTGGCTCATTATAAATCTACAAGAAGATTTCCCTGGGAAAAGGTATTGAGAGCAGAGTCATGAAAGATCTTAAGCTTCAATTGAATTTAATTTCAGCAGGAAGCAATCACTTCTGTATCTGAATTCCCAATGCATTTTACGTGAACCTCTCCAGTGGCAAGGAACACTTTCCAACTTAAATCCCTGCTCTTGTCACTAAGTAACAATGTGACCTTGGCCAAGCCACTTCCCTTCTCAGTGTTTTCATTTGTAAAATGAGAGGCTAGCATCAAGTGATTTCAAAAGTCTCTTTCAGATCTAATGTTTCATCATTTCATAATTATAATCAAAAGAGCCCCCCTAACCTCACCTATTACCTCTAAGTGAGAAAGCCACGGATTTACCTTTGGAGTTCCCATACTGTCTAGACAAACGAGTTCAAGGACACAGAAAAAAACACAATTCTCTGAAGTGTCCACTCTCTGTGGACCTCCTTAAGTCTTTCTCAACCTCAACCAAGGTTTTAAACCAAATGATTCTCTTCAAGTCCACCTTTACCATGGTTCTGGCATTCTGCCAAGGATTATAAGCCCAGAAAATTAAACAGATATCACTTGTCACTTAGAAGACATGCACCCACCACAGAGTTTCAAGGCACATGCTTTGTACACCATCTGACCCAGACCCACATGCTTTGTACACCATCTGACACATAGCCAGACACCTACAGAAAGGTTCTGTTTCATCGAATAAGATAATCTGATGCATTCCAATCATCTGAGAGTATGTGCTAGAAAGCTACAGCAGATGTGGGTGAGAAGTAAAACTGGAGAAAGGAAGACACCAAGACCTGCAAGAAAAAGCAAGTGGAACGTCCCCTTAACCTTTCCAGAGGTGGACATTTTAAAAACCCAAGTCCCTGGCCGGGTGAAGTGGCTCATGCCTGTAATCCCAGCACTCTGGGAGACCGAGGCGCGCAGATCACGAGGTCAGGAGTTCAAGACCAGCCTGGCTAGCATGGTGAAACCCCATCTCTACTAAAATTACAAAAAATTAGCTGGGCATAGTGGTGCGCGCCTGCCATCCCAGCTACTGGGGAGGCTGAGGCAGGAGAATCCATTGAACCAGGAGGCGGAGGTTGCAGTGAGCCAAGATTGTGCCACTGCACTCTGGCCTGGGAGATAGAGCAAGACTCTGTCTCAAAAAATTTAAAAAGTAAAAAAATAAAATAAAATCCCTGAGACAGCTACACTGCTGGGATAAGAAACACCTGCTCATAATGCACATAGCCTTAGGTGTTCAGATTCTGAAATCTGGATATTTGTGCTCAAATCCTAACTCTGCTAATTACTTGCTGCATCACCATGAACAAGTTAATCAACCTTCTGTGACTCGGTTTCCTCATCTGTAAAATGAGGATAGCAATAGTACTTCATTACTATTTTGTTCTTTGAATTGTTGGGAAGATAAAATGAGTCAATGCATGTAAAATGCTTATAACAGCATGTGGCACATAGTAGGTGCTCAATAAATGAGTATTCCCAGTATTGCTATTATTATTAGATGGAGTTCTGAGAATTTCTGAGGTTAAGAGAACAAAGGAGTTTCTACACTGCTCTTACAGATTCAACGTCTGCAGTTGTCTCTTCTGGGTGACAATTGCAAGTACCAACATTTCTATATTTATATGTAATTTGTATTTGTATACTTTATCAGTCTTAATTACTCCTGAGCATAGAAACTATTCATTAGACATTTAAATTCCTTTCTGAAAGATATTCTAGGTTTCAAAAACTACTTGATCACTCACGCGAAGGGAGTACAATAGGACTATTAAACTGGAGGGCTGAGAGTAATTGGGAGCACAAAGACATCTTTGTAGAGCTTTGTACTATCACATACCACTGCTTCAGGTTTGGAGAGTTGTCTCCTTAAGAAAGAAACTAACTCCATTGTTCGTTCACATCAGAGTTCTTGGATGTGATAGTTCTTAAATCCCTGGCAAGTCCTTATTAAAGATCAGAGGATCTCAGTTCTTTCCATTAGGACAGCATTAAATCCCTTCAAGCGATTTTCTTAGGTCAGCATCATTATTTGAGATGCCAGAGAAAGTGGTGAAATTTCCAAACGCTAAACTTGTTCCTTGTTTCAGACTGAAGACACAAGGTAAAGTTAGAAAAAATGAGTAGTTCTGAGGAAATTTTTGAGACTGGGAAATTGTAAGAAATTTAAAGAGTACTTTAAAGATCTTTTTTTTCTTAAATCTCTTTTCCAAAACAGTCATTTTAGTAAACAAAAAACAAATAACAATAACAAAAATCCAGTCAATTAACTAGAGTTGTCAGAAAATAATGACCCTTGAAAGTTCCAGTCATTCCCTGATGGGATATCCAGAATTCTGGTTTTCCAAACATCTTTCAGTAAATCAGACAGGAGAGCTAATACTATGTCTTGTATTCCTTTGCCAAATAATCAGGCACAAAAGAAAGTCAACAGAGGTCATGCTCTCCTCGATCTGTTCAACTACCATTTTTGTAATTCTATTCTAAGGAACAATGAGGGCCATAAACACACAGAAACAATAATAGAAGAAGAGAAATTTGGGTGGGCTACTAAGAGGTAGGCTATGATCTCTGTTTCAAGGGGATTATATATCAGAAAATGCAAGAACAAGTCTACCACAGCCACCCAACAAGGTCTAAAACTGCAGAATTGGGTAGAGGGCTAGGGAGTTTCCTGAAAATGGAGGACTATCTGCTTACAAAACCTACCTCAACTGCTTCTGGCAAGGAAGGACAGTAGTTACAAACTGTATGAAGCCAAGAACAAGTCCATATTTGACAAATCACACCCATCAAGATAGTGATGTCAACCATAATAAAATATTTTGGCAAGTCTGGAAATGTGCACCTGTGGGAACCTGGAAAGATTTGACAGATTTTTGTTTTCCCAGCTCTTTATCAGCAAGTTAATTATAGCAACTGTACAATCTCCTCTGAGCTGTAGAGAAAGACAGTTGGCTGTACGAAACCAAGAGGCTGCTCTCCTGGGCACATGAGAGACAAATGACAGTAGTGCTTACGTGCGAAAATATTCTGAGTACAGTATAACGATGAGCCAGCTAGCATGGCTAGATGAGAAAGAGGCATATTCTGCAGACATACGGGTGTGACAAGACTAAGAAGTACACATGATACACACACAAGCATATGCATGTACACACGCAAGCACACATGCAAACATGTTTGTGTATGTGTGTATCTCCAGAGCCTAAACAACTCGGGTCATATTATCACACACAGGGCTGCTTTTTCGCAGAGCAGACTGTACCTTCACAGCTATTAACTGTACACTGCCACGCTGACCTGTTCCACCAGATTTTCATCATGATGGCCAGCTCACTGCCATTTTCCCCATGCCAAAATAAGGTCTCTTTTCAGGTATGGCATTTTTCTGAGGATCCATGAAATTCAGCAAAGTTCGTTGTATGCTGCTCCTGCTCTTCAAATGTCCACTTCATCTGTCATCGTAGGGATGACCCCATCCCAACCCTGGGGAAATCTGGCAGACATACACAATGGCACAGCATCCTCATTAGCCTTCTCTTTGGCAGCCAATTCTTCCAAAGCCTGGATGGTCTCTATCTGCAGGTAGTCATTGAGCTTGAGGAAAGGTCTCACAAGCAGCCGGCTATTTCGCCTCTGGGGTATTTTATATTAGACCCTTTCACTGGCCAGGGGACCGTGAAGAATTGCCTGTGTTCAGGTACTTGTAGGCTACAGCCTGGATTACCAATGATGGATGCGAGCATACCGGAGTGAGCAGATCTTTGCCTGGATCCTAACCAGGTCCCGAAATAAGCAGCCCATGCTTGTGCAGTGTGAGAAGGCTTTCTTGAACCTGCTTTATGGAGCTCCTCAGGATACCACTGGCTGGCTTCCTCGGAGAATTGTTTGGATATTTCAGCTGCCACTAAAACAAAACCAAAGCAAAAACAGACGTTGATGTATAGTTACAATTGTATTATTTCCAAAGGTGTGTTTCTTTGTAAGCATTTGGGGAGTTGTTGGGGGACCACCTAGTGGTTATTTCTAAACAGGAGTCACATCTTCCTAGCCCAAAACAGAAAACCAAATAAAACAAATGTCATCAAACTCTACAGTCAAGATTTTCAAGTTCAAGCTCAAATTACTAACAATCTTTAATAAAAAACAAAAAACAATAATGTGGGTCCTGATACACCAGAATTACTCTGTGACCGCTTTTTCTCACCCTAAATCTCAACACCATTTTATTAACTGCTTATTATCTAAAATATTTATTAAGCGCTTACTATGTACCAGGTACTATTGTAAATTATTTGTGAGCATTAGCTCATTTTAACTCTATGCATAGCACTATTATCTCAAGTTTATAGATAAGGCCACTGAAACAGAGAGACATTAATTTGACCAAAGACATGAATTTGCCCAAAGTCACACAGCTGGCAAATATTGGAGCTGGAATTTAAAACCCCTGGACACCAACCCCTGGCTTCCAGGGCATGAGTTCTTAACCATGAGTATGCATTGTCTCTCAATAAATGACAAACTGGTTTCTGCTTAACACTTTCACAAAAAGAGAACTCACTTCTCTTCAGGAGTCAGACATTAAGTTCCATGAACACAAAAGTCATGGTAATTTTGCTCATGAAATACAAGTGCTCAGAATTTACTCAGTAAATGGTAAAGGAATGAAATAAATGGATTTGTGGATGGATGAATGAGGTGTTATTACATTGCAATTCTAGAAAGTTCTAATAATTTTTTTTTTTGAAAGGTCTAATAATTCTACTGGTGTCACTGGAGAAGAGTAATATTAGCCAATTCCCTCCCCTAATAAAGAAATACATGGAATGATTAATGTAGGTTAGGGCTGCATTAGCTTTTCGGCTACCACTTGCCTTAGGACCTGGCATGTGAATCGGTGTCAGGCTGGAGTTTCCTGATTCTGTACAATGCAACTGATTTATTTGTAACCAAATCACAGAATTTTACATTTACCTCTGTAACGTTTGATCGGATCTGTTCCTTCCTAGTTTTAGGCTGTCTTAAAGAAACAGTCAGACGTGATCAACACATTAACCTGTCCTCCCTGTATTGTGCTGCACACCATTGTTAAGATACCTTCCTTCTCTGTCTTCATTCAGTAATTACCATTCATATGATAGACAGGGCAAGTCCAGTACTCTTCCATACATTTTTTTTTTTTCATGCAACATCTGTTTATTGAGCATCTACCACCAGGTGGAAATAAGGTCCCTGCTCTCACAAAGCTTTCTACCAAATCAAGTAAATAAATAAAGAAAAGCAACCCCAAATTGTGTTAAGTACTAAGACAGAAACAAACCAGTAGGAAATCTTATTAGAGCAGGAAGAATTCTCTAAGGAGACGGGATTTAAGCTGAGATCGTCAGGAAAAGAAGGTACCAGAAATATGACAAGTCAGAGAAAATGCTTCCCAGAAAGAGAGACCAAAGAAGCCAAAGGCACTCAGGAAAAAGACCAATCTATTCTAGGGACCAAAAAAAAGGCTTGTTTTACTAGAGCACAAGAGCCAAAGACAGAGTGACGTGCAATGAGGAGGCAGAGGAAGGCGGAGGCCAGATCACACACAGCCTTAGAGGTCATGGTAAGGAATCTGGAGCTAACTCTAGATGTACTGGAGGATGTAGAAGGGAGAAAAATAACTTGATTTACATCTTATACAAATCGCTCTTGGTTATAATATCAGGCATGGATTGGAAATAGGCACATGTGAGCGTGGAATGTGCTATTACAATCATCTGGGAGGAAAGTGATGATAGTCTGGACTAAAATAGAGGCAGAGATAAGTGGACAGATGAAATACATATGTTGTAGGTAGAACAAAAGGATGTGTTTATGAATTACATGTAAGGGATAAAAAAAGATAGAAGTCTTTTGGGGTTTTTGGTTTTTCTTGAGATGGCGTTTCACTCTTGTTGCCCAGGCTAGAGTGCAATGACGTGATCTCGGCTCACTGCAACCTGCGCCTGCCGGGTTCAAGTGATTCTCCTGCCTCAGCCTCCTGAGTAGCTGAGATGACAGGCATGCACCACCACACCCGGCTAATTTTGTATTTTTAGTAGAGACGGGGTTTCTCCCTGTTGCTCAGGACAGAAGTTAAGGATACATTCCAGATTTCTGGATTTAACAACTAAATAAGTAATTTGCTATTTTGAGAAATAAGGAAAACTGAAAAAAAAGAAATAGTAGAAAGAAGGGGGAAATGAAGCGTTCACTCTGGAGCTGCAGTCTTGAAGACACCTATGAAACCTCCAGGTGAAAATATGGGGGGAATTAGATGTGCACATCTGGAGCTCAGAAGAGAAAGGAGGGCAGAGGAACGCAATGTGGGAGTGATCAGCACACAGCTTGGTTTTAAAGGCCTAGAAATGAATGAGATCACCTAGGGAAATAGTACAAATATCAAAAGGAGACCAAAGCTATTTCCTGAGTCACAGCAGAAGCCTCAACAAAGGAGAACCAGCAGAAAACCAGCAGAGTGTATTAATGCAGAAGCTACAAGAGGAGAGCATTTCCAGAAGGATGGGGTAGTCAACTATGTCACCTGACACTGAGGGGCCAAGTGAGATGATGCCAGATGATCCAGTGGATTTGGCAGCATGGAAATCACTTATGGCAATGACAAGAGCAATCTCAGTAGAGAGCTGGGGGTGGAAGTCAGATTGGAGTAGGCGAAGACAGAATGAAAAAGGGGGAAGTGAAATGGCATGTAGAGATGTCTCTGAATGGTTCTGCTATGAAGGGGAGTAGAAAAATGGAGCTTTTGATAAAGGAGAAGACTAGACTAAGCGACAATCTCTAATGATGGAAGATGCCAGAGAATACTAGAGTTTCTCAGTACACTCACAAGAATGATACAAGAGAAAGAGGCTGATGACGCAGAGAGAGTGAATAACCAAAGAAGTGGAGACCTTGAGTGTCTAGAGCAGTAGCCCCCAAGTCAGGTATATAGGGATTTGTAAGGCAATCTGGTAGAGTGGTGGGGCACAATGGAGAGATAGAACTGCTTTGTTTTTAATATAAAATAAAAGAAATCAAGCATTCTTAAAATATGTATGCATATACACACACACACACAAATAGGTTTAATATGAATATTATTCTAAAACAGACACAAGTACATAAGTACTACTACCAGCATACTACCGGTGGTGTGCTGGAGTCACGCCACACCGGCTCATGAGAGCTCACTGTGTACATCTCTTTCCAATCAGGCATTCAGTAACACCATGATGGTGCTTGAAACTGTCCACAGTGAGAGTATTTACACTGCGGAAATCAAAAAACACTAAAAATCAAGGCTGGTTCTCTTCCCCTACAGGCCACTTGTTAAACATTGTCTAGGACATCACTGTATGTGCTTATCTACTGATAGCAGTATGTGATCAAAAATATTTGGATAGGAGAGAAGATACTTCTTATACTGGAATAGGCTAGAAGGAGGAAGAAGGTATGAATTCAGATAGGATGATAAATGTAATAATAGTGGGCAGATGAGTAAGTTCTAGGGTTTCTTTTGGAGGGGTGGTGGTTACAGAAAGCTCTGACTTTCTCAGTGAAGTTAACGTGAATCACTAGCTAAGAATGCATGCTGGTCATTAGAGCTGTTTGCTAAATAGTTCTGGATTCCTCCCCTGCTACCCAGCTTTTTGGGCCCAGTATAAAATTATACTTCCTGGCCCCCTCATGATGGATGAAACATGGGATTACTTCTGTCCAGTGAAAAATGATGGTCATCCTTCCAGCCTGGAACATGTCATTGTCACTGCAAGACCCTCCAGCATACTCTGCACCCCTCTGCCACAGCAACCAGCTGGTGGCTGCTTGGAACTCTGAGCTACTTTAATGGGTAGTGACTCTGTGCCAACCCACAAATGATACATAAAATGGACAAGAAATATCATTGTGTGGAGCCACTGAGATTTGAGAGTTATCAGTTACTATATCATAATCCAGCCTGTTCTGACTGAGGCAGAGTGCAGGAGATATTATAGAAGACATGAAGAAAGTGGGAGGAAGTACATGTAAGAAAAATCAATGAGTCAAGTTTGAATGTGAAAAAATGACTTTACTAGGTAAGTGTGGTAGGACTGCTCTGCTTCTCAAAATGCCTATCTGAGGTGTTGACCATGAACTGAAAGTGACAAAGAGAGGAGTCACGTGGCATACCACTATGGACTGTCATTGAGACTGTCAGGGATCCACTAAGGATTTAGAGTTTCCATATTTCAGTTATCCCCATTGGAAAACAGAAACAGTGATATCGTACTTTCTATTTACATAGCTTATGAAGAAAGCAATGCAATCCTGTAGGCAGAGACCAAATATTCTGGAGCCATGAACAGTAACTCTAATTCTATCACTATACTGGTTACTTTCTAAGCAAGTCTCTGAGGCCCCAGTATACTCAAAGCAATGATGAAGAAGTGATGAAGAAGGTAATTTCTTCACACTGTCTTAACACCTCCAGTACTCTCTGAATGGTCTTTAGTATAAAATAATAAAGAAAAGTATGGTAATTCCAAAGAACTCTGTTTCTGAACACACTCCCCTCTGGGACTAAGAAAGGAACACTGAAAATAATGCACTCATATGCACAAGCGCCTGCCCTCCCCCCATTGAAGTCTTGCTGCCCTTGTTCAACATACACTGGGTCTCAACACTATATAAGATCTATTTAATACAGGGAAATTATAACCCTATGGACCAGGAAAACCATAAAACCACATAAATATCATCTGTAAATACCTTGATATAAAAAACAGCATAAAAAGAAAATAATGGCATGGGAAAATATTCCATTTTTTTCCACTTAGATCATGTCCCTTTTCTCTCTGACCATAAGTGCTTCTATTCCTGCAGTCCTCAAGTGTCCAGCTCTTAAGTACTTTCCCAAGGCTCTTCCCCCAACTCCACACCTGGATGGTCCTTCCCATCCCTGGGTCATTTTCTCATAGAAACCTTTCCTGAATCTCCACCCTCAAATAGGTGCCCTCTGTTATCACTCCACACACTTTACTTCTCTTTCATAGCACTTATCTATTTGTAACTATATTTATTTAAACTATTATTTGTTTAATATTCTGTCCTGTAAGATCACAAGCTCCTAAAAGAAGACAGTATTAGTGGCCAGGAGCAGTGGCTTACGCCTGTAATCCCAGCACTTTGGGAGGCTGAGGCAGGTGGATCACCTTATGTCAGGAGCTCGAGACCAGCCTGGCCAACAAGGTAAAACCCCGTTTCTACTAAAAATACAAAAATTAGCTGGGTGTGGTGGCAGGCATCTGTAATCCCAGCTACTCAGGAGGCTGAAGCAGGAGAATCACTTGAACCCGGGAGGTAGAGGTCGCAGTAAGCCCAGATCGCACCACTGCACTCCAGCCTGGGTGACAGAGTGAGACTCCGTCTCAAAAAAAAAAAAGAACAAGAAAATAGCATTAGTACCCGTTATAGCCACAGCACTTGGTTCCACATAAGTGCTCAAGACTCCTTTCTAAGAATAAAAGCTTTAAAAGACTGAAGCAGATGAGTGGAGATCTTGGCTGGGGTAGGAAAGAAAACTAAATGTAAAGAGGCATGAGAGATCTTTTTGGGGTGCTAAAAATGTTCTAAAACTACTGTGATGATGGTTGTATGCCTCTGGAAATTTACCAAAATCAATGAATTATACAATTTTAAAAGGTGCATTTTATGGTATGTAAATTATACACATATACAGTTAATCAATAAACTTTTTAAAAAAGAAGATTGATAGGTGTGAATATCTGAAATTTTAAATTTTTGTATAAAATAAATCATAAAAATAAAAGGCAAACAAACTGGAAACAAAAGTACAACCCATACGGCAGGAACGTAGAACCATTAATGCAGAACCATTAAAAATTTAAATCCACACACACACACACACACATTCACAAGCAAATTAATAGAGAAGCCTCTTAGCACATAAAAAAATTAACTGCCTGGGCGCGGTGGCTCACACCTGTAATCCCAGCACTTTGGGAGGCTCAGGCAGGTGTATTGCTTGAGCTCAGGAGCTCCAGACTAGCCTGGGCAACAAGGTGAAACCCCCTCTCTACTAACAATACAAAAAAATTATCCGGGTGTGGTGACATGCACTTCTGGTTCCAGCTACTTGGGGGACTGAGGTGGAAGGATGGCTTGAGCCCAGGAGGTGGAAGCTGCAGTAAGCCTAAGCCTGGGCCACAGAGTGAGACCCCATCTCAAAGATAGATACATAAATAAATATTAACTGTATCAAAGTAGGAAAATATATAATTGGTATTATATTATACTTAAATTAGTTACTGTCTATCAAATTTGCATTAAAACATTTTATAATAGTAATACATATTGTTGATAATGACAAAATTCAATATTCTGATAGCGAGCAATTAGGAATGCAAATTATTACAACGTTGCTTAAGGCCAATTGGACAAGATCTTTCAGAACCTAAATATGCCCGTGTCTTTTCATGCAGTTATTCTACTTTTAGGAATTTGTCATAAGGAAGTTATTAAACACACAAGATTATAAGAATATCCATCACACTGTTATTGATAATAATTAAAAACTGAAAATCACCGAAATGCCCAAGAAGGGATTAGAAGGGAAAATGCTACAACCACGTGATGGAATATTAAAGTAACAAACTTAACTGTTTGAAAGTCAGTAGGAAACTACAGTCATAGAAGAAGTTAGTAACAGGATAGTCAGACAAGAGGATCTCGGTTTCATTAAAAGAAAAACAGTACGTTACTGTAAAGGCTCACAGAAAAAAAAAAAAACTTGGAGAAAAAGATAGCCAAAAGTTTATGGTGGTTATCCCTGAGTAACGTACTTCAGCATTATTTTAATTTTCTTCTTTAGACATCTATATTATTTTCAAATTTCCCAAAATAAGTGTAAAATATTTTTAATCAAAAAAATCAGAGCGAAGATGCTGCACTAAAAAACTTCTGAATTTTCATGACATTTCTTATATTTGCCAAGAGATTCTTTCTGATGGCTCTAAATGGTCAAAAATCTTCAACAGAACTTCTGGTACTATTTAAATCTGTTGTTCAAGACTGAGGAATTTTCACTGTGCCACAGTGAAAACAAATAATAATAATTGGCTAATTTTGTCACTGTCTCAAAGAAAATGTAAGAGAAAAAAAAATCCCAACCTAAATGCCCTCTTTTATTGTTTATAAAGTAATTAAATTAGTGCCTGACACATAAACGTACTATGTAGCATTTGTTCAATTTTTCTTTAAAAAAAAAAAAAGAACAAGTAACTTTGGAGAATAAGTGAACATTAAGTAACTTAATATTAATTCATTCTGTCAAACAAATAAGTTCACTTTCCATTTTGGACAGGTACATGTAGAACATCAGATATCACAAATAATTTGGAACAGCTGTTGGCAGATTTTCAAATATGCTAGACTTTTTTTCATTTAATCCCATTAGAGTTTTTTCCAATGAGTCATGAAATTTATATTAGTAGTTGTCTGGTCACATACTGTATTTCTTGAGATCCACAAATGATCCTGTGGCATAAATGATGATTATATAGTTTAATAAGTATTTGGAAAGGTATTTTAGATATAAAATGCCAGCATGCCAGGCCTTTGTCAAAGGCTGAAAGATGTGGAAAGCTAAGCTCTCTGGAGATCAGGCTTCATTTTCTATTTTAAGCCATTATATAAAAATTCTACCTTTTCCTCCCATATCAAGAGATGCTTCTGAAAGATTTCATCAGACAGAGAAGTCAGACATGGTTTTAAATGAGTAAGATACCAGTTTACCAGGGGCTCACTTAAATGAAGCCCAGTGGAACTCAACCTTGGGTAGAGAGAAAAAAAATTTTTAATCTTCAAGTGACTTGGGAAATGCCCTTCACTTAAAAGTGCCAGAATATTCTGATTTTAGAGGAGCGTATTTCTAATCTAGCTGTTAATAGATTTTGCTCCTAACTCTATTTTGCACTCAGCAATTCGCACCCTATCACTCATTTTCTATACAATTTTTGTTGTAAAATCCTTGCAACTTGGCAGCTGTCTGATGACTAATGGGCTAAACACTCATCTGACCCAGACTCTGTCTGCATGATGCAAACTAGAGCCCCAGAAGGGATACACTTCTGGAGTCACTGTTCAGACTCTGCCACAGCTATCACAAGACTTGAGGTAACATGTGCTTTGCTACAAAATGACACAGAGATTCTCGTTCATTCATTCATTCATTCATTCAATACTTCATTTCATTTTGTTTACTTAATATTTCCCAAATACTTGCTATGTACCAGGTACTGTATAAAGTGCCAGACATATAAGGATTGAAAGAAGATAGGTCCTATTTGACAGCATCTCATAATTTAACAGTATAGACTGAAATGGAAACAAAAACAGAAGAACCTACTACAATAGAAGTGTGAGTATACTGCTATGGGAGCGGAGAATAATTAGGAAGGAAAAGCTGGAAAACCCTTAGGTACTGAATACATATGTATTGAACACTTACTCTTTGCAAAGCACTTGGGTGCTGAGAACATGGAAGAGAGCAAAACGTCTATTTTCTCTCTAGAAGCTCATGTTCTAGTATGCTGAGCCACACAATAAGCATATAAATAAATAAAATAGATGGTATTTTAGATGATAATAAGTCTATGGGGAAAAATAAAGCCAAGGAAGTAGGATAGGGAGTGCTGAGGTAAGTATGCGTATTTTACACAGGGTGGTGAGGGAAGGCCTCTAGATACAGTGACATGAGAGCAGAAGAAAGCAAGAAGTAAGGATACAATCTCTGCAGATGCCTGGGGAGATAAGAGAGTTCCAGGTTGAAGGAACATTCACTGCAAAGGCCTTGGGGCAGGAGTGAGCTTGGTTTATTCCAGGAAGAGTAAAGTGCCAGAATAGGAATAAAAGTGTGAGGAGGGTGGGGAGTGGGCAGGAGCAGGAAATGAGGTGAGGGAAGCAGTTAGGAACCCAAGCATGTAGAGCTTTGTGGGTGCATGTCAGGTCCTGGGCTGATGGGAAGCTATTCAAGGGCTTTGAGCAAGAAAGTGTAACGAGCTGATTTATGTTTTCAGAAGATCACTCCGGATGCCGTGTTAAAATCAACTAGACCGGGGGAAGGAGGCAGAACCAGTCAGGAGGCTGTTGCAACAGAGATGATGGCAGTTTTGGCCACGGTGTAAGCAGCAGAGGTGGTGAGAAGCAGTCAGATTTTGCATACATTTTAGAACAAAAGGGATTTTCTGAAGCCTTCACAGAATATGTAGTGTTTAAGTAAAGTCTTTAAGAGTAGATGCTTACCAGACAGAAAAGGGAAGAGAGTACTAGTGGGCACAAAAGCAAGGAAGGATAAGAGGGCACAGCAGAGTCAGGGCGGAACCAAGAACTCCCTATGACGAGAGTTTATGGTTGGGTGCCATTTTAGGCCATGGAATGAGATTACACCAGAGAGGTTAGTTTAGGGTCAGAAAGTCAATGGCAGCCAGGTATGGTGGTTCACACCTGTAATCCCAGCCCTTTGGGAGGCCGAGGCAGGCAGATCACTTGAGGTCAGGAGTTTGAGATCAGCCTCGCCATGTCCATCTCTACTAAAAATACAAAAATTAGCCAGGCATGGTGACATGCACCTGTAGTCCCAGCTATTCGGGAGGCTGAGGCAGAAGAATCGCTTGAACCCGGGAGACAGAGGTTGCAGTGAGCCAAGATTGCACCACTGCACTCCAGCCTGGGCGACAGAGCAAGACTCTATCTCAAAAAAAAGAAAACAAGAAAGTCAATGGCCTCATAGGGTGGATATGCTGAGGAATTTGAACTTGACCTTGGAAAGAAAGGAGACTCAACAAAATTTACAAAACAAGGAGGTACAAGTCAGTTCTGATGGCACTGGGGAGGGCATGAGGAATGCTAATCAGGAGGATGCTAAAACTGCGGAGGTGGAAGGTGATCAATGCGGCCTACATAGTTGAGGTAGTGTCTGTGGGATAGAAAAAGAAAAAACAATTTGAGAGATTCTAAAGAGGTAAAACCACCAGGAGCCCAGTGACTAAATGAGGGAAGAAAGCAATGGGTAGAAGTAGAGGGTGGTGAGCTTTCTAATTTTAAGAATGGGACTAGGGGATACCATTAGAGAAGAGGCTGAATGGGAGGAGCCTTCTCTGAATAAGGATTCTGAATGAATCCTTATTAAAATGTAAGTCACATCCTGTCATGCTTGTGCTCCAAGCCCTGTCATGCCTCCTCATCTCAGAGTAACCACCAATGTTCTTCTTACAGAACTTACAAACTGTAAGTTCCTATATAACCGGGCCCCTCTCTCTCTCTCTCTGACTGTCTCCCCTGCTGTCACCAGCTCTCTCCCTCTGTTCCAGATATGTTGGCCTCGGGTGCTTTTCCTGCCAAATATACCTCAGAGGCTTTGCTATTCCGTAGGCCCAGAACATTCTTCCCACAAGTATCTACATGGCTTGCTCCTACACCACCTGTCGCACAAGAAATAAGCTCAAAGAAGACATGAATCTCTTGTTAGTTTTCACAACTTCATTTCTAATGCCTAAAACATTACCTGGCACAGAGTTGGGGAGTGAAATCCATTTGTTTAATGGAGTAAGTAACTTAATGAATATGAATCATGTTGAGTTAGAGGTAGCTGGAAGACTTTCAGGTAGAGCCGCTCCATAGGCAGTTGGAAGTGGAGAGCTGGAGGTCACAGGGAGAGCTGGGATGGGGACAGAGGTCTGGAACCATTGAGACAAGAGCAGAGTCATCTCAGAAGGATGAAGAAACACAAGGGAAGAGAGAAGCAGTATAGGACTTCAGAGTAGAGACCCAAAAGCCAACAGCCCAGGCTTAAATCCTAGTCCCAACATATCCTGCATATATAAGTCTTGAACAAATTTTTAAACTTCTCTGTCCCTTGGTTTCCTTATCTCTAAAATAGGGTTTTAGTAATACCTGTCTCAGAAGAGTATAGCAAGATTTCAATGAGCCCATACATGTAATGCACTTAAAATAGCAGCGGAACAACCTAGCACACAGCTAGTACACAATCAATGAAAGCAAGGGGGTTACTGAGGAGAGTCTCATTTTCTTTGGATAAGAGGGGCTGCATTCATATTTCTGGAAGCCAGAGTCTGTTTTCTGACTATGTAAGTCCTTGCTTCCTTGTATTCCATGATGAGCTAACAGAGGTTCTCTCTGCTTTTCTGCTTTGACTTTTGGTGGTTTGGTTTTGCTTCTTTTATCTATGGTCTTATTAAAAGAAACTGCAAAACTTCTCTGAAGGTGTTTTGAATTGGAGCACGGTAGACCAAGAGGTGGACAATATAACAGAAAGAGCATGGGCATTCAGAGTAAGACAAATATGGGCTGAACTCCAGCTCTTCTACTCGGATAACTAGTCTCTCCTGATTTCCTCCTTTTTTAGAGAGGGGGCCTTGTTATGACATGCAGGCTGGACTCTAATTCCTGGGCTCAAATGATCCTCTCGCCTCAGCCTCCCAAGTAGGTAGAACTTACAGTTGTGCCTGGTTCCTCTCTTGATTTCTACAACAGAAATAATACCTACCTCAAGTACCTCAAGCCTGAAGAAGAGTAGTTGCTGAATACCTATTTGTGGAATGAATGAATGAGGCTGTTGTGAGGATTACATATGAGAGTACGCATAAAACACGTAGCACAAAGCCTAGCACGCTGTAAGGGTCAATCCACAGACCCAAAACGCAAGCTGCACAGACTCCTGTGTTTATGACTGGCAGCTGGATTGGCATTCTTGTGGTGAAGGCCTGTTTAAGGAACCCAGTGTCAGGTCTGAACTTTCTATTTATTCATGTCATTAAAAAGTATTTTCATTTCATCTTTTAAGAGAAGAGGTTTACTTTTACTAAAGTTTTACTGAAATACTAAGCCTTCTTCGAAGGTGTACTTTGGCCAGGCGCAGTGGCTCACACCTGTAATCCCAGCACTTTGGGAGGCTGAGGCAGGTGGATGACTTGAGGTCAGGAATTCGAGACCAGCCTGGCCAACATGGTGAAACCCCATCTCTACTAAAATTACAAAAATTAGTCAGGCGTGGTGGCAGGTGTCTGTAATCCCAGCTACTCGGGAGGCTGAGGCAGGAGAATCGCTTGAACCTGGGTGGCAGAGGTTGCAGTGAGCTGATATCACACCACTGCACTCCAGCCTGGCCACAGAGTGAGACTCTGTCTCAAAAATAATACTAATAATAAAAAATAAAAGAAAGAAAGAAAGAAAGAAAAGAAAAGAAAAGAAAAGAAAAGAAAAACAAGAAGGTGCACTTAGAGTGGTTCGATATTGGTATCAGGGTTTGTTGTGGGCCTTGAAAAGATAACAGAGAAGGCTTGATGGTTGTTCTGTTTGCATTTAGGTTTCCTTTTATCCCTCAGCGGATGGCTGGTTCAGAGCACAGTGGGCTGATAACCTTTTGTATCTCATTCTTCCTGTACCATTTTCACACTACAAAAGCTGAAATGGCTCAGCAGCTGCTTTGTGACAATGCATGTAATCATGTACTAGAAGGCTTATAGCTATGAAAATATTAGTAAGCATTTCAGAACTAATTGCATTTTTGTGGGTTTACCTGTCTTAAGGGAACATTTAAAAATTATTTTTTGCCTGACTGCAAAAGAATATACATTCACTGCAGAAAATTTGGAAAACTGGGAAAGTTCAAAAGAGAACACCCACTCTATCACTATGCGGTATGACATTTCTGTACACATCTGTCAAATCTTTCCAGATGCCCACTCCCTGGGGAGGTGTCTATGTGTGTAGAAGCAAAATTCATATCATACTAAACTCAGTATTATTATATATAACTGGTTTTCCAAATTAGCTGTTGCATGCATGCATTTAAGCAAGCTCATTCAGCACCTGATAGGTACCAGGCACTGAACGAAGTACAGAGGATAAGGGAAGTCAGCACACAAAAAAATTCATTACAATTAAATGAGATTAATGCTGGATGTGATGGCTCAAGCCTGTAATCCTAGCACTTTGGGACACCAAATCACTTGAGGTCAGGAGTTCGAGACCAGCCTGGTCAACATGGTGAAACCATGTCTCTACTAAAAATACAAAAATTAGCCAGACGCACTTGCTTGAACCCAGGAGGCAGAGATTGCAGTGAGCTCAGATCGCACCACTGCACTCCAGGCTGGACACGACACAGCAAGACTATCTCAAAAACACACACACACACACACACACACACACACAATTAAGTGAGATTAAGTGCTAATAAAGGTATTAAGTACAAGAAAGGAAGCACAGACAACTTGTAGAGGTGTCAGGGAAGCTTCCTACAGGAGATGGCATATGAGCTATTACTAACAGGTAAAACAGAAGTTCGCCAAGGAAAGAAAGGACAGGCCAGGCATGGTGGCTCATGCCTGTAATCCCAGCACTTTGTGAGCCCAAGGTGTGCGAATCGCTTGAGCTCAGGATTTCAAGACCAGCCTGGGCAGCATGCTGAAACCCTGTCTCTACAAAAATACAAAAAATTAGCCAGGCATGATGGCACGCACCAGTGGTCTCAGCTACTTGGGAGGCTGAGGTGGGAGAATCGCATGGGCTTGGGGGGCAGAGGTTGCAATGAGCCCAGATCTCACCACTGCATTCCAGTCTGCAGATGAGCCCAGATCTCACCACTGCATTCCAGTCTCACTCAACAGAGTGAGATCCTGTGTCAAAAAATTTAAAAAAAAAGAAGAGACAGATAAAGAGAAGGAGGTACGTCAGCAGAGGACGTAGCAAGAAGGCCCCAAAGATGAAACTCATACCATATTTAAAGTACTGCAAAAATCCAGTGTGGATAAAAAGGTGTAGGAGCAGGGGAGATGAGGCTGAAAATGCAGGAGCCAGTCAAGGATGTGGGATTTGAAGCAGAGGGTTGCCATGCTCCGATTTACAACTTGGTTAGACAATACTACAGCTTCAAGTATGAAGGGGGGCAAGGAGGAAAACCAGACAGACCTATAAGAGGACTGATAGTGAAGAGGAAAGATGGTGTAAATCAAATGGGAATGGAGATAAGAGACAGTGGCCTAGGAATAATACTGAGCTAGAAGTCACAGAAATCATATTGACCTGGATTCTAGATGGATCAAGTCCTTCTTTCCTCTCTTCCTTCCTTGGTTACTGATGGTCAGCTATGTACATGCAGGTGCTAGAGATACAAAGATGCCGTGACCTAATTCCTATTCTGATTTTCATGGTAACCCTCCGTTTTAAGACTTCACATTCTAGTAGGAAAGAAGAGGTGAAAATTTATTATTTTTACATGCCCAGAGGGCCTACCCTTCTTCTTTGTAAACAGGACTCCGATTTTCCTTTGGGAAAGCCACCCATGTCTAACTCACATAGTGCATGCAGTTTGGTGGGAGTACTCCCACTCCAACCCCACTCCAAGAGTAGGTGCAAGAACTAGGCCAGGCAAACAGGAGCATTTGACTCTCTTGAACATGATGACTAGTTCAGTGATAAGCACACGACTCCAACCAGGCCAACAGGATTACTTCCTGGAGAATTTGATGGAACCAGGGAAAAAGAACTCCCTACCTTTTTCTAAGATCCCAGATGCCAAAGACCACATACCCCTTGGGCTGTCAGAGTCCTGCTATGCTCTTAGATGAGAGCCTACTGAGCATGAGATCACAATGAGGAAAGCTAAGCCAAGAAAAACAGAAAGAAACTGATCGGATGACATCTTTTGTAAAGTTGGATTTTGCCACGTACTCCTAGACTTCTAAGGCAAGTCAATAAATTCCCCTTATTTTTTGCCACAGTGAGTTTGATTTGAGTTTTTGTCATTTGTAATTGAAACAGTGGTGTCTAATTCAGAGAGACAGACACGGGATCCTGTAATTGCAATACCACATGTGCTAGGTGATGCAGAGTTATTTACAAGGAGTGCAATCAACTTGACTTGTAGGTAGCATAAGCTGGAAAAATGTTCACAAAGGAGGTGATGTTTAACTGAACTCTTGAAGAATTAGCCATCCGCAACAGGATAAGGAGCAAAAGGAAGGAGGAGGAGCTATGCAGAAGAAACAGCATGAGCAGAGGCAAGGAAGTGTGGAATGTCCGAGGAAATAAAAACAGTCACTATGTTAAAGCATTAAATTCATAGCAAAAAGCCGACTCTGAAGAAACGTACATGCTCTGTAGGCCATGAGGAGTCATGGGTGATCTAATTTGACCTTTTCACCTGTCATTTAACCTCTCTAGCCCAGCTTCCTCATAGGTAAAATAAGGTTGATCAGAACACATCACTGAAATTGATAAAAATATTAAAACACCTTACCTGCTGATAGAATTCATCATCTTTGGGAGTCAGATAAGGAAGCCAAGTGTCTTCAAGCTCTTCAAGAAGCCTCAGTTTCTGTTTGAAAATAATAACAATTACATATAAGTGAATATACAATGACCCAAAATAAGGCACTTTCTTATTTTTCAAATAAGAGAATACAAACAAATTTTAGCCAACTTTGAATTTATAATCTTTTAGAGAGAGAAATTAGTCAAATCGCAATTATAAAATGTATTAATTAAATTATATATATATCTTTGTTTTTCTTTTCTTTTAGAGACAGAGTCTCGCTCTGTCACCTAGGCTGGAATACAGTGGTGTGACCATAACTCACTATAACATCAAACTCCTGGGCTCAAGCGATCCTCCCGTCTCATCCTCCCAAGTAGGTGGGACTACAGGGGTGCCACCATGCTTGGATAATTTTTTTTTTAATTTTTAGTAGGGACAAGGTCTCGCTATGTTGCGCAGGCTGGTCTCAAATTTCTGACCTCAAGCAATCCTCCCATCTTGGCCTCCTATAGTGCTGGGATTATAGGCATGAGTCATGGCACCCAGTCAATTTACATACCTACTAAATTACACATGGTATGAAGCATAAACTTAGAAATAATTTTATTCACTCTCACATTTCATGAGACAATTTGATTCACTTTTCACATGTATTGTTGACATCCAGGTCTTTTTCATCACTAGAGCCAGCTTACAAGTCATCCAATACAGTTTTCCAGAGCAAACGCCTGTCTGTACAATCTGCTTGAGACATAGTAGCTTGTAAATCCTTTTATGGTACTATCACTGGAAATACCAAACCAAGCCACAAGTATCTATCTGCATAATGTCAGGATATGTGGAATAGTTATTCATCTTGTAAACATTTATTTGAGATCATATCCACTTACAGCATTGCTTTCTTAGAGTGATCTATCATCTCTATAATAATTACTAAATCTGTGTTAAACATCTTTGTTTCTTTTCTTTTCCAATTCCATGAAGCAGCCTTTTTAAGCACTCAAAGCCAGCATTGTCTGAGGCTGTTTCCAGAGACTATGTTTTCCCCAAACAGTACTGTGCTATTCAAACAAAGTAACTGAAAGAGGATCTCATAAAGTATCTTATAAGAAATCAGATACATATAGGGCACCTGCTTCTTTCTGAGGATATTTTTCAAAGAATATCTGACCTTACATTCAAGAATATATGGAGTTTGTGTGTGTATGTGGCACATAAATGGCATAAATGTGCACATACACTCACAGACACATAGACATGTACATACAACAGACATTATCTGTAAGAAAGAAAGCAAAAACAGCAGAAACAACTGGGTTTCAAATAAAAATGCAATTAAATGCATCATCAAAGCTACTGTCAGCCAGTAAGTCACATTTATAAAAATTAGATAATGGTACACCTTGCTCTGGGCCAATATAGTCCCACTCCATAAGAATATGACTTGGTAAACACAAACTGGATTTCAGGCTCCACCTGCTCCAATGGCCACTGTCTTTACAAAGTGCACAACCTACTCAACCAGACGTGGTGGCCCTAAGTACTACTCTCTCCCACCCCAGGATAGCAGCCTTCTCTCACAAACCCATCACAATCAGAGTAGTCAAAGGAAACGTCCTTTTAGGTAAAACACAAATTCTTTCTGGATCTTTTTTGTATCATTATCTAAAGTGAGGAAAAAGAAAGGGAATAGAAATATAGCAACCAATTGACCTAAGAGACACAAAACCGAATTCTACTCTTAGGCATAATTCTATTATATTTATTTAGTCAAAGTCTTTGTTTTGACTATAGGTGTTTTCTCATTTATAACAAAAAGGTTGACTTACCAGTTCAACTATGAGTTTTTTTTTTTTTTTTTTTTGATACAGGGTCTCATTCTGTCCCACAGGCTGAAGTGTGGCCCAATCACAGCTCACTGCAGCCTTGACTTCCTGGGCTCAGATGATTCTCCCAACTCAGCCTCCCAAGTAGCTGGGACTAAAGGTGCAATGCCACCATGCCTGGCTAGTTTTGTTTTACTTTTCTTTGTAGAGATGAGGCCTCAGTATGTTCCCTAGGCTGGTCTCAAACTCCTGGGCTCAAATGATCTGCCTGCCTTGGCCTCCCAAAGTGCTGGGATTACAGAAGTGAGCTCCCATGCCTGGCCTAAATTATGATACTTTTATAGTTATAATACTAATGTAACACATACCATTACAGATAATCGACAAACCAGTTTGGATAACTCTCTATTGGTTAATCAATTTATCTGTTTTTCAGTATTAACCATTATTTGGGCCATAGAAAGAACCAATGATATTTCCATGTGCATACTTATACATTTCTCCATTCCATCATAAATTTAATCAAAATCTATACTTCAATTTTTACTTCAAGCTCAGAAATGCCTCCATTTTCCTATGAATATTTTATCAATTCTTAGTCTTTTTTATAGACACAAAGTGCCAGAATATTTATAAATGCCAAAAAAAGTAAGCCTTGAATAATTCAAATGCACATTTCTCAAACCTTGAAATGGCTCCACCTTGCAAACACCACCTTAAGATCTCTACATGAGAGTCCATCAATAAAGCTAATCTACATATAAAGAGGGGCACAAAAGTACGGATTCCCAAAAGTAATTACATACTCCACCTAAATCAGGTGAAACAGCAACAGACCTGTCCCATAGGTTGACAAGTGCCAATGTAGGCTGAACCTCTGCTTATAATTAATGGTTCAGCTAAATTCTGTAACAATCACCACTTCTTAGTTCGTTTCGGAATTGAGCATCAGACAGGTATAAAACATTGTAACCTAAAAGGCTGTATCAAAAGGATAAAATTTGACAAGATTTTTCCTACTCTAGAGCAAGAAGCATATAACTGATCTTTCACTAGGAATTTTCATTTTAATACTGTGAGCAATGTTGTGTCTACACGACAGCAGAGAATGGGGACCAGAAAATCACCCAACTTAAGACCCTACAGATAAAAATCTGCTCTGAACATCAACACTCACTACTTGCAATTTTACCAAGTAACTGACAAGATCAATCATTAAATAACAATATTTACAAACATAAAGAGAAGTTTTGGTCATGTTTACATCAGTGAAATCAATCAGATATCAATAGTAAATTAAATTGGTAGCTCATAAACATCAAAATTAAAAATTTTTTTTTTTTTTGAGACGGAGTCTCGCTCTGTCGCCCAGGCTGGAGTGCAGTGGCCGGATCTCAGCTCACTGCAAGCTCCGCCTCCCGGGTTTACGCCATTCTCCTGCCTCAGCCTCCTGAGTAGCTGGGACTACAGACGCCCACCACCTCGCCCGGCTAGTTTTGTGAATTTTTTTAGTAGAGACGGGGTTTCACCGTGTTAGCTAGGATGGTCTCGATCTCCTGACCTCGTGATCCGCCCGTCTCGGCCTCCCAAAGTGCTGGGATTACAGGCTTGAGCCACCGCGCCAAGCCAAAATTAAAAATTCTTAACTGCTTTATAAAAATCAAACATTAAGATTGTTTTATGAAAAGCAAGGTCACTATGGGCAAGACTAAGAAAAACAGGCCCTTTCGCTCTGCTATCAGGAGGGCAAAACAACACGATCCTTAGAGAGGGTAACAGTCAACTCCTTTCAAAATGCAAATGCATTTACCATGTGAGCCAGCGATCCTACTTTTGATTTACCCTTCTAACATACTTGTACCATGTTCAGAAGAATATATGCACGAGGATACTCATTACATCATTATTTGTAGAACAAAAGTTTCGAATCACACTAAAAACCACTGAACTTTACACTTTAAAATGGTGAATTTTATGATATGGAAATTATTATCTCAATAAAATAAACAGATTAGAAACAATGCAAATCTCCAGCCACAGGGGACAGTTGAATAAACTACAGGACATCCACGTGATGAAGTATAAAGCAACAGTAAACAAAAACAAGGACGCTCTCTGTTTATGAGCTAAAAAGCTCTCCAGAAGATATTGGGGAGTAAAAAACAAGGCACAAAACTCTGCTTGCATTCACACACAGAAACACAAAGGATGAATGGCAGACTATTAAAGTGATTAACTGTCAACAGAGGTGGGAAATGACTAGAAAGGGACAAAGGCAGAGCCAAGACTACTCAAAATATTCCATTTTATATTGTTTTGATTTTCGCACTATGTAAACGTCTTACCTATTACCAATTCAAACATCTAACCTACTAATTCCTCACATGAAATTCAGTATAAAGATAAAGACAACATGATTTTTGGCATTGTTTTAGAAAGTGCATACTTTTGTCCATGTACAATGAAGTATTTATTTGGAAAACTATTGCAGACTAGTACACTAAAGAGGACAGGAAAAAAAACAGCTCTGACAATTTTCTTTGTGTCAAATGCCAGCCATGGTAAAAACACACAACATTAAAATGCACTCTGGAGCACAGGTAGAAGGAGCTCACGTTTGACTGTCAGATCTGGCTAACTGCTGCTCCTCGGCCTGATGTACAGATAAATCCACACAGCTGGGCCCTGCAGCACACTGCTCTGCTCACACACTTCTTTGCTGTCACACTTGTGTCAAATACATCAAGCCGTTCACAAATGCCACATGGAGAGCCAGAGAGAGCGTAAAGCCTCAGCTCTCCCACCTGGCAGGAGGGGTGGATGAAGATCCTTCCACGCAGGCTACCACCTATTTCCACAGCTCTGGCAAAGTAAAAGAGGACAAAAGACCTATGTGAAACACACCACAGCCAGTCGCGGTGACTCACACCTGTAATCCCAGCACTTCGGGAGGAGGAGGCAGGAGGATCACCTGAGCTCACGAGTTCGAGACCAGCTTGGGGACATGGCAAAAACCCGTCTGTATGAAAAAATACAAAAACTAGCCGGGTGTGGTGGTGTGCACCTGTAGTCCCAGTAGCTCAGGAGGCTGAGGTAGGAGGATCACTCGAGCCTGGGAGGCAGAGGTTGCAGTGAGCCGAGATCACACCACTGCACTCCAGCCTGTGTGACAGAGTTAGACTCTCTGTCTCAAAAAAAAAAAAAAAAAAAAAAAAAAAAAAAAAAAAAAAAAAAAAAAAAACAAAACACAAAAAAAAAAAAAAAAAAGCACCACAACTCAAATTCCTAAGGGTTTCAAGTTAAATATCAGAAACTACACCAACCCTAAGCCTCTGCTTTACTGTGAAAAAGTTAAGCTGTATCTGAGCTTGTGTATCTTGTCACATAGAGATATGGTTTGAGAGTCTTACAGTAATTACATAAAAAGATTAAGTGGATTATGACTCATCATGTAAGGGTGTATCTCACCTACAAATGAAGGATATTTTTCATCCCACTCCTGACTCTTCAGCCGTGTCAAGATTATGCTCCTAAGGACACTTATTCTTTATCCATGTATCATGTTCCACATAATACTTCTTCAACTGTGCATCCTATTGTGTCAGGTTCAATAAAAATTTAATTTTGTTACCTGAGTCTTTTCAAAATACAATGACAAATAATGGCTAATGAACGTTCATTGTGAAAATAACTGCATGGTCCTATGAGGGTTTTAAGTGGGAAAATGACCTAGTTCTTAAGCAGGGTGCTTAGTGGGCAAAGAAGACATATCTAAACTAACACTAGAAAGATCATTAAGAGCCAGGTGCAGTGGCTCACGCCTGAAATCCCAGCACTATGGGAGGCCAAGGAAGGCGGATCCCTTGAGGCCAGGAGTTCAAGACCAGCCTGGCCACCAAAAGGAACCCCATCTCTACCAAAAATACAAAAATTAGCTGGCCATGGTGGTGCACACCTGTAATCCCAGCTACCAGGGTGGCTGAGGCAAGAGAATCGCTTGAACCTGGCAAGTGGAGATTGCAGTAAGTCATCACTGCACGGTGACACAGCAAGATTCTTCCCCCCCCCGCAAAAAAAAAAGAAAAGAAAAGATCAATAAGAAGTAGCTAAACCAAAAGAAGTGTAAATAAATATTTCACGTATACTTATACCATATTTGCTTTAGATAAGAAGAAAAAAAGTATTTCAACCATTTCAACAAATTCAGCATTCCCTGTCCTATGAAAAACTTCCCTCTCCATGAAAATATGGCACAGTAAAAGTAAACTGGATTTGGAGGCGAAAGTCGGATTGAATGGAGACTCCTCGATGAGGTACCACATCGGAAGCAAACTCGCTCATTCTCAATTTCCTTATCTGTAAGAGACACTGTTTCATAGAGTTGTGATGATAAAATAAAAATTATTCATATATATTAGTGCATTTTGCAAACTATAAACTATGCAGATATTAGGCAAATAGCATTCAGACAGTGGGGCACGGGTCTGTATAACAAAGCAAACTCCTTTGTTATGTGTTTATAGCCTAAGGCGCTAAACTCTTGAATTCCAGTGCCAGTCTAGGTTTATGATTTGGAACTACTTTCTTATCTCCCTGTGAGATGTAAATGATATTAATACATAAAGCTCTAAGAACAGTGCCTGGTACATAAACAGCCCTCAATACGCTTTGGCAACCATTCGTTGTTATTGTTGTTTATTCATGTCTGGAAAGGACAGTTTTATTTCCTAGTTATAAATTACTTATATAGGAATCTATGTGTAGCACATCAAATTACACTTTAGGCCACAGATTAATGCTACTGGATTAATACAAATCCAGATATTAATTAGCCTCAGTGATCTACAGGATAAATGTATAAAAACTTCCCATAAAAGTTTACACATATAAAATGTGTCAATTAACTATGTGGTGGTGATCGTGTAATTTTTAATATGACAAAATTGCAAAATTTTAGAACATATAAAGAAACTAAGGCCCATCCAGAGCTATTAAGTGACTGGCAAGAGACTATACTGCTGCTTATGAGAGAATCACAACTCACATTCTTAGTTCCCAGGTACAAGGCCACACCCACTGCACCACACCATCCCTGAGGCAAGAGAAATCATCTCTCTTAAGAACTGTTTAATTTTTAACTGAAAAACAACTACACAACATAACAATTTTTTAAAGTTTTTAATTAAAATCAATCCTACTTATAGATTTTTAAAACTAATACTTACAGCCACTGCTCTTGGACCCTCATGTCCTGGCTGCTTTGGTAGCTCTACAAGGCTTTCAAAAGAGATCTTTTTAATTAATATTTAGCAAGTCTTGCTCTGTTTCCAGTAATGGGAGCCAACACTACAGCATACAAAAAAAATCTAGCCTGGATAGAAAATGTCATAATTTAGAAAACATCAGGAAGAATACTCAGAAGGATTTCACCTCAGCAGTAGTGCAATAGCCCTAGACTCAATGTCACACTGTTCCTTTCTAATTAACTGCAATACCTGAAAAGATCCAACTGTTTCCAAGTAACTTAAATGAGTTATTTAAAAGAACAGGAAGTACAGAATCCAGCACTTCAATGTTAAAAATTTACAGTGTTTGTCATTCAATCAAAAGCATCAAGGCATGGAAGTTTCTAAGAGAATACTACAAGGCAAGACAATATGACTGATAATAAAGAGAGAAATCAACTAATTGAAACTGGTGCAAAAACAAAACAGATGACAAAATGAGTAGACAAGTACACTGAAACAGTAAGTATAACTGTAGTTCACAAGTTCAAAAAGTTGGGAAAAGATTGAGCATGGTAAGTAGAGAACCAGAAGTAACGTTAAATCAAGCTTCTAGAGTAAATCCACAATATCTGAGAGGAAAGATACACTGGATAATAATAATTCAACACAAATTAGTTATAATAGAAGAAAAGAAAAATGAACCTGAAGACACAGCAAGGAAAGTTATCCAAAATGAAATACAGAGAGGAAAAAGATAGGAGAAAAAAGTTAACAGAGCATCAGTGAGCTATGGGATGATTTTAAGCAGCTTAATACATGTAATTGGAGTTAACAAAGGAAAGGAGAGAGATTGGAAGACAGAAAAAAAGTGGCCAAATATTTTCCAAATTGGATGAAAACCATCAATCTACAGATTTAAGATGTTCAAAGGACTTCAATCACAAAAAACAAGAGGAAATAACACTAAAATGCATCATAAGCGAATTACTTAAATCCAGTGAAAAAGATAAAGTCTTAAAAGCAGTCAGACAAAAGAAAATACAGTTGGCTCTCCATATATATGGGTTCCCCATTTATGGATTCAAACAACCACAGATAAAAAATATTCCTGAAAAAAAAATGGATGGTTGTAGATAAACTAAACATGTACAGACTTTTTTCTTATCATTATTCCCTAAACAATGAAATATAACAACTATCTATATAGCATTTATATTGTATTACATACTATAAGTAATCTAAAGATGATTTAAAGTACATAGGAAGATGTGCATAGGTTATATGCAAGTGCTACATGCCATTTTATATAAGGGACTTGAGAATCCATGAATTTTTATATTTGCAAGGGTCCTAGAACCACTCCCCCACAGATAGCAAGAGATGAAGGTGCTGTGTACACACAAAAAAACTATAAAAATAACACCAAATAAGGCTGGGTGTGGTGGCTCACACCTGTAATCCCAGCACTTTGGGAGGCCAAGGTGGATGGGTGGATCACTTGAGGCCAGGAGTTCAAGATCAGCCTGGCCAACATGGGGAAACCTCATCTATACTAAAAATACAAAAATTAGCCAGGTGTGGTGGCGCACACCTGTAATCCCAGCTACTTGGGAGGCTGAGGCACAATAATCGCTTGAACCTGGGAGGTGGAGGTTGCAGTGAGCCAAGTTTGCACCACTGCACTCCAGCCTGGGTGACTGAGTCAGACTCTGTTTCAAAAAGAAAAAAGAATAAAGAATAACACCAAATAGCTCGTTGTAAAAAAAAAAAATGGTTGCCGGAAGACAGAAGATAGTGGGGGAAATGCTATAATATATTTCAACAATAAAGGAGAAATAAATATTTTTTCAGATATACAAAAGCAGGAAGAATTCAACACCAACAGACCTTCAAGGTAAGAAGTGATAATGGAAGACCTTCAGGTGGAAAGAAAAGGACAACAGATAAAAATCTGAATCTACTTAAGAGAATGAAGAGATCAGAAATAGTAACTATATGGGAAATACAAAAGACTTCTCACTAAGTCTTTATAAAAGATAACTGACTAAAGCAAAAACAAGAGTAGTACGTTGTGGGATTCATAACATATGTAGAAATAAAATGTATGACAGCAGCATCACAATGGCCAGAGAGATATGAAAAGTATATTGCGGTAAAAATTTTTATGCTACATGTGAAGTGCAGTAATACTTCAAGAAAGATTCCGATACGATATAGACAGATACCAGAAACCCTAAAACAAACATTAAAAAAACAAAGAATTACAAGTAATAAGCCAACAAAAGAGATAAAATGGAATCATAAAAAAAATCAATCCAAAAAAAGGCAGAAATCAAGAAAAAAAGGATAAAAAATAGACAAAAATGGTCGCATTGAATTCAACCATAGAAACAACTGCAATAACTGTAAATGATCTAAATAACCCAATTAAAGGGGAGAAACTGTCAAACTGGATTTTTTTAAAAGCAGTATGCAACCATAGGTTGCCTATAAAAAATATTCTTCAAATATAAAGAAACTGGTTTAAAGTAAAATGATGGACAGGACATTGTGAAATTGTATTTAATGCCACATAAGTGTATACTTTAAAATGATTAAAATGATAAATTATATGTTATGTATATTCTACTGCAATAAAAAAAGATTTGTAAAGAAGTAAAAAGTTGGAAAAAAAATTTACCCACTAATACTAATTAAAAGAAAGTTGAAGTGGCTATATTGATATCAGACAAAACGGAATTCAGAACAAAAAATATTACAAGAGACAAAGTCATTTCATAATGATAAAGGAGTCAAATCATTCAGAACATAAAAATCTTAAACATTTATACACCTAATAACAGGTCTTCAAACATGCAGCAAAACTGAAAGAACAAAAAAAAAAATAGGTAATTCCATAGTTAATAGTCTAAGATTTCAATATCCTTGTCTTAATAACTGGTAGAACAAGTAGACAAAAACACCACAAGAGACTTAAACAACACCATCAACCAACTTAAACTGACATGTAGATAGCACTCCACCAAACAACAGCAAAATAGACATTTGTTTCAAATACACATAGAACATTTGCTAAGATAGACCATCTCTGGGTCTCAATACATTTATAAGGATTGAAATCATAAAAACTATATTCTCTGACAAAATGGAGTTAAACTTAAAATAATAACAGATATACATCTAGAAAACCCCAATATTTGAAAACTAAATAATTGACTCCTAAATAATACATGAGTCAAAGGAGAAAACAATAGAGAAATGAGAAAGTATTTTAAGTTCAACAAAAATGAAAATACAACATTTCAAAATGTGTAGGATGCCCCTAAACTAGTAAACTGAGGGAAATTTATGGCACTGAATGCTTATAATAAAAAGAAAAATGGTCACAAATAAATTACCTTAGCTTCCACCTGGAGAAACTCGAAAAAGAAGAACAAATAAAATAAACAGGAGAAAATAATAAAAGACCACAATAGAAATCAATGAAACAGAAAATAGAAAAGTTAAAAATAAATGAAGCCAACAGCTAGTTATTTGAGAAAAGAAAATTTAAAATCTCTAGCCAGAATGAATTTAAAAAACACACAGAAGTTTCAACATGTCAATTAAAAGGATAATAAGGGGATGTTATAAACTTTATGCTAATAAATTCTAGAACTTAAATAAAATAGAGAAATTTCTTGAAGGACACAAATTACCTAGGTTCACTCAAGAAGAGGTTAGCCTAAGCTAAACCAGGCATGCACCAGGAACGCTGTCATTTCAGCAAAGTGAGGAGTCTTGCCCAGACAGTGAAAAGACCTCGGCTAAGTAGGAGATGTAGCTCAGAGGATGAGGACTCTGGAGCCCTGAGGCTCCACACTTTTGTGTTATCCCTCTACTACAGGATGAGAATGAGATGCCATCCACAAACAACCCCACGCTGCGCCAAGCACAGACACAGTACCCACTTTCTCTCTCTGAGTTTGCCTCATTCATTCATCCATTCGCCAAACATTTACTCCTGACCCACTATGTGCCAGGGATATGCTTGGGACAAAATGGTGATCAAGATATAGTCCTTGCCCTCAAAGAAAAAAAAAGAAAAGAAAAGGATAGCCCCTTTTTAGTAGACACAGATAGTCCTGTATCTATTAATGAAATTGAATTTGTATTTTAAAAACTTCCCACAAAGAAAACTACAAACCCAAAGCCTTCACTGATAAAGTCTACAAAGCATTTAAGAAAGAAATAATAATAATTCTACATAAATTAATCCAGAAAATTAATGGCTTTCAATCCCAAAGGCAAGCAGAAATGTTACAAGAAAATTACAGATCAATATCCTTCACGTATATAAATGTAAAAAGTATTAACAAAATGTTAACAAACTGAATCCAACAACACATAAAAAGGACAATATAGAATAACCAAGTGTTATCCCCAGAATGCCAGGTTGGTTTAACATTCAAAAATCTGCATAAATCCATCTATTATCAGGCTAAGAAAGAAAAACTAGAGGGTCACCTGAATAGATGTGGTAAGAGCATTAGACAACACCCAACAAGGACCCTGATAAACACCCTCAGTAAACTAGGGAATTTCTTCATCTTAATAAAGGAATCAATGAACCCCAGCCTAGTGGTAAAAGAGTGAATGATTTTACCCTAAGGTGAGGAAAAAAGCCAAGGATGTTTCCCATCATTCCCTCTACGCAAGATTGTACTGAAGGTTCTAGCCAGTGCAACAAGGCAAGAAAAAGAAGTGAAAAGGATCGGGATTGAGAATAAATTTTTAAAAGGTAAAATGTCATTAAATATGACATAAGCATCTATGTAGAAAATTATACAGAATTTGCAAAACAGCTATTAGAACTAATAAATAAGTTTAGCTACACTCTAGGATCAATATACAAAAATTAGTTTATTTTTATATGCTAGCAACCAACAATCTGAAATTGAAATTTTTTTAAATACTATGAACCTTAACAAAAATTATAAAGTACTCAGAGATAAACTGGACAAAAGGTTTTCCAGACTTACACAAAGAAAATTTAAAAACACTACTGAAATTAAACAAAGAGACATGCCACGTTAGTGGACTGGAAGACTCAATAATTCATTGTCCCCAAATTGATGCAATTGCGAACTAAGATCCCTGAAGGTTTTTTTTGTAAAAACTGACAATCTATTTCTAAAATTCATTTAGAAATGCAAAGACTTAAAGTGACAAAACAGCTTTGAAAAAAGTAAAATAAAGTTGAAGGACTTTACTACCCAACTTCAAGACTTAGTATAAAACTACAGAAATCAAGACAGTGCTAAACAAACAGATAAATGGAACAAAACAGAGGTCCACAATAGACCCAGATATCTATATTCAATTGATTTTTGACAAAGATTCAAATGAAGAAAGAACAGTCCTCAACAAATAGTACTGGAAGAATTAGATATCTACACTTTCTAAAGAACTCCAATCCACACCTTGTACTATACACAAAAATATCTCAAAATGAATAAATACATCAATATAAAACCTAACTATAAATATAAAACCCTAAAACTATAAAACTAGTATTAGAAAACACACTAAACTCTTTTCGTATTTAAGTTACGCAAGGCAGAGATTTCACAGATATGAAACCAGAAGCAAAATCCATAAAAGAAAAAAAAAGGATAAATTTCATCAAATTTAAGAAAATCTGCTCTCAAAACTCTCAAAACTAGAACTCTTATACACTGCCCTCATGAAAACAAAATGGTCAACCACTTTGGAAGACAATCTGGCACTTTCTTTAAAAAATATCTAGTAACACTTACAATATGATAGCACATATCTACATAAAAATCTGCACATGAATGTTCACAGCAGCTTTATTTGTAATTGCCCCAAACTGGAAACAACCCAAATGTCCATCAACAAGTGCACAGATAAAGAAATCGCAGTATATTGAAAAAAAGAAAAAGAAATTATGGTATATCCATACAATAATTCACCAATCAGCAACAAAAAGGAATGAATTAGTGAAGCATACAACAACATGATGGATCTCAAAATCACAATGCTGAGTGAAGGAAGACAGGCCTCCGCTTAAACCCCCAAAAAAGAGCACACAGTGCAGAGAATTTTTAGGACAGTGAAACTACTTTGTGTGATACTGTAACACAGTGGCAAGTACATGTCACTATACATTTGTCCCAGGCAACAGAATATATACCACCAAAAGTAAACCCTAATGGTTCAGTAAACTTATGGACATTGGGTGATAATGATGTGTAACCAATGTACCACTCTAATGGCGGATATTGACAATAGTGGAGTGTGTGTAACAGAGCATGTGTGGAGGTAGGGAGTATATGGGAAATCTCTGTGCCTGTCTCACAATTTTGCCAGAACCTAAACCTACTCTAAAAACACAGAATCCATTGTGTAAAAGGGAGAGAGAAAGAGAGAGCGCGTGCAAAAGCATATACTGTATGAGTGATTCCATTTATGCAAAATTCTAGAAAATGCAAACTAGTCAATAGCGACAAAAAGCAGATTAGTGGCTGCCCAGAGCCACTGGGGGAGAGAAGGAGAAAAGGATTTCTGAGGGACACAGATTAGGAGTGATAATGAACGTGTCTCCTAAATCTTGACTTTGGTGGTTTAACAAATATATACATACGTCAAAACTTTAAATATGTGTAGTTTATTCTATGTCAACTCTACCCCAATAAAACTCTTTAAAAAGGGAAGAAGAGTAAGTAAGGATTACTTAAATTGGGTTTAACTTGCCTATAAAACTGGGCCTGCTGTCATTTGACAGATGGACTTTTCATTATCATTCAATTTCTTTCATTGTTTTATTCAGATTTTCTACTTCTTGAAGCAATTTAAATAATGCCTATTTTTCTAGGTATGTATCAACTTCATCTTAGTTCTCAGATGTATCGTATTTTCTTAGATATTAGTAATTCATGTAGTATGTCCCCTTTTGTGTCCCTAATTTTGGATCACACATAATTTACTTCCTCCCTTCTCACATTCTCATCATTCTCCAGAGTTTTAGTTTTATATTCATTTTAGAACAAAAAGTAGTATTTAAAACCAATAACTTAGTGAATTTTCCAATACACTTTATCAATTTCTATGCCTACCCTTGTTTGTTTGCTTGTTTTAATTAAAAACCAGGCCAGGAGCAGCAGCTCACTCCTACAATCCCAGCACTCTGGGAGTCCAAGGCGGACAGATTACCTGAGGTCAGGAATTTCAGATTAGCCTGGCCAACATTGCAAAATCTCATCTCTACTAAAAGTCCAAGATTAGCCAGGTGTGGTGGCACATGTCTGTAATCCCAGCTACTCAGGAGGCTGAGGCAGGAGAATCACTTGAACCTGGGAGGCAGAGGTTGCGGTGAGCATCGTACCACTGCACTCCAGCCTACACAACAGAGTAAGGCTCCTCCATCCGAAAGAAAGTGAGAAAGAGAGAGAGAGAAGATGAGAGGAAGAGAAAGAAAGAGGAGGAGAAAGAAAGAGAGAGAAAAAGAAAAGAAAAAAGAAACGGAAAGAAAAGAAAAGAAGACCTTACCTCTGGTTTCACTTTTCTTCTTGCTGAAGAGCAGCATTTAACAGTTTCCCTGGTGAGGTTTCCATGGATGGTAACTATCTTGGTCTTTCTTTATATCTGAAAGTATCTGCATTTTTCTTTCACTTTTGAATCAAAGACTAACTGGGTTTAAAAATCAAAATTAACTATAACTTTCCCTTAGCATTTTGAATATATTAGTATATTATTCTCCTGTCTTCTAGCATCTATTGTTGCTAATCTTTTGTAGGTAATCAGCATTTTTTTGTTTTGTATCTCAAAAATGTTTTTTCCCTTAAATTCTACAGTGTCAACCTGATGGTACTACTCAACATATCTAAACTCATCATTCTTTAAATGGGAAAATTCTCAATTCTTGGCTCTTTACATTTTGCTTCTTGACCAGGTACAGTGGCTCATGCCTGTAATCCCAACACTTGGGGGAGGCTGAGACCTCAGGTGGATGGCTTGAGCCTAGGAGTGTGAGACCAGCCTGGGCAACATCGCGAGAATCTGATCTACACACACACACACACACACACACACACACACATACACAAACACACACTCGTATTAGTGCGGTCTGGTGTCATGTACCTGTAGTCCCAGCTACTCAGGAGGCTGAGGCAGGAAGATCACTTGAGGCCAAAAGTTCAAGGCTGTCTTCTCTTTTTTTCCAGAACTCATATTAGACATATGTTGGAACTCTTCCACCTATCCTTCAAATCTCCTAAATGCCTTTTTAAAAATCTTTGGTCTCTTTATCATACATTCTGAGTGAATTCCTTAGTATTCTCTTCTAATTCATCAATTCTCTTTTCAATTGTGTGAGGTCTAAAGTTCATCCCCTCTATTAAGTTTATTATTTTTATGACCATCTTTTTCATTTTCAAAATTTGTAACTGGTTCTTTTTCATGTCGTTATTCCTATTCGTTTCTGCGTATCTTGGGAGTATTTTTAAACATCATTTTTTATCTATGTAATGCCTTTATTTATTACCTTGACTATTCTGAACATGCTTCTTTTAATTTTTGACTGACTTTTCTGTAAAATTCATCTCGTCTGGGATAAATTTTGTTCTCATTGTTAATTTTGTTAGCTATCTTTCTTGGTATTTATTATCTTCCAGTATTTTGGTATTGCATTTTGAAGGCTAATTCTAAGCGAAAGGCTTTTCTTCTTTGCTTCTCTCACTCCCCTTTCTCTCCACCTGTGCTCACCTATCCCTCCATAGAGTTTCTGCAGCTGCCTCCACCAGGATCCCTGTGCTACTGTCCAGAACCAAACCTCATAATGGTAACATGGAACACCACATTTTCTCCTCATTGTCTCCCCACAATCAGTCAGCCTGAGTCAGTTCCTATTCTTGAAATTGAATCTATCTCCTCCTGCCCCTCAAGACCCACAGCTCCATATAAACTAGAGCCTCCAAGTAGAGTCTTTATTTAGTTTCCTTTTATAGGATGGACAACTTCATCCCTGCCCCTGGCTTCAAGCAGTGAGCTTAGTTATGATCCCATTTCAAGTGGTAAACTTTCAGTCCCTAGTACGCTATGGGAGCTAAATCTAGCTTTCTGTTTCTGCACCCAGAGCCTCTGTGGCACCATCACTTCAATCCAGCTTACCAGCCCTTTATGTTTAGTTAGCTTTCAGGTCTACAACACTATCTTGTCTATAAGCCCAGCTACAACTTTTTTCTTTCTTTTAATTCTTTTAATGCATTATATCTGCCATTCCTATGAATTTAGAGCAGAAGGTATGTACAAACGGTCAGCTTACTGTACCATCTTGACAAGAAGGCACAGATGACTTCTTTTTTTTTTGAGACGGAGTCTCGCTCTGTCGCCCAGGCTAGGAGTGCAGTGGCGCGATCTCGGCCCACTGCAAGCTCCGCCTCCCGGGTTCACTCCATTCTCCTGCCTCAGCCTCCGGAGTAGCTGGGACTACAGGCGCCCACCACCGCGCCCGGCTAATTTTTTGTATTTTTAGTGGAGATGGGGTTTCACCGTGTTAGCCAAGATGGTCTCGATCTCCTGACCTCAAGATCCACCCACCTCGGCCTCCCAAAGTGCTGGGATTACAGGCGTGAGCCACCGCGCCCAGCCCACATATGACTTCTTTAGGATAAAAAGTCTTAGCAGGAGATTCACTATAGGTTAAAATGTATGCACCATTAAGGCTTCTGATTCACATTGTGAAATTACCCTCCAGAAAAATGCTATGGTACATGTCCATCAACAAATAATACCCAGTTCTTCACATACTCAAACATTCGCTATCATCAAACTTTTAAATCTTTGGCAGGTTCATAAATGGAAAAACAAGTTTGCTTACTCTAATTCACATTTATTTCATTGTTAGTTAGGGTGAGTAACTTTTAATATGTTTGTGACTTTGCAGTAGCTCTTTCGTGAAATGCCTGTTCATGCCTTTTGCTTATTGTTTTCTACAGTATTTTTCTTTTACTGTTCTGAATCTAAGAATCTATACTTTATTTGCATATAAAGACAATGAATCTGGGTTTTGTCCCATTTGATTAGTTAGAATTTTTATTTCTTATTTTATTATAAGCACTTTTGTTTTGTTGTTTTGTTTTGTTTTGAGACAGAGTCTCGCTCAGTTGCCCAGGCTGGAGTGCGGGGCGCGATCTCGGCTCACTGCAAGCTCCACCTCCCGCGTTCACGCCATTCTATAATGAGCACCTTTCTAACAAACTACTTAGTCCCTAGCAGAGTTCACTTCTCTTGATTCAAGCTGTAATATTATATTTTCCAGCACTTTTAAAATGTTCTCCCTAAGACAGCACCTTTCACTAGAACTCATAGTTTTCCAAATATTCTACGAAGTTAGCTATAGCATTCCTTAATCTCACCAATTTCTCTTCCAAGAGAAATTTTTTTAAAAAAATAAAAACAACAAGTACAAAATAATGTACTTCAGTTCTTCAGATAATTTGAATATCAAATTCTATTTGTCTCACAAACTTGGTCTTCAGTTCTTACCTACAATCGTCAATTTTAAGAACATAGTCCAAGTTTCAAAAGGGAAAAGCAGGTCTCCTGAAGAGAAAAATGTGTATGATGAGAAGCAAAAAAGAAATAAAGGTTAGGGAGGGATTGTGGAAATAAACAAAACTGTGGGGAAGAGTGGTTTATCATATTCTGAAAAATATATTAATATCAAAGACATAAGTAAAAACAAAATAAAATGCTGGATCCTTTACTAAGGGCCAAAGACTCAGATGGAACAGTTCTAACTTCTTTTGACCCTATTCAAACTTCTTTTGACTCCATTAGCTGTAACTCACTTGCAAACTATTAATATAATTTCTTTGAACCAGCTCCAAGTAAATTCTACTGAAAACAAAGATAACAACTTACCCAAGATTCTTCCTCACCATCAAATACTGTCCATGATTTTGTAAGTGAATACATGACCAAAGAAAATACCATTCCAAACCATAAAAGAAAGATAAAAGAACTAATTAAAACTCCTTACTTGCCATTCTACCTACATCCTAGCTCCAAGAACCTAATGATACACCTCCTGACATTTCCAAGAGGAGAAACGCCTCCACTCGGCCACACCTGTTCAGATGAAAAAGCCAAATTCTCTCAATCATATTGCAGGATATTTTCCACCTTGAAATCTTACACTTTGGTAGTCTTCTCAAGGTTCAGAGGATAGAGCCCCATGAGATTTCACCACGTGTTCTGCCTGACTTAGTGTCAGTATGATCAGACTTAGCACTTCCCTGCCAAGCATCCAACTGTAAATAATAACACACTTGAGATCAGCAGGATTTCTGGGTTTTTTTTTTTTTTTTTTTTTTTTTTTTTTTGTAATTTTACAAAGCTTTAGCCATTAAGCCATGATCAACCTGCCATGGGAAAGCAGATGCACATGGTGTTGCAGTAAAGTCACTATAAGTGACCTCAGTGACTGTCCATTTAATAATCCTTTGCCCTCTACTGTCGCTGTCTGACTTTCGGCTGTTTCCAAAGCACAGGCTGTATAATCAGACATTAAATACTTCCCCCTGCGTAGCCATAGTTGAATTATACAAGATATGACATGTTACTTTAACAACAACAAAAATCCCTTAGCTACTGACAGAGCTATATCGACTATCAGTTTTGCCTAATAGTGATGAAAACTGAAAGAAAAATACCTAAAAGAATAACTTCTTTCATAACTGTTTTAGAGGTTTATAATACAAAATAGGTATTTCTCTGTTTCCATTTATCCATTCTCAAGATTCCGGAAAGTCAGTATACACGCTTTATTATCATGCTTTCTTGATTGAACTGTTGCATAAAACTCTATAACTTCATCAGCATTGTATTTAATCTCATCTCAAGATGTGCATTTTATGTTCTCAAGTTATCTCTTGCAATTATATCACTAATGAAAAATCACCATTGCTGGATTGTCTTATAAAAAGTAAATAGTCATTGTAATAAAGTTATTCTTCTGCATATATTCCAAGACTTGCAACCTAACCTAACCATCATATATGTAATTTCATCATGCTGTAAGATATAAAACTTCAATCTGAGACGTAATAACGAAGGACCAGGCTCTCCACTGAGTTATTTGGATTTTAACTGCAGGTGCACAGGTATCTCTTTAAGTAGCCTACAACCACCTACAACCACAAAGAAAAAAGGTGGGAGAATATAACCTAAAGTAATGATGAAGAGCACCAGCTCCAGAACCAGAGCTTATCCTGCCTCTGCTACTTAAGGTTACGGTGTGACCTTCAGCAAGTTACTTAACCTCTGTGTACCTGAGATTCCCTATCTGCAACCTTTCTTTCCCCACTAAACTTCCTAAAGAGCAATTTAAGATAAATGCCTAGAATTCCTACTGTTTCTTTTGGCCCTGACCCCTATAAGGATCTGGCTTCGACCACCACCATTCTGCTGAAACTATTCTTCCCAAGGCCAATGGCCAACTCATACTTGCTAAAACCCAGAGCTACCCTCTTGGTCATTAGGGAAACACCGGGCACAGTCACTTGCATCTCTTTCTCAAAATCCTCATTTCCCTTGGTTTCTATGACATCCTCTCCCTTTTATTCCTATAACCTAAGTTCGCTTCTTCTCTGTCTCTGTTTCAGGTCTTTCTTCCTCTGCCCTTAATAGCAGACACTATCTGCATCCTTTCTTTTTCTACTAAACTTCCTAAAGAGCAATTTAAGATAAATGTCCAGAATTCTGAAGATCATCAGATAAATCCCACTCTTCTAACTCTACAAAACATTCTTCCTCTAGGCAATCTCATATTCTTAAAATGAGTTCATTACGGATAACTCTGAAGTCCTCATCTCTATTCCAAACCTATATTTGAAACTGTCTTCAGGATATTACAATATGAAAGTCTTCACCTGCCAGCACCTAAGATTCAATAAGACCAAAATCAAAGTCAATATTTTTCTTTCCTGACTGTCTTAAATCTGTTTCTCCTATTTTTTTCTTTTCTTTTCTTTCTTTTCTTTTTTTTTTTTTTTTTTTTTTTTTTTGCTTTATTTTGCGTTTTGTTTTCTTTGTAGTCTCACTCTGTTGCCCAGGCTGGTCTCAAACTCCTAGGCTCAAGCAATGCTCCTGCCTCGGGCTCCCAAAGTGCTAGGATTACAGGTGCGAGCCAACATGCCCACCTTGTTTCTCCTGATTTTAATATTAAATTAATGTCATCACTAGTCAGTCACAAAAGGACAAATACTGTATGATTCTACTTATATGCGTTGCGTTACCTAAAATAGCTGAATTTGTAGAGACAGAAAATAGAATGGTGGTTGCCAGGGGCAGGGGGAAGGTTGATACAAGGAGTTATTGTTTAATTGGTACAGTTTTGGTATGGACAACTGAAAAAGTTTTGAAGATGGATAGTGGTGATGGTTCCACAATAATGAGGATGTACTTAATACCACTTGTTAAATGGTTAAAAAAATGGCTAAGGACTAAAATTATAGATTTTATCCTATGTGTATTTTACCACGATTAAAAATATATATAGTAATATATATGTATACATTACAAAATGTATATGTATTCATATATACAAAATACAAAATATGTGTATATATAACTATACATACACAAATATATTATCTATTTGTATATATATGAAATATATGTACATATAATTTGTGTTATAATTTGTGTGTATATACATGTATGTATATTATATATATATAATTCGTGTACATATACACACACATATATAATTTGTATGGAACATACATACATATACATATACATACATATACATATACCCACATACATATATATAATTTGTATAAAACATACATACATATACATGTATATGTACATGTTCCAGACACTATAGACAATTTATGTGAAAGTCAAAAACAAAAACAAAAATAAAAAACCATGTAGAATTTGAAGAAATCAAAAAATTCAGAAAGGCTGGGGGAAAAAAATCAAAACATTCATATGCAATTGATATCATTTCTAAACTACATATGATCTTAAGTGTCTAAGGCTACATATTATTCTCCAAATAGAGCAACCATACATGATTTTTTGGCATCATGAAATTAGAACAGAAAAAAATGTTGACAATTGCCTAATCTGAAATGAGAGTATTTTCTAGCCTCAAAGTTAGGAAACTTTCATCAAATTCCAAGAGAACTGTCAAGTTTTTCTAGGCTGAGAATGCAGAGGAATCTTATTCACATTAAGTCTAAACCACAAAGAGACTTACAGCTCCATGACAGCTCTCTGCAAAGACAAGCAGTACTTGTTGCTTTTGGAGCACAACCTAGCTCATAAGGAGGAAAAAACTGCTCTTTGCCTATATTCTCTGAATATTTTGCAGATCTGAGCTTATGTTGCAGTTCATTAGAGCTCTGTTATTACATTAGACACAAGGTTATGCCAATGGTTCCATTTCCAGGGTATCTCTCTCATCCATAAAATTCAATCCAGGCTGAAAAATCTGGCACATGAAGTCCTCGCTGGAGAGAATATCTTCATGTTTAGCATATGTAGATGAGCATATACAGATAGATAATAACTATAAAAGTAATAATGAATAATTTTAAGGTGCATGACTATAACAGAATTTAAGAAAGCTTTCATCACTTTGCAATATATTTCAGCTTTACAAATGTCCTAGAGTCTTAAACTAAAATATTTCATTTCCAAAATGAAATTTGGCACTTGGTTAATTTATTCAAACACCTGGTTCCTATTACTTACACAATATGTCTGAATGGGAAAATACAGTGTATATACACACTTACTGATAGAGGACAGAGTATGTACAAGTAAGAGACACATAACAAAGGTCTCCTTACTCCCGCTGAGGTAACTACCCCCATGATACTAAAGAAACAGGTAGAAGGAAAAATCAGTGAAGAACAAATGCCAGTACTAAATATTTTCCAAAAGCTAGGAGATAATGGAGATAGAGGTTGGGCATGAAAAGATCTTTTTTTTTTTGAGACAGAGTCGCTCTGTCGTCCACGGTGGAGTGCAGTGGCCTGATCTCAGCTCACTGCAATTTCTAACTCCTGGGTTCAAGCGATTCTCCTGCCTCAGCCTCCCTAGTAGATGGGATTACAGGCGCCCACCACCATGCCCAGCTAATTTTTGTATTTTTAGTAGAGACGGAGTTTTACCATGTTGACCAGGCTAGTGTCGAACTCCTGACATCAAGTGATTCGCCCGCCTCAGCCTCCCAAAGTGCTGGGATTACAGGCATGAGCCACCCCACCCAGCCAAATAAGGTCAATTCTGTATCAAAAGCAGAACAGCATATAGCCAAAGAGGTGGGGAGAAAAATGTTAAGAGTAGAGAAAGAATAAAGACGAAAGAGAAAGAATTCACAAACTTTAGTTAAGGCTTCAGTCTGAAGAAGATGCATCAGATTGTAATTTCCTAAACTCAGGAATCTCTACTTTTTCCTCCTAATTCAATGGTCTACAAATGTTGACAGCACATCGCTTGATGGGACAGACAAGCCCATTTTGCTTTTTCTTGTTGATCTTCAACACCAATCCTGCTACTTTAAACTAAACCACGGCATTTCTGAATACCCACAACATATGGTTAAGAAGGAAGGAGACTTGAGCAGGACAGGAAAATAGGGTCAATCCTGGAAGTAGCCAATCACACAGAATCAGCATAACACATATCTGGGTCTGCTCTTCCATAAACCAGGAGCAATGAATAATTCAGTGTCTCTGACTTGTCGGAACCTCCATCACTCACTATGGAGTCTACGCTCATTTGCCTTCTTTCTCATATATTTATTGGCTTGATTTAACTATAATGTCATTTGGCCCACCTAGTCTACTAGAGATACGCTACACAGTCTAAGATGAAAGATGTTTATATGATTAGTTAGATATACCAGACTTACAGATGAGATTTCAACATTAAGGCCTCAAATGTAATCTGCTGAAACTGTGTGAGTCGGCATAAAAGGAACAATCAGGCTTCTCCTACTGACAATTCCTTTGAAACCTAATATAAAATAAATTTTTTTTTAATTTTTGTTTTTAAACTCTAGTTGGCCAATTTAACTTCGGCCAACAGGGATATCTATACTTAATGCTTAAAATCAGGAAAATCCTTAGTATCCTGATCTGCAAAATGAGTGGTAGCAAGGGACCTCTATCTAGGGTGCCTTCTAGGATGGTGTTAGGAGTACCGAAATCAAAGTAAGTTGGCCAATATTGGCTGCATTTTCCATTAAGAAGAACCTATTATCCTGCTTTCCCACTTCCAACAACATCAGAGCCATTTTCACTGGACTCTTTCCCTTTGGCCCATAAGGTGAATAGATAGCGCTACTCCCACCAAGACATACAAGTTGTAAAGCAAATGCTGCTGCCCTAGAAATTGAAGGTGTATGCTCTCTTTACAAGGATGGTGTTTCTTTTTTTTTTTTTTCTTGAGAGGGAGTCTCACTCTGTCGCCCAGGCTGGAGTGCAGTGGCGCGATCTTGGCTCACTGCAACTTCTGCCTCCTGGGTTCAAGCGATTCTCCTGCCTCAGCCTCCTGAGTAGCTGGGACTACAGGTGCCTGCCACTATACCTGGCTAATTTTTTGTATTTTTAGTAGAGATGGGATTTCACTGTGTTAGGCAGGATAGTCTCGATCTCCTGACCTCGTGATCTGCCCTCCTCGGCCTCCCAAAGTGCTGGAAATACAGGCGTGAGCCACCACGCCCGGCCAAAGGATGGTGTTTCTAAGGAACCAATGTTCAAGTCATACTCAGCCTCTCTACCATCTTATGTCCAAACAGTAGATTAGGAATAACCAGCTTAAAGTTAATGGCTTCAGGGTACCAGCTATGAGCATTTCAGTTTGCTTTTATGTTCTCCCACTCCATTTCTGACTGTTACCTATTAAAACTTCAGAGTAACAGAGACTATTCAAGTGCATCATGAATTCACAGCAGTCACAAAGAATCTAGAATAATAATTCAGACATTCTAAATGAATAACTGATGTTAATGTTTCTTTTTAAAAAGGACATTATCTCATAAAGTAGATTTGAGATCACCTCTTCTGAATCCTATTTCATTCACGAGCCAGTTTTGAAGTTTTTTATTTTATTTTCATTATGTTCTGATCTGCCAAAAGATACAGTGTGTGTTGCCATTTTGCATTGAATCCATGCTGTCAAAAATGCGTGGAACTGCAGAACCATCGTAGCGTACCACCATGAGCAGCACACACAATTCACTTTCTCCTCTCCTAGTATTCCTCACAGCTCAAAAAGAGTTGTTTTCTCACTTATGGCCTATAATCTCATATTCCAACAAATGCTTTTAAAGAAAGTTCATCATAAAAAAAGAATGTGTGTGTTTGCATGGGGTAGGGGCAGTGTATCAACTTTCTCATGCAACCCTCTGAAACCACTCAACAGTTTTCTCTATGCCAAAATACATTCCAAATCCATCCACTTTTCCCATCTCCACTGCTACCCTCTTGGGGCAAGCCACCACCATCTCTCGCCTACCACACTCCAAGAGCCTCCTCCTGGTCTCCCTCTTGTCCCCTGCCTATAGTCTATCCTCTACAGCAGTCAGAGCAACCTCCTTTAAAAAGTAGGTGTAATCATGTCATTCCCTTGCTTAAAAACTTTTACCTTCTTAATGAGCTCCCACTTTGCATAAAATAAAATCCACACTCTTTATCATGACTATCTTTCCTTTTTTTTTTTTTTTTTGAGATGGAGTCTCACTCTGTCGCCAGGCTGGAGTGCAGTGGCGCGATCTCGGCTAACTGCAACCTCCGTCTCCCAAGTTCAAGCAATTCTCCTGTCTCAGCCTCCCTAGTAGCTGGGACTACCAGCGTGTGTCACCACACCCAGCTAATTTTTGTATTTTTAGTAGAGACAGGGTTTCACCATGTTGGCCAGGACAGTCTTGATCTCTTGACCTCATGATCCACCCGCCTCATCTTTCCAAAGTGCTGGGATTACAAGCATGAGCCACCGCACCCAGCTGACTATCTTTCTTAATCGTAGCAAGTCTCTCCCTCAAATCTCTCTCTCCACCATTCTCAAATCATGTAGGCCTTCTTTCTGTTCTTCAAATGATGTTTCCTCTCCCAGATTTGCACAACTTTCTCTTTCTCATCAATTCATTCCCCAAATGGCCCAATCCCCGCCATCCTATCAAAAACAGCACTCTCACCCTAGTTGCTATCACATATTCTGTTTATTTATCTGTTTATTTATTTGCTATCACATATTCTGTTTATTTATTTATTCTGTTTATTTATTTATTTTTGTCTCTCTCCCACTAGCATGTAAGCACCACGAAAGTAGAGACTAAGTATACTTTCCTTTCTTCTTTCATTCAGTAATTATTTTATGTCTACTTCATGTAAGGCATTGTTCAAGTTACTGGGAATAAGCAGTAAACCAAGGAGGCAAAAAAAAAAGTCCCTCTTCATATGCACTGGCACTCTGCCCTGTTCCTCACTGACTCCGCAGACAGTGATGTGAGCCTTAGGTTTTACTGTGCTTCAGTATTTTTAAAATCTTTTCATAAAATATTTTCATAAAATCAAGTTACTAATGAATAAAATCGATTGAGGCTGGTCACACAGATATATTATTAATATATAATGATAATGTTAAAAAGCTTAGCTCTAACTATTAGAGCTGATTGAGGTCCAAATGTTACTTACTATTTGCCACTCCTCTAAGAAAAAAACTTGTTTCCCAATTCTAACCTCTTTTACAGTTTGTCATAAATCACAACCCCTCCCCACTTTTCCCCACTCTGCACCCCCACATGCACTAGACCACCTTGGCAGAGGTAAATGAACTGAGTTTGCTGACACACTGAAACAGCTTTGATATATATGAACATATCTGTAATATCTGGAATTCTAACTCCAAATATAGTGCAATTTTTTTCTTTAGTTTGGTTTTATTTTTTCACATAAGGAACATCATTTATTTATGCAATGAATGGTAATGAAACCTACTTGGCAATTACCTGTTAGATTTGTCACACTCAATTTAGCACTTCAGCAATTATAATACGTAAAGCCCAAATGTGAAATCACTTAAACCTAGTCTCTTTTTCGCTGGTAGGATGCCCCAAGTCCTACCCAGAGGAGCCTCTCCCTGCCAACACCTTGACAGCTTGCCTATTTTCAGGTGTGCTGAGCTATGCCTGGCTATCTTTCTACCAAGTCAGGGAGAAGGAATCCTGGAAAACCACAAATCCATCTCTCTTGTTCCACAGAAAAAGTATTTACTCTTGAAAATCACCATGTAACCATACATACTCAATTTACATGTTCAATCTGGTTGAAGAGCTAACCCACATGAAAAGACACAAGGAGAGCCAAATGGGAGTATTACCAGTTTAGGTTATTTATTTGATGTTTAGCTTTCATCTGTCTACATGATTTCAAGGAGTTTTCACAGTGGAAACGTACAGACAGCAAGTATACTTTGCAGAGCCCCTTGGAACAGAACAATGTGCTGAAAAGTACATAGAATCTTTAAGGATAAGAAAGATGCTATGAATATAGAATATCAAGTCCAGGTTTTAAGATGAAACCCTCATCCTTAATACTCACCTATAAAGCAGGGGCATCTGGCTAGATTTGGCTGCTCATTGCAAGTGACTGTGGAGTTACTGTTTTTCAACAGAGTTTCCAAGGGCCCACCTCAGCCCTGGTTTAGAATCTCCAAAAGTAGGGTCTGTAGTGTTTCTAAAGCCACTGAGGTGAGGTGATGATCAACCAGGTTTAGAAACCACTAATCTACAGAATCTAAGACCTGGACTTAAATGTCATCAGAAATTAGGCAGTTAAATGAGCAAAGCAGGAAGGTAAAAGACACAGGAAATAATGGAGCATGCATTCAAATTAATTCTTTTTTTTCTTTTTTTCAAGACAAAGTCTCACTCTATCACCCAGGCTGGAGTGCAGTGGCACGATCTCAGTTCACTGCAGCCTCCACCTTTCGGGTTCAAGTGATTCTCCTGTCTCAGCCTCCCGAGTAGCTGGGATTATAGGTACGTGCCACTACGCCTGGCTAATTTTTTTTTTTGAGACAGACTCTTGCTCTGTTGCCCAGGCTGGAGTGCAGTGGTGCAATCTCGGCTCACTGAAAGCTCCACCTCCCAGGTTCAAGCCATTGTCCTGCCTCAGCCTCCGGAGTAGCTGAGACTACAGGTGCCCGGCACCACGCCCGGCTAATTTTTTGTATGTTTAGTAGAGACGGGGTTTCACCGTGTTAGCCAGGATGGTCTACATCTCCTGACCTCGTGATTTGCCCGCCTCAGCCTCCCAACGTGCTGGGACTACAGGTGTGAGCCACTGCACCCAGCCTGTATTTTTTTTTTTTTTTAGTAGAGACAGGGTGTCACCAAGTTGGCCAGGTTGGTCTCGAACTCCTGACCTTGTGATCCACCCGCCTCAGCCTCCCAAAGTGCTGGGATTACAGGAGTGAGTCACTGCACCCAGCAGTCAAATTAAATTTTTAAAAAATACAGTGGGCCCAATTTAGTCTGCTGCTCTTGATTCTGTTATTTTGGTATTTAGACCATAACTCCGTGAAGCTGAGCACCATATCTCATTCATACCTGTGCCTGGGATAGTGCCTGATACATAGTAGGTTCAATCGATGTTTGTTAAATTACTGACAAAGATTTCTGTAAAGAAATTCCAATTCTTCTGACATTACTAGAACTGTCACTCATTCAACCAAAATGTATTATACACCTACTACACACAAGGTTCTAAGGATACTGAGGGTGACTAAGACAGACAAGATTCCTGTTTTTATGGTGTTTACATTTTGGGAGAATGGAGGAAGAAACAGGAATAAACATTCATACATAAATAAGCCCATTTCAGACAGTGATGAATATCATTCAGCATTAAAATGGCTGCACTTTGTGTCGAAGGTTTAATGAATTTCAGACACAGAAGTCAGTGGAAGTTATTGGCTTCTGAGGAGCTGAAGAATACTCACCTGATTTGTACAGCCTGAGCTCTGCCACTATACCAGTCGAATGACCTTGGACAAACCACTTAATCAATCTGGAGGAATTAAATTAAATGATCTCTAAGACTTTCTAGCCCTGAGATTGTCTATTCTATTAGGAAAGATGCATTAGCAAAATTTCACACAGCAAGATGGTCATGTCCGATCTAGAGTACCCAAACACTTTGAGGAGCCATTCCTCAATAATTGGCTCTTGACATTTACACATTATTACAAACTGAAAAAATTTCCAAGCATTCCATGAGTCCACCTCTACAGTTAACCTAAGGCAAAAACCACAGGCTCAGATATTTATTGCCACAGTGGGCAACTGGCATGCCTAGACTAGGCTATGAAGCTGGCACTGTCACAGGTCCCGGGGAAAAGGAGATCAAATCTTGAATTTAAAGTGATTATGGAAACAAGAAATTAGTTAAATTCTCTCATTCAATAAACATTATTAAAAGACTGCAGAAAGCCAAAACAAAACAAAAACACAAGGTCTTCCTATAAGAACCTTGGTTGGTGTGGATTCTGAATTAAGCTGGGTTTCAGAGGCTTCATGAACCCCATGAAATTAAATACAAAGTTCTGGGTATATGGGCACTTGTTGGGGGGGAGGGTTCCATAACTTTCATCAGATTCTCAAAAGGGTCAAACTGGAGATACCACTACATAAGACACTTTAGACAAGTTCTCTCTTTAATTGTCATATGAATCCCCATTACATAAACAAAGAAACTGAGGTGTAGAGAAGTTCATGTGCCGAAACACAGCCAAGAAGTAGCACAGCAGAAATCTGAACCCTGATGTGCCAGTCTCCAAAACCTGTATTTTTTCCTCTGTGCTATGCTCACTTATGAAAAACAAACAGGGCTGTTAAAAAGAATCACAGACCAAGCACCATAATCATGTTAGTGACAAAAGCAAATTCAAGCCTATTATTTTCTAGAGGCTGCAGGAGCCAACATTTTAATTTTTCAACTTCTGCCTCCACCAACTAGAGTAAGATGACAGAAGAAGTACAAGAGCCCACACTAGGGTCGATGACTTTAGGGATCCTGTCCGTTCAGAAGTCAAAGCATAGGAACCTCCTCAGGCAGCCCAAGCCCAAGGTCACCACCCTACACATCTCCAAGGCAGGAATCAGGTCACTTTTCTTCCACCATTGAAGGTGGTGGATGTGCCATATCTCACTTTCCTAACTTGCCTGTGGGTCTAACTCTTGTCTCAGACCTTTCATAGTCACACAAATGGCCGTTTACATTTCATGAGTCATGTCACATTTACATAAAAAGGCAACCTGAAAATCCATCTGCTATAAATGACAGAATCTGAAATAAAGATCCACTTATGTATTGTGGCATAACAGAAAGAATATGGTCTTTGTAATCAGCATTCAATCCAAATACCAAGGACTACTAGCATTTAGTAGCTGCATAGCCTTGGGTAAGTTACTTTACCTCTCTGAACCCTAATTACTCAATTTGAAAAACAGGGATAATTATATCTCACATTTTAATAATCAGCAAAGATTTGGTGAATGCCTACTATGTGCTAAGCACTGTTCTAAGCTCTAGGGAATGTGACAGATAAGATTCTTTCCCTCATAAAGCTTATATTCCTGGTAGAAGAGACAGAAAAATAGCCAAATAAATAAGCTATAAAATATGCAATGATTTTAATAACATTACATTGAAATAGTAATATTTAACAGTTCTTGATTATGTACAATGTGTCAGAAACCATAAAAGATGCTAAGTACTACTTTATTCAGTTCTTAGAATGGAGGGATATAATAATATTTCCATTTTATAAAGAAGAAAATGAAAGTCCTGAAAAGTTAAGTAACTTCTCCAAAATCACACAGCTAGTAAATGACAAGGTCATGATTGAAATCCAGACAGTCTAACAGCAGAAACTCACTCTGCACTGCATCAAGTGATTTAATGACAATAAAATCTAGCCTGAGTGCGGTGGCTCGGGGGCTCATGCCTGTAATTCTAGCACGTTGGGAGGCCGAGGCAGGTGAATCACCTGAGGTCAGGAGTTCTAGACCAGCTTGACCAATATGGCGAAACCCCGTCTCTACTGAAAATACAAAAAATTAGCCAGGTGTGGTAGTGCATGCCTGTATTCCCAGCCACTTGGGAGGGTGAGGCAGGAGAATTGCTTGAACCCAGGAGGTGGTTACAGTGAGCCCAGATTATGCCACTGCACTCCAGCCTGGGCAACAACAGCAAATCTCCATCTCAAAAAAAAAAAAAAAAAAAGAAAGAAAGAAAGTAAAATCTAGTGATGCAGTAGAGGGACACTGCTGTAGCTCAGCTGGTCAGGGAAGGCACATTGAGTGGATGTCATTTTAGGCAATACACAAATCACAAGAAGCCAGGCCCAGACTAAAGATCTGGGGAAAGTGTTCCAAGCAGGAAGAACAGCTGGTACAAAGGCCCTAAGGAAGAACCAGTCTGGTGGCTTCCAGGGACAGAAAGCAAGCCAGCGAGTCTGGAGCACAGTGGACGAGCAAGGACAGAGTGGCTGGTGAGCTCTCAGAGCTACAGAACCCAGGCTGTTCTGGTCCTGTCAGCCAGAGCAGGAGAAGCATCTCATTCTGTTTGTCATTAAGTCACTGAAGAGTCTTACAGGCAGTGAGGCGACATCATTTGATATATATTTTTAAAATAAATCCAACTTATGTATGGAAAGTGGATTATGAGAGGGAGGAGACCATTAAAACTTGAAGTAGGGAGGCCAAATTGGGGGTGCAGAAGTCTGTGCAAGAAATGATGGTGGCTTGGCCTGCAGTAGTAGTGACAGAAGTGGAGAAAACTGTACAGGTTCAGGATACATCAGAAAGTCACCATGAAGATTACAGGAGGGTGTCTAAAACACCTACTAGAGCATCTAACACACAGCAGGCATGTACAAGTGCTAGTTACCTTCCATGGCTAGCATTAATTAATAAGAGGTTTGAGATAAAACCATAAATTAATGGATATAATGTACATTATTCAGATGATGGTTACACTAAAAGCTGACCCAGACTTTACCACTACACAATATATCCATGTAACAAAACTGCACTGGTACCCCTTACATTTATACATTTATATAAATAAACAAACTCTAAATTGTACCCAAAATGACTCTTTGGCATCTCTGCCCCGATTTCTCCAAGGAAGCCCATAGAAGCTTAGAGTAAATTGGGAGTGCACCAAATTCAAACCACAATAGAGAATTGATCTATTAAAGGAGCTGGACTGTTAAATTAAAACCGTTTCTGTGTGCCAAGCTGAAACACAAAGGGATCACTCTTCTTTAACAATAAAGACCAGTTAAGGGGAGACTCCAGTTACACAATCTCCTCCTCTTCACCGTAAGGCACTTAGATGGAATTTTTTTTAATAGAAAAGACAAACTCTTGAGTAAATGTAATAATTGTTTCAATGATATTACCCAACCACCCAAGAAGTTAAAAAAAGAAACTGGAAAATTGGGATTCTTCTATTACATGATCAGTTAATTGCTGCCTCAAGTCTAGGCTACATTCACACCAGCAAAGGGATGATGTTATTTGAGAGCTCTGACAGCCATTCAGGAAGCAGAAAGATTGCCTTCCAAATATAAATAAATAAACAAGCAAGCAAACAAACAAATAAAGCAATCAAAGGCTTACAAATGAGGCCAACTGACTCAGAGAATTTTCGCATGTTGCTCAAAATGGGTTCTTTTTTTAGAGAAGGCTTTTCTTAATGTCCCAAATAGGAGGTCCTATTACCTTCTCAGTCATCTCACAAACAACAGATCCCTGCAGCCCTTGCCATTCATTATTTTTCTAACAGAAACAATTCAAAACAAAACAAAACAAAAAAACCCACAATCACATTGATTTAGGTTAAACATGTATTATCACCAAAGGCAGGTAGGAAAAAAAAAAAATCTCCCTGTGCTTCTTAAACTCACAAAATCAGGTCCCAGAAATTCTGACCCTGGGCTAACAGCAATCTCAGGACAGGAGAGAAATTTTCTCCTCCAGGTTGCCTCTTATTCCACTCTTTGAATTTTTAGCTACTCAAATCTTCCTATTTGGTACAGTGCAGAAGTTTGGCAAAGGTTCCACAAGATCAATACTATTTTCGTAACAATACTCTTATTTGCTGTGTGGACATTTCCACTGATGGTTTAAAAGAATGCTGGGTAAAACTGCAGGTGCCTTGTCACTAATCAAGCCAGTGGTACCCAACTAAACTAGTATTCAGTTTTTTTAATATCTATATTTAACTGACAAGTAATACATATTTATGGAGTACAATGTGATGTTTCTGCATTTGTACACATTGTGGAATAATTATAAGTCAAGCTAATCAACTTATCCATCACCTCACATACTTTGTGATGAAAGCATTTAAAATCTACCATTTTAGCAATTTTGAAATATACATTATTATTAACTATAGTCAGCAGGCTGTCGTAATAGACCTCAAAAACTTACCAGTCACTGTGTTCTTTACCACGCATTCCATTTAAAAGAGAAAGAAGAAAAAGGAAGTTAGTTTCACTTAAGCATGTCCTCGGTAAAGCAGAAAAATCATCAATTACATTAAATCTTGAGCTTTAAGTAGCTATCTTTTCACTATACTGTGTGACAAATTAGGAAACATACATAAAGTACTTCTGATAAATATTAAAGTAAAATGGTCATCTCAAAGAAAAGTACGTGTGTGATTTGAGTTCTGGGCTGAATTTGCCCCCACAGAACACCATTTTTACTTGAAAAAATAGCTGACTGCTATTTTTCTGGTTAATCAGACTTGAGTATTTGACAGACATTTCTCAACAGTTAATAAAGTGAGCTTGCCACTTCAAGAAAAACAACTGACCATATTTGCTGCCAATGATAAACTTCAGATTGTCAAGAAAAATCAGAAATTTAGAAAATTTCTATTTGCTACCTTGAGCTTGGGGCTTTCCAATAGTTAAAGACTTGTACCGTAAGATCAGTGGTGATACTGATGAGTGTGACCTTTTTTTACATTATATAATGAAATGCATCAACATTTGGAAGATCTGTATAACTCAGTGACATGATAATTTTCCAAATGATCAAAACGTAATGTTACAAAATCATCTGAATGTAAAAGATGCATTCAAAGTGCAAAAGAGATAAACAGATTTTAATATAACAAAGTAGGAAAAGTTAATTAAGATAGCTTCAGATTCCACCCTGCAAGTAATCTTTAAGAAATTATCACTTGTCTAAAGAAAATGGAAGAATATTCAGCCTTACAAAAGGAAATTCTGTCATCTGTGACAACATGGATGAATCTTGAATCTAGAGGGCATTATGCTAAGTGAAATAAGCCAGGTACAGATCTCCCTAAAATATGGAGTCTAAAAAAGTCAAACCCATAGAAGTAGAGAGTAGAACAGTAATTGCCAGAGGTTGGTGGGATAGAGCAGAGAAAGGGGAGATGTTAGTCAAAGGGTAAAAAATTCAGTTTGACAGGACACCTAAGTTCTAGTGGTCTGTTGCACAGCATGCTGACTAGTTTACAGTAATGTATATTTCAAATTTGCTAAAATAGTAGATTTTAAGTATTCTCACAACAAAGAAATAATAAGTATGTGTGGCGATAGGTATGTTAATTAGCTTGATTTAATCACGCCACAATGTGCACATGGAACATCACAACATGCCCCATAAATATAGATAATTATTGTCAATTAAAACAAAATGTTTTAAAATAGAAGCTATCACTTGACAAGTTTTGGAATAACAGCAAAGAAAATATCTACATTTAATAGCTGAAGAAGCAATTAAAATACTCCCTTTTTCCATTAATGTCTGTGTGAGGCCAGATTTTGTTCATATAGTTCAACCAAAACAACGTATTACAGCAACTAAACAAATAAGTGTAAGAACCAAGCATCAAGCTAGACAGTAAAGAGATCTGCAGAAAAGTAAAACAATGGCACACTTCTTGCTAATTTTTTACATTGGAAAAGAGTTATTTTTCATAAAAAATGTTACGTTAACTTGTAATGAAGGGGTTTTGCTATTTTAAATCAATAAAGGCTTTTAGTTCCTAGTACAGTAAATATTGATAGGTATAACCCATATAAACAAAAGATTTTGGGTCCTCAATAATTTTAGGAGTAAAAAAGGGTCCTGAAGCCAAAAACTTTGTGAACCTCTGGCCTAAAGCAAATACATAATAGCTGCCTTCTCACACACACAAAAAGCAGAAAGAAGCCAAAGTGAATTTCTTTGGGCTTTATTGTGTAATTCGCTTAAGGCCCATGGGCCCTACTAATTTGCATGTCTGATTTACTCAGAATCCTTCTTCCTCCTCCTCGCTGGCAAGAAACCACAGACAAATTCCATTACTATTTCACAACCCACACTTCAGCAAACTGCAATGCAGGGGTATGGACATGGAGCTCATCCAGCCTGGCAAACGGGGATAAGGAGCTCAACTCCAGGGTTTTCCTTCCCAGGGCCCTTTTCAAACACTAAATCCACAAAACTCAGCATTAGTTTGCTCAAAGCAAATAGTTAATTTGTCCTTTCAATAGTAATCAAAAGGACAAAATCACACAGCTAGAGTACCGCTTCAGCCCCAGACTGACCCTCCACCATCCCCTTTTCCCATGCAAGTAGATGTCTAAACCATGAAAATCAACAAATCAATCCACAACAAATATTTACATTGTCTACATAAAAAGGAGTGGAAGGTATACAGTCATAAAAAGAAAACTAACACTACAGGTAATAAAATTAAAATGCCTTAGTAAACCATGCTGTAAGTATGAAGAAGGAGAAAAAAACTGTGCCTAAGCGATCAAAGGAATAAATAAATGAGAAAAGAAAACAGACTATTATATTAAAAGCAGGCAAAAGGACAGCAGAGCTGAAAAGTGAGTAAAGGACAAGACACTCAGACATCAGTGATTAGACCTTTTGGCTAAAATTCAGTTCCAGCAGGGGGAAAATGGAAGATAAGGCTGGAATGATAGATTGTACCCTGATTATGGTAGGTCCTGAAAGTCAAGCTAAGGAGTCTGGATTCTATCCTGCATGTAATGAGGAGCCTCAAAAAGCTTTTGAGAAGGACAGGGAGCACAATGGAAGCATGTTTGTTATTTGTTGTTCTGATTTTTAAACACCAATCTACTTATAATATGGTTACAGTGAAAGAAACCAAAGGCCAGATAAAGAGACCACTGCAAAAGCCCAGGAAGAGAGGAGCTGGACCTGAACAAGAAGACAGCAATGGAAATGAATAGGAACCAAGAGTCACAGATAGGTAGGTGGATCTGAAATCTAATATGGTACCAAGACACATGACTAGGAAAGGTGGGGCCATACAAAGAAATAAGGAAGTCAATGTCATTAACACATGTACTGAGGGTCCAATAAGCTAGCTGCTGTGCTGGACAGAAAATGCAATACGAGTCAGAGGTAAAGATATTTTATTTTAAACATGCTAGGGGAAGAGGTAGATAAGGTGGCACTCAGCACCCTTCCAATCTCCTCTTATTGTGCCTTCCTGTGGTGCAGAGGATGAAAGGTAAACACTATATTTCTCAGACCCCTTTGCAGCTAGGAGTTCTGGATGAGAAATAAGCTTCATCAATTTAATGGCAGCATGTGAAAATCAGAAGTCAAAAAATAAAATGGAGGCCATCACCTTGCTGTTTCAACTTTTTTCGCAGGCAACATAGTCATGAGGCAGTAACATTCCAGAATCTGGCCATTCACTTTGTAGTTCTCAAATGCCAATTTTAATGGTGGTACCTTCCTAATCCCAACTACAACTATGGTTGTGTGTTCTTACAAATCAACAGTTCTAGGAATGACTCCTGATTCTTAGCCCTTCCCGAGTGTGATGGATGAGCAGCTACCCTGGCAAGCCAGTCTGTGATATTGTTTCGGAAGCCCATCTCTGGAGGGTCCACCTTCAGCCCATTTCTCTGGTCCTCCTGATGACTTTATATGAACCTATTTTCCTATCTCACATAGTTTCTGTTTCCTAAAACTAAATCCAGCCCTATATAAAGGGCTTAAGTAAAAGCAGAATAACCAAGTGAAAATAGTTGATACACAGTTAAAAGAATGGAACTTAAACCTTGGAAACAGGGCCAGGCCAGAAACAGAGCCAGGCCACAGTGCATGAAAATAGGTACTATCTACACAGACGTAGAAGTCTGAGCCCTCCGACTACATTAATCCATCCTCTGGAATTTCTACAACACACCTTGGAATCAACAAAGAAAAATCCTCTTAGCTTTTTTAGGTAATTATAGCAACATCTTACATTTACCTGGAGTTTTGAATATAAGCAAAGGTATATTGAGGAGCTATTGTTTCACTTTTACCTGATGTAGGAGACACAAAGGGGTGGGTATTATAATCTCCATTTTAAGAAATGAGAGATTCAAAGCACAGAGAAGGCAAACAGTTTGCCTAAGGTCATAGAGGGTAAGTTAGTGGCCCGGCTAAAGTATTTCCTGCTTTAAACCTATTTTCTCCTGTTTGGTCTTCTGTCGGTTAATTCTGACCACGTTCTAAAATAAATGTTAAAATTGTTGCTACAGAAATATTAGGAGCCTAAGAGGGCTTGTAAAAACCACAAAGAATTAAATGGGGCTGAACTTACGATCATGGAAAAAATTAAAATTCCATGTGCAATTTTCTTCTCCGATTTGAACCTAAAATGTGGTGCTTGTGGCAGGCCCACTGTTCCTATGACACGCTTCCAACACTCACAGTTCTGAGTAACAAGTGTCGTCCAATTATTCCAGCAGCTTTTTATTTATTTTTCTGTCATTCTATGAGTTGGAAAATTAACAGTGTTGTGTTTACAAACCTTCACTAGGTCCTTACATAAAAGCTCAAATATGTTTACGTTACACACAATTCTGGTCTGAAGAAGCTCAAAAGCCAGTTAATATAAACCCATTCTGAACAAAAGTGCAAAAACTAGTCCTGTTAGGCAGAGGTTAAGCTTTGACCTTCCCAACTTTCTCCACAGAATGTACAATCCATCACGTACAAAAACACAGTGAAGATGTGAGGCGTTGGTAAGTACCCCTGTTAGCGAGAAATTCTGCTAATTATTACACCAAATAAGCATAGTTAACAGGCCATGGCCACAAGAGGTGCATGTTTCAGGGCATTAAATAGCTGCCTAGGGTGGAGAGGAATATATTACACTATGCCCTGTACCAATAAAACAATTTCCCTGACACCTAGAAATCCAGTCAGCTGGAGCAAGATAACAAAAGTGTTCTACGGCGTGGCTGTGCGGAGAATGATGCTTCAGCGCCACCTAGCGACTTGCACATTTCAACTTAGGAGTTCAGAGAAACTGACAGTATCTTCCACCTATGCTTGGAAGCAGGAAAACAGGAGCAGAAGAAATCACACTTTGAGAGCTCCCCAAACTAAATGCTTGCTTTTTTTTAAAGTATACATATATTTTATTCTTTTCTTTTTCCCCCTACCTTGGCCTTTCTAAATAACCACAAAATAGGTATATCTCAATAAGAACTCCTCAAAAAAAAAAAAAAAAACAAAGGCCCAACTAATCAGCTGCTTCCCAGAAATACATTTACTTTACCAATAATCGTCTGACAGAAAGCACCTTCAAAATTAAACCTTAAGAACATTCCAAGGGAGAAAAGGAGAGAGTAGACAGGTGGTAAATTAGACTGAAAAGAACTAAAGGCTTTGAATCTATAAGACAAACATGAAAAGTAGCAAACTTTATATATTAGCATAATGCTAATGATTTAAAAAGTGGGAACTCTGTACCAAGATTTATATGACAATAAAAGACCATGTAACCTGAGTAGTTCCATTCTACCTTTTGAACCAAAATTACTTTTCCCATGGAGACTGCTTCCAAACTGATGATTTCTAATGTAGCATCTAATAGACACACTGAATATTCCTCCTGCAAATACAGTTAGTCCCAATTCAACACCAGTGCCAAGGAAATCCATGTCTTCCTCATGCTAATGGTCTAATGAAAAGATGTGTGGTATGTATCACTGCAGATACAGTCATGAACAAAGCCAAGTTACTGCCTCATGGAGTTTACATTTTAATGGAGGAAGACAGACAAAAAACAAACAAGAAAACAGTGTATCACATGTTGATGATACAGAGAAAAATAAAACAGGATGAAAGAAAGAGAGAATGCCAGCAGGCCATGAGGTAGGCAGTGCTATTTTCGGGTAATCAGAGAGTCTCCTGAGAATAGGATGTTTAAATAGAGATCTAAAAGCAGCAAGTGAACCAGCCATGCAGATACCTGGGGGAATAAAGTTCTACAAAAAGAGAGAAGAGAAAATACAAAGGCCCGTGGCAGGAAGCACTTGCCCTATGAGAGGAACAAAATAGGGGCCAGTCTGGACGGGTTAAAGAGAAAGAGAAGAATATTAGAAGAAGAGGTCAGAAACGATTCAGGGAAAAGATCAGAAAGAAAGCCAAAGAAGTTGTTTTTGTTGTAATAGCAGCTTTATTGAGATATCGTTAACATACCACACAAGTTTCCCCTTCAAAAAAGTACACAAGCCAGAAAGTATATTCATAGGGTTATGCAATCGTCACCACTACTTAATTTCAGAACATTTTCACTACCGCAAAAGAAACCCTGTATCCATTAGCCGTCACCCCCCATTCCTCTCTCCCCAGCTCCTGGCAATCACTAATCTATTTCCAGTCTCTAGGGATTTGTCTATTCTGTGCATGGAATCATGTAATAGGTGGCCTTTTGTCACTGGCTTCTTTTACAGAGCATATGGCTTCAAAGTTCATCCACTTTATGGCATGGTACCAGTACTTCATTCTTTTTATTGCCAAATAATATTCCATTGTATGGTTATGCCACATTTTAGTTGTACACTCATCATTGATGGGCATTTGGGTTGTTTCCACTTTTGGCTGTCATGAATAATGCTGCTGTGAACATTCACATACAGATTTTGTGTGGACATACATTTTCATTTCTCTTGGGTAACTAGGAGTGGAATTGCCAGATTATATGGTAACTCTACATACATTTTGAGGAAACATAAAAGAGTTTGAACAGAAAAGAGAAATGATCTTTTTTTTGTTTTGTTTTGAAGACTAAACTTTGGTTGCTATGTAGAGAAAGACAAGGAAAGAAGCAAGAAGACTAGATAGGAAGAAATTGCAATGATCCAGGAGAGTGATGCTAGTGGCTTGGAGAAGGATGGCAGAAGGAGAGGTTGTAAGAAGTGGCTGGATTCTGAATATATTCTGAAGACAGATGCAACAGAATTTGCTGATGGGTGAAAGTGGAATGGGAAAGATGGAGTCAAGGATGTTTCCAGAATTTTTGGTCTGAACAACTGGAAGGATGAAGATGTCCTGTACTGAGATGGAGATGACTGTAGGACTAACAATAAATATTAATTCCCTCTCTATTCCCCTCCTTCTCTGGAGGTTCCCCGCATTCTACCTTCAGACATGCTTGAAATGTTTAATCATCACAAGCAGTTGCTGTATTTCTTAATTGCCAATCCCTTTCGAGAAAGTCTCTATCATAGCCCCAACCTTTAGCAGAGTCCCTTTAGAGCTATCCTGGACCGTTTGCTTTTGTAATTAACAAATCAAATTCCAGTTGGCAGGACAACAGCAAAGTGTGTAAGAGAGCAAAAAAGAGAAGAACAAAAATCCATCACAGCAAGTGGTTTTTCAAACAACGGCTCGCAAACACCTATTCAGAAGTGCCTTGAGTTAGGAGAATAGAAGAATTTAAGAAATCTATCATCCAAGAAGCCAAAAATGACTCAGAAGGAAGACCAAAGCCTAGCCTTGAAACACGATAACTGAAAAAATAGGGCACTTTTCCTCTCTGCCACTGGCATCCACCAGACCAAGCACCTGGGTTATTCAATGCAGTGTCATTCATGTTCTTGGATATCACAGCAGTAAATATTTTATTAGAAAATAAAAGGAAAAAGAAAAGGGAATCTAAAGGGGAAATTTTCTGAGCTCAAAATGTAAAATGTGTTTAGTTACCTGTAACATACACCTTTTCAAAGCCATCGAAATGTGTCTGCATACAATAGGAATCGACAAGACTATTTTAAGACCTCTGTAAGCCATGATCCTGCTACTTATGAAGGCCTAACTCAACATCAAAATAAACATATTAAATTGTATCCATATTTCGCATTAAAAGGTTTCTCTGCAATACAAACTAATTTGAGAAGATTTTTTATTTGAATTTATTTGGCCTTGAGAAACTCAATTATGACTGACTATAATTTCTCAGCAATCACTGGATAGTACTTGGGAATTCTTGGAAATTCCAAACTCCAACTTACAAAATCTTTTCAAATATAGTAGAGAAGGCAAGGAAAGAAGCAAGGAGGCTAGGTAGGAAGAAATTACAATTTTTGCATATAAAATGTAACAACTTTGGAAGCTGATATAAGGCTCCATTTTATAAGCATTTATTAAACATTTATTCATCTCAATTCTGCAATTTTATGTTTGGAGCTTGGAGTCAACACATTTTTTTCAAGTCTCATACATTTTTAGAGGCCCCTGAAAAACTCTGTGGCTGAGATGAGTGGCAGCTGTTTTCCTCCTCTTCCTGCTGAGTTCTGGCCAATGGAATGTGAATAGAAGTGATGAGTGCCACTTCCAGGTCTGGCCCATAAAAAACCCCTAAACACATTTCTGCAGCTCTCTTCCCCTTCTTGCTGGCTGGAATAGAGATAACCTAAGGTGACCTTAGAAGCCATGTGTGGAAGATGGCAGAGCCTCCTTCAGCTTATATCCCTAAATGAATACAGAGAGGAAAATGTCCTACCACCCTGTTTACCTACTCATTACTGTTACATAAACAAGAAATGCATTTTATTATGTTTAAGCCATTATAGACTATTTTGATATGATTTTTGCAGCAAAAATAATATCAAGTTAGGGTAAGTTGCAGCAGTAACCTACCCTAACTAATATAAACCCACAGGGCTAGACACAATGCCTGTAGTGTCTCATAGATAAATGGTCCTGATTAATAATTTCGACTTTCATCTCTTTTATTTATGCAATTACTAAACACTAATAAAAACGATATCTAACACTTGTATCGCAGTTGGTATGTACTAAGTTCTGTTCTAAATATTTTACATGAATTAACTTATTTGATCTTCCTAACAACGCTCAGTGGTGGTTACCATAATTATTCCCACTTGAGATATTATGAAACTGAGGTACAGAGAAATTAAGTACCCCACCCAAAGTTAAACAATGAGTAAGTGACAGAGCTAGTACTCAAGCCCAAGTAATATGGCTCTGGCAGCCATGCTTTCAATCAGTATGCTATAAATGCGGAGAAACAAGGTGAAAACTTGAATTCCAAGGTAGCTTCATTTTCATCTCTCTCACCCAGAAGAAGGAAAGATAAATGGACATAATAGAATATTCAATACCACTTCTGCATGTTTGTCACAGATACGTTTATTATTAGCCTTAAAGAGAACTTGAGCTAACTCAAGACAGTTCTGATTTACTCTGAATCCTGACTTTCAAAAGGTGCCCACCACATATGTGGGTAGATGAGTCCAAAAGTCAATGGAATTATATACTCGCTTTCATGAAAATGCAGATGTCTCTGAAAGCAGCTAATAAGTAAATCTGTACTTTTCCAAAGAAGCAAGGATTAACTTCATTGTGGGTTAAATTAGCTGAACATCAGAAAAGGACATCCAAAATAAACAGTCATGTACTGGTGGTAGCCAGGGGTGATGTGACCAAACGCACACTCGAGGAGGAATTCCAAGGGTGGTTGTGAACATTTTTCTGATTCAAAGTAAACAAAAAAACAAGGCAAGTTTTGACATGGACAAGACTCTTGAGATCATAAAAAGCAGCAGCCTCACCAGCAGGCCACAAATCTAGATTAAATGCATATTTCAGATGACTCATAAACCACCCCCAAAATGACTGTGCTCATAAGCTAAACAGAGGCCATTTCTCCACTTACAAAGCTGCCTATCCATCCCACCAAGGTCCTGCTACACGGAGTTGTCCCTTTGTGCATCAAAAGGGAAATTTAAAAGAAGCATTAGATCCCCCTGACATCATCTTCTACTTGGGTAAGTAATATCTATTTCATCCCCTACATCAAAAAGAGCCACAACCCCACTCCTTAGTTTTGTCTCCCTGGAGGCAGAATTGACCAGCAGTCATGTTTCCGAATCAAATGATATTTACACATTCTGTGCCAGGCACTGTACTAGGAATGTTAACATTTATTGTCTCTTTTAACTGCAAAGGATTTAAAACCTGAGCTCTATCTGGCAGCTAACCAAAAAGAGAGGCAGAGGTGCAAATGGTCAAAATTCATATGGCTCCTTTTGAGTGTAACCATATGAAGGATCAAAGGATGTCAGGTACCCAGACCATTTTAGAAAAGACATAAAACAAGCTATGCTATGGCAAATGTGGAAGGAAATCCCAAATGTCTGGAGACATCGATCAGTCACTAAGCATCTACTTAAATATCATACTTGTGCCCAGGCCTATGCTGGATAATGTAAAAGGAGTTTGCAACTAACATCAGGCTAAAGGAGCTAACAGTAGTTAACATAAATTGAGCATTTACTATGTGTCAGGCATTATATTATGCACCTGAGCCTATATTAACTCATTGAATCCTCGCATTAACCCCATGAACAATCCAGCCAGAATTAGACACGGGAGAAAAAATATATCAATCTTATTACGATAGAAAGTCAAAATGTTTTATATGAAACAGTTATTTTTAGATGATTTCTGGGAACTCTTTCTATACTTCAGGCCAGTGAATAATATATTCCTTGATTGTTATTACATTTGATTGAAGATATCTTCAGAATCTGATCTGTAAATGATATAAAACCTTACCTGCAAGTTGAATGCATCATATCACAATAACCACAAGAAATTTGCTCTCCTATTTAATGTAACATTAAAATTGAAGAGTCCTATGGGCTTAATAATGACACCTTGAAAAGAGGTACCTTCCCCTGTTTAAAAAAAAAAATTCATAAAGCCAGCCTCCAAAGTTAAAAGTAAAATAAAAAAGTCAGATTATAGCATTTTAATAGGAAATTTCATAGCAGAAAACTCATGAAATCTACTGCTACTGATAAGAAAATAATTCTAAACAATGTCAAAATTAGTCTTCACATTTACTAAGAACAAAAACATTAGGTTCCCATCTTTAAGGTCAGATTAAGGTAATAGGTTGGATTGAGCCATCCATCAGGTAAAATAAATGCTTCTGGACAGTGCGTAGACTAAACAAGGCTAAGGATTCCTAAGAAAAACACCACTTATAACAGTGGAGGTCAGCACAGAGGCCTGGTCCAGTGGGGAGATGCCCTGTAGCTGCAGGTCTGGGAGGCTACCCTACAAATTCTCATCAGACACTTAATCAATATCATGCCTTAGGACCTGAACTGCTACTATAAAATCAATATTACCTTTATTTTAAGTAGCAGAAGGAACAATGAGATTATCTTGTTCCTTACAAGTCTGTCATGGAAAATCTGGCTCATGGTGTGTGTCATCTTCTGCTTTTGCCTGGAAGGAATGCGTTTGTTGGGCTTACAGACAGTCTGGCAATGCAACTGAGAGACCGGAAAAGGTGAAGGAAAAACACTCCAGTTCAGGGAAGCTGAGGCCTAAAACGTCATTACAACCTAAAGAACAACAACGATTCATGAAAAGAAGAGTTCTAAGGCTTTAACCCATCAGCTCTATACCGGATGACTCCCCAGATTCCTCTCTCTGGCCCTGACCTTCGGATTCCCTCTCCACAACGGCCTCTTTGATGGTCCCTTGCGTACTGAACAGACACCAGTCATGTGATTGTCCAAAGGGATAGCACTTGATTCACCCCAGACCTGCTTCATCCTGTTTTCTTATCTCAGTAAATGGTCACAATCTAGTTGCTCAGCCCAGGGCAGTGGCTCACACCTGTAATTCCAGCACTTTGGGGCACCGAGATGGGTAGATCACCTGAACCCAAGAGTTGGAGATCAGCCTGGGCAACGCAGTGAGGCATCTTCACAGATAATAAAAAAAAATAATAGCCAGGAGTAGTGATGCACGCCTGTAGTCACAGCTACTCAGGAGACTAAGGTGAGAGGATCGCTGAAGCCTGGGAGGTCAAGGCTGCAGTGAGCCACGATCGCACCACTGCATTCCGGCCTGGACAACAAAGTGAGACCCTGTCTCCAAAAGAAACAACAAGCAAACAAAATCAATCTAGTTACTTAAGCTAAAAGCCCAGAAGTTTTCTTTGATTCTTCTTTTCTTTCAAACTTCCTTATCCTGTCTAAAAGTAAATCCTGGCAGCTTTGCCTACAAAATATATCTTAAATCCTTCCCCTTCAGTCTACCTGCACAGTCACCACCTGGGCCAAGCCATCAGAACATTCCTTTCCCAATATTTCTCCCTAATTCTACTCTGGCCTTCCAATATTCCCCACACAGAGCCACAGTGATCTTTATAGAAATCAAATCAGAGTAAGTCACTCCACACACACGCTCCCTGCCTTAAAACACTCCAGTGATTTCCAATGGGACCTGCAATAAAATTGACATCTTCACCACAGCCTAAAGTCCCTACCCTCATGATCTGGCCTCATTCCTCCATCCTTTCATTTCCTTCTCTTTAAGTTCTGGCCACTGAGCACCCCTGTTCCTTCTACATGCTAGGTTTTTAGCACCTCAGAGCTTTGTCCCTGAGGCTGAAATGAATGCCCTTGTCATCCTTTGGAGTTCACATCAAAGGCAACCTCAGACCACTGTATCTAAAGCAGTCCCCTCCCCTCAGTCATTGACACAACATACTGTTTATCACTGTTAGACATGGTTGTATTTACTACCTTAAATACTGTTTATTCTTTTTCTTTTTTGAGATGGAGTTTCGCTCTTGTCACCCAGGCTGGAGTGCAATGGCGTGATCTCTCGGCTCACTGCAACCTCCGCCTCCCAGGTTCAAGCGATTCTCCTGCCTCAGCCTCCTGAGTAGCTGGGATCACAGGCACCTGCCACCACGCCCAGCTAATTTTTGTATTTTCAGTAGACGGGGTTTCGCCATATTGCCCAGGCTGGTCTCGAACTCCTAACCTCAGGTGATCTACCTGCCTTGGCCTTCCAAAGTGCTGGGATTACAGCCATGAGCCACCATGCCCTGGCCACTGTTTACTTATTTACTGGCCTTCTTCCTCTAATAGAATATTAATCTCCATGAAAAGAGGGACTCTGGTCTGTTACCACTGAATCCCCAGAGTACAGTACAGCCCTGAGCATATATAAGCCTCAGTTAAAATCTGCAAAATGAACATGCAAGAAGCAACTGGAAATCTCATACTGGGACCCATCATGCTAGAAGTATTAGTAATGTATTCTCCATTGAAGTACTACAGTCAGAGGTAGAATTTAAGAACAGACAGGTTGGGCATGGTGGCTCATGCCTGTAATCCCAGCACTTTGGGAGGCCAAAGTGGGCAGATCACTTGAGGTCAGGAGTTCAAGACCAGCCCGGCCAACATGGTGAAACCCCATCTCTACTACAAATATAAAAATTAGCCAGGCATGGTGACATGCACCTGTAATGCCAGCTACTCGGGAGGCTGAGGCACAAGAATTGCTTGAACCCTGGAGGCAGAGGTTGCGGTGAACCAAGATTGCACCACTGCACTCCAGCCTGGGTGACAATGAAACTGTGTCTCAAAAAATATATATATAAAAAAAGAACAGACAAATTTTTATTTGCCCTATATTGGATCAAACATTTCTAACATTTTGCATTTTTTAAAAGAGAGATGTTCAAGTAGACAAGAAGAATAAATTCTCGAGTTTGCACATGCTCTCAACTCAATTTTGAGAAGCAGATAATGACAGTGGAAGTTCAGATAATGTGTCCCAACATCAATATCACATTTGCCTCTACAAGCCAGTTAATTCAGCCCCTCTTTTCTTTTCTTTTCTTTTTTTTTTTTGAGACGGAGTCTCGCTCTGTCACCCAGGCCGGAGTGCAGTGGCAGGATCTCCGCTCACTGCAAGCTCCGCCTCCCAGGTTCATGCCATTCTCCTGCCTCAGCCTCCCAAGTAGCTGGGACTACACCCCCCCGCCCGGGTGGAGCTAATTTTTTTTTTTTTTTTTTTTTGTATTTTAGTGGAGATGGGGTTTCACCGTGTTAGCCAGGATGGTTTTGATCTCCTGACCTCGTGATCTGCCCGCCTCGGCCTCCCAAACTGCTGGGATTACAGGCATGAGCCACCGCACCCGACCAGACCCTCTTTTCTTTATCTGTCCATCTGTCCAGCCACACTCTCCCATCACTACACACACACTTCTCACCTTCTCACGTGGTTATCCACAGGCCTTAAGAACTCCTCTTCTAGTTCACTGACTCATTCCTTCCATCAATCAAGAGTTTCTACAAGTCTCACCTCCTAGATAAAGCCTTTTTAGTTTAGCTGAAAGGGAAGGAGAAAGGAGCTAATATTCACTGAGTGCCTCCCACACTCTGGATGCCGTGCTAAATGCTTACAAGCTTTAACAAATCTGCAAAGTAAATCATCATGAGCCCCATTTTGAAATAAAAAAAATAAGTCTTAGGTTCAGGACTCGCTGGAAGTGAAACCACTAAGTGGCAAAGACAGGATTGAAATCCACATCACATCATTCACACTCAAAACTCTCGATTCTTTCCAGGGCATCATTTTGGCAACAAAAATAATAAACCTACAATTAAAATCTTGCTTCTGCTGTTTCAACTGGGTACACCCTTTCACAAATGGATCTATGTCACATTTCGCTAATACTGGGTCCTTAGACTAAAAATTTCTTTGTATGCAGTGGGTTCCTGATAATAATAAAGCCTTCATAAAATTCCCTCATTTGCAATCTACAGACAAAACATTACAGTTGCAAAGGGGAGTCTCACTAGTTTCTCTTCCAACATTACTACCTTGACTTTACAAGTGACAGAAATTTGCCAATTTAGGTCACTATAACCATGGGGTCAATGTAATCATGCATTAGGTTAGCATAATGCATACCAAACATCCAGGGTACTCAAAGGAGACTAAAGCCTCTAAAACCAGATGATCCCCTTGAAAGGCCAGTGTCTCTGGTCAATCTGAGACTCCTTATTAATACATAATTCGATTCTTTCTTCCATAACTAAAAACCAAAAAACAGACACACTACATTAAAATATCTCCCAAACACAACCTGTGGGTTTTTAAAATAAATCATGAGTAAAATTAAATTCAGTAAAGCACATTATTGTCAACCTTTATTTATCATCAACAATAATTACTTTTAATAACGTTAGATAACACCATGAAATCTTAAAAGGTTCCTCCTTATTTTTAAAAATGGATATACAAAATACTGAGCACAGGGGCAAAACAAATTGGCTGGCACATTTGTTTTAGCCCCTTTCTATGCTCTAAGATATTAGGCATTCTCTAAATATATTAGCTAGGATAAATATCTTCCAAACCTTTCCTAAATAATTAGACATTTCTTCATGTTAATTTTCTCTGTGGATCATTATTTAAAAAATCACAAGTCACTTTAAAATAGAATTCCATGAAAAAATAAATAAATTGCATATTCTGTTTAAAAGTAAGATCGTATCAGGCTATTCAGTTCTTTACTCTTCAAATCTCTAGTTTTTATAGATAATAAAATGACAGCTTTTGGGGCTTGGTAAATCATGAGATATTGATTAAATTAAAACTTTAAACTTGTAGTGGCAAGAAATCGCCTCAGATACATTCAGTTTCTGTTAAAGACTGATTAAAACTTGACTCTTAGTAAGGTTCCTGTCTACAAAAGGAGCCTTGCTTTTATGATAAGATAATGCAAACAACAAAATATCACCAAATCAATATTCATCATTTCTTTATTTTCCTTTTCCTTTCTTCCTTTCTTTCTCCCATTCTCTTTCTTTCTGTTTTGCTTTTAAGATCATAGAGTGGTGAGTTGTATGGCATCAGGTTCAACCCAAAATGATAAAAACCCACACACTCTCCTCCCCACCCTAGCATGCTCTATGGATGTAAATATTTCATGGTATTACCATCATTCACTCGGTGCTTATATTGTCTGATCAAGCCTCTATTTCTGTCTGTTAGATACTCTGGAGGATAACGTTTTTTCATGTCTGCTGCTCAGTCACATAAAGCCCTTGCTTCTCAAAGGTTCTTCAAAGTTCAATAATTTATTAAACACTGTGCTGGGGTCAGTAAGCACTCACAGAAATGCATAACTACAGAATATGTGGGACTATTAAAGGGCTTCTTTAATAAAAAAGATGACTTTAGAGAAAATGACAGCATTGTTATTTATACAAGAGAGGCATACTCTGAACAATTGTAGCTATCCTGTGCTGAAAGGCAAGAGCTGAAAACAAACAGGAGTGCCTGTTTACTGGTAAAACATTAAGCAAAGCCACTGTGAAACAGGCTATCTACAGAAAACAGATTCAGAACTCAAGTTCCAGGTTTCCCAACCTCAGTATAATGACTAGTCAGGTTTCCATTTCTCCTCTTTCTAAATATAATAGAACATTTGCAATTTCAGTAAAATACCCTTGAAGCTATAAACCAATGACATTTTTAACTTATCAATATTACCCCCAATGTCTACTTGTTACATTTATTCCTTCCCACTAATCTCTGAGCAATAGGCTGAGAAGGCATAAAAAGAATCACATATAACACATATAAAAACAAAGTAATACAAAATTGAGTAGTATACCTTGGTCAGCTAAGTATTTATTCAATTTATATTCATAAGCAGCCATAAGGTAATCAATGAGCAGACTAAGATATCACCCTAGGTTCACAGAGACTCCATAATCTAGTTGAGTGAAAAGCACATATCCAGTGCTTACAGTAAGACCCAAAACAGTAGAGAATTATTTGCTAAACTGAGAGGAAGTCTCCTGGGGCCATAGTATTTCAGAGAAGGTAGAAACAAACCAATTTGAGTGAGGATAGTCAAAGGAGACTTTAAGAAGGAGGAAATTATTTTCTCCATATTAAATTTTGTTTTCTTACGTTGATTTTCAAATAAACCTCAGGAAAAGAAACTCTGACACACAAATTAATGATTAACACAACAAATTTACTTCCATTCTAATGTGGTGGATTCAAAACACGCACTTGGCTCCTTCCCAAAACCTCACTGGAATGCCTGTAAAGAAACTAAAACAATATACTGGGTGCAGTGGTTCACACCTGCAATCCCAGCACTTTGGGAGGCCAAGGTGGGAGAATCTCTTGAGCCCAGGATTTGGAAACAAGCCTGGGAAACATAATAAGGTGCCATCTCTACAAAACCGAAAAAAAAAAAATTAGCTGGGTGTGGTGGTGCACACCTGATGTCCCAGCTACTTGGGAAGCTGAGGCAGGAGGATCCCTTCATCCCAGGAGTTGATGCTGCAGTGAGCTATGACTGTGTCACTGTACACCAGACTGGGCAACAGAGCAAGACCCTGTCTCCAGAAAAGCAGAAAAGAAAGAAAAGGAAGAAAAGGAACCAAGGAAGGAAGCAAGGAAGGAAGGAAGGGAGGGAGGGAGAGAGGGAGGGTGGGGGAAGGAAAGGCAAAGGGAAAGAAAAGAAAGAAAAGAAAAAAGAAAAGGAGACAACAATAACAACAATAAAAATAAACTGTCAAAGTCAATTGAAAGATAAGAGCAGATGAGGTGCAGAGGCTCACACCTGTAATCCCAGCACTTTGGGAGGCCAAGGAAGGCAGATCACTTGAGGTCAGGAGTTTGAGATCAGCCTGGCCAACACAGTGAAACCCTGTCTCTGCTAAAAATACAAAAACTAGCTGGGCATAGTGGTGCATACCTGTAATCCCAGCTACTTGGGAGGCTGAGGCAGGAGAATCACTTGAGCCCAGGAGGTGGAGGTTGCAGTGAGCTGAGATCGCGCCACTTACACTCCAGTCTGGGCAACAGAGCCAGACTCAGTCTCAAAAAAAACAAAAAAGCAGATGAGAGACGTCAAAAGATGAAAAAGGAATGGCAAGTAATGTAACAGCAAAAGCCAAATCCTAAAACCGGGTGTGGTGGCTCACACCTGTAATCCCAGTACTTTGGGAGGCCAATGCAGGCAGATGGCTTCAGTCCAGGAGTTTGAGACCAGCCTGGGCAACATGGCAAAACCCCATCTCTACAAAACATACAAAAATCAGCTGGGCATGATGGTACACACCGGTAGTCCCAGCTATTTGGGAGGCTGAGGCAGAAAGATCTTGAACCTTAGAGGTCGAGGCTGCAGTGAGCCAAGATTGCACCACTGCACCAGCCTGGGTGACAAAGTCAGACCCTGTCTCCAAAAAAACCCAAAAACAAAACACCAAAGCTGAAGACCAACTGGTAGGCAGGACTGAGGGAGAAAAGGGGAAGACCAATAAGAAGTGAGCTCCCATGCCACCATCTCCAGAAAGGCTCAGGAATACAAGAACCAGGAACTACTGAAGGAAGGTGTATTTCAACAGTGAAGCTGAAAACAGGAAGACTAGCTGGAAGTCAAGAGCAGAGGTTAGACCCTAGATTCTTTCTCTCAATCCCAACAACCAGGCAACCACCACATCCCTGACCAAGCAAAAGATGAGTTTAACTGTCTGAAGCATTGGCCCGAGGAAGCCCTGGATCCTAGAGCACCTGGACCAGCTCAGGACGCCAGTGAGAGCTCTTAGAATCTTCTCTTTTCCTCTGGGGTTATCATGAAATTAGGAAATTTCATGATAAAATGCCATAGTGGGATCATTTTTCATCAGTTGTGCCGGGCGGTCACTGGGCCCTTTTGATCTGGAAACTCATGTCTTTTAGATCAAGGAAATGATCCTGTATTATTTCTTTTTTTCTTTTTTTTTGAGACAGAGTCTTTTTCGGTCACAAAGGCTGGAGTGCAATGGCATGATCTCAGCTCACTGCAGCCTCCACCTCCTGGGTTCAAGTGATTCTCCTGCCTCAGCCTCCCAAGTAGCTGGGATTACAGATGCCCACCACCATGCCCAGCTAATTTGTATACTTTTAATAGATATAGGGTTTTACCAAGTTGGCCAGGCTGGTCTTGAACTCTTGACCTCAGGTGATCCTCCTGGCTGGCCCTCCCAAAGTGCTGGGATTATAGGCATGAGCCACTGCACCCAGCCTGTATTATTTCTTTGATAATCTCTTTCCTTCTGATATTTTGGTTCTCATTCTATAACTCCCAGAGTTAAATACTGGACCACCTGGACTGATCCTCTAATTTCATATTTTTCCTTTCCTATTTTCCATTGCTTTGTTTTGGTCTGATTTCCAGACAAATGTCTTCAACTGTATTTTCTAACACTTCTGTTGAAATTTTAATTTCTGCTATCATATTTTTAATCTGAGAGCTCTTTCTTGCTCTCTAAATGATCCTTTTCTTTTAAGGTTGTATAATGGAAAATTTCAAACACACAAAAGTACAAATAATAATATAATAAACCCCTATGCACCCATTACACAGCTTGCTTCAACAATTATCAACATTTTGCCAATCTCATTTTATCTATCTCCCACACAACTCTGTCCATTTTTCTGAATTATTTCAAATCACATCCCAAACATCACAATATTCAAATTGCAGTTATTTAGCATAAATCTCTAATACCTATGGACAACTTTTAAAAAATGTATAACACTTTTAAAAATGTTCAACAACACATTATCACAACTAACAAAATTAACAGTGTGAAGGTTCCTTTTTATTGGCACCTTGTTCCTGTTTCGTGTATTTTCTCTCATCTCTCTGGGAATATTAATTATAATTTGTTATGAAATTGTCTTCTGCTCTCCACATCTTCCTATTTCTCTGGGTTCCTTTTCTTCTGTTTCTGTGCTCTGTATTTTGTCATTCCTATTTGAGGCATTCCACGATGTTCAATGATCTTTGCCTATCAGTTCATAATTTCAAGTGAGGGAATATGAAACAGATCAGAAGTTGAATGTGCAGAAGCTCCGTTTGTCAACTGGTGGGCCTCACTACAGAGTGATAGGATGGAAACCTGGCCTTCTCTTTAGACATCTCCAAATGTCAACCTATATATTTTTTATTAGGCTGGTCAGCTTCCCTGAAGAGGAATCCTCATGTATCCTTCCCTGGTTACAATGGTTACATAACCTCTCCAAATAACAGAGGTCAGAAACGGCAGGCCCTGTACTCCTTCCAGCCTGTAGATACGGTCTATTTGGACTACACAGGTTTTAAATTTCCTTTTTTTTTTTTTTTTTTTGAGACGGAGTCTTGCTTTGTCGCCCAGGCTGGAGTGCAATGGCAGGATCACGGCTCACTGCAAGCTCCGCCTCCCAGGTTCAAGCCATTCTCCTGCCTCAGCCTCCTGCGTAGCTGGGACTACAGGCGCCCACCACCACGCCCGGCTAATTTTTTCGTATTTTTAGTAGAGACAGGGTTTCGTCATGTTGGCCAGGATGGTCTCAATCTCCTGACCTCGTGATCCGCCCGCCTCAGCCTCCCAAAGTGCTGGGATTACAGGCGTGAGCCACCGCGCCTGGCCAGGTTTTAAATTTCAATTAGTCGATGGCTCATTAAAATAAAGAGCTTTCAAATAAAAATCTACGTGCCCGGCTTCTTTTGAAAAATCAGAATATCTGCAACATTGGCCTGACATTCACACGCTGAACCAGAGTCCCTTTAAGCAGCATATGTACTTCTTACTTCACCACTGGCACCACCAGTCCCTGCTGTCTCCTCTAGACTGACACAGAGTTTCAGCTTTCATTAATCATCTTACACCTATCTGGCAGGTGGGCAAAGCTTACGATTACTGTTGTATAATAAGATGTGACTGCACAAAAGGAAAAAGTCCTTGATTATGCCTTTGATTAATTTTATTTTTTTGTTATCCTAAAAAAAGGCTGAATACTCCAACGGAACAGTCAACTAAAGCAAAATACACCCAGCACTCTGCAACAACAGACTAGTAAAACTCTATATGTTTCATATCCCAGAAAATAGATAACACTCAACATCTAAGCATCCTTACCACAACTGTTTGAGCTCTTCTCAAAGAGTCATATGCCAGTTTTCAGCTGCATAAGATGGACAGAGAGAGAAAGAAAGAAAAAGAGATTGAAATTTATCCTTTGAATTCCCATAGGGACAGAAAATTACCAAAAATGCCTTTCCTCCACCAAATCAGGTAAATCATAATACTTTAGAGCTGTAAAGATGGACCTAGTTCTGAAATCATAGACTTATAAAAGCCCCAGTGGCTCTTTTCTTAAACAATATACTTAGGCACTTTATATATGCACATATTACACATATAAATATATGTATTATGTATTCATATATACACACATATTATATATAGCATGTATTCATATATGAATATATTCAGATATATATGTGGATGACATGGCCAAGCTTAGCAAATACAGCAAAGAAATCCCTACCAGTTTCTAAAGACAGTTTAGTCATGTTCAAATGATTGTTAAAACACAAAATAATCAGCCATAAATATGTCCAGTGATGTTCAAGAGATCTCTTGTACAACATGGTGACTATAGTTAATAATAATGTATTATATACTTGAAAATTGCTAAGAAAGTAGATTTTAAGTGTTCTCACCACAAAAAAGTATGTGAGATAATGCATATGTTAATTAGATTGATCCAGCCATTCTACAATGTATACATGTCAAAACATCATGTTGTACACCATAAATACATAAAATTTTTGTCTATTTTTTTAAAAAGGTCCAGTGGCAACATTTTTTAAACTCGTTGAAAACACAGACTTCACTCAGTTTCAGATTTAAAAGTCATCACCGTGACTCCTGGCTATATACCTATTAGCTAAAAACAACAATGCTACGAAACTTGCTTTCAGATTAACAGGTCTGTCATTTATCCTTTAAATGTTTATCTCCTTTGGTCACAATTTTATTGTAGTTAAACAGCAACTAGTGTGTGACCGAAAGCATTCAAACGCTCCGAGTACACAAAGAGTGCACTGTTCTTTTGCCAGCTGAATGGGCTTTTACTCATGTGAACAAAAGACAAGATCCTGCTATTCTTCAAATTAAAAGGCAAGAAACGGCAAGGAAAAACACTGCACAGAAAACCTCTCTCTTAGTTCACTATATAAATGCTAATGAGAACAGCGAACCAAACTGGGGCTTTTCTCTTTCAAAAGTTTTGAAAATCACGAAAAATAATTACACATCTCTGCAACTCTTTTAAAAGGGTTGTGTTAAGAATCATTTGTAACCCACTATAGCTACTATAGTACATGTTATCTAATACACATAATGTTAGAGAAAAGATGACGACATGCCAACTTTATGGCCGGAAACCAAAGAGTCAGGCAAAACATAAACACTCTCACGCAAGGGGCCCAACAGCACTGAATAGAGACTTGACATTTGAAATCTGAAATTTTAAAAAGCTTCCTATGGCCTTAACAATGCAGGTGAAATTGAATCCCTAGGGCCTCTCATAATCTAAGAAAAGAAGCTGTTGCTGCCCCCAACACTAGAAGGGAGAGAGAGAGAGAGAGAGCTGACCTATTGCAGAAGGCCATGAAGGCCAGTCCTCGTTACCATTTTCCTAAATGTGTTATTTTCCGTTCTAGCCTTCTTGTTAATCTCTCCCTTGTATATCTCTCATACTGATATCTCTCTCATGTCTTTAGTTTTTAAATAAATTACTGCACGATCTTTTTGTAGGTTGTTTTAATTTGGAGGATTTGAAAGAAGAAGGGGAAAGGAACCTGTTTAAGTTTTGATATTAATACTTAGGACGGGAAAAGGCAATCCAAGGGTTTGGCGTTTTCATCTTCTGCAAGTGTAGAAACAGTGTATTATGTAAGTTTAGATTTGCCTACAAGTGACAGAAAATCCAAAATAACAGTGGCTTAACCAGGCTGGGACAGTGGTTCTCCTGAAGTTCTCAGAGACCAGGCCCCTTTTAGCCCGTAAGGCTTGGGCTTCACCTTCAAGATCCAAGTCCAGCATGTACATTCCAGGCAGTGGGACAGAAGGAAGGGCCCAAGAAGCAAAGGGCAAAGAACATACACCAGCTTTCTCTTAAAGAAACACCTCAGAGACACCCAAAGAACACCTTCTCTCAGTCACATGGCCACACCCAGTTGCAGAGGAGGCTGGGGAAATGCAATCTGCATTTTGGGCAGCAGTCCAGCCTGAAAAGTCCATGACTCAAGGAGGCAAGAAGGGATCTGTGCAGTCTCCACCACAAGGAGACTTCCAAGTTTTACAAAACTAGAAATAGTTGATGATTTCATTCAAACAAATGGTCTTCAGAATAAGAAACTTCCAAGTGCTCCAAACTGAAGAGCCACTGAAATACATGGACTTGACAACAGAGTGTTTGAAGTACGCCTTGTAATCTCTCAAGTGCACCTCGATGGCCTGGATCAGACAGCCGAATATCCTCATATTCTTTCTCCTTCAGGAGGGGGAGTCCCGGTCCTCTGACTCCCACAGACCTGGAGCATCTCCTCTGGGTCACGTCAACCGTCCAAGCTCTCCAGCCCTGCAGCCCAATCGCCTCCCATCATTAAGAAAGAGAGGCCTTTCACATCCAAGGGGCAAATCTCACATAAATGACATTTGGCTGGTGCCCAAAGGTGACAGGGATGAGAGCGGGATAAATAAAAGAATAATGTAGAAGCCAGTTGGGGCAGTCTTTCATTACAGCCCTTTCAAGAGCTATTAATCTTGGTCATAGTCAGTCAGCTAAACATAATTACTTCTTCTAACACATGTTTTACACACAACTAGCAATGGTAACAGGTCAGCCCTTTTCCCTAGGAAAGATGTGGCTTCTGGCTTGCCTATAGCCATGAGAAATGGTGTTTGTACGGTTGTCCTAGCACTGTCTGTCTTCTCCAATACTGTTATCAAAAGGAAGAAGCACTATAAGCATATTGTCATACGATCTGTTAAGTTGCTACAGAAGTACCTGGAAGAACATTTAAAGACTATCAGAAATAACCTAAAAAAAGATTTGTTACTTCTTTGATGATAATGAAAGTAAACAAAATTTTAAATACCTCAGCATCACCTCTTTCCAAAGTACTTCATTGTTGAGGTATTTTCATGGAGAGTTGTCTGGTGCATTGTGTATCATGCGTTTCCTAACTCACCATTAATTTACCCTTAAATTCAAGGTATCATGGAGCTTTTTTTTTGAGACGAAGTCTCGCTCTGTCATCCAGGCTGGAGTGCACTGGCACGAACTCAGCTCACTGCAACTGCCACCTTCCAGGTTCAAGTGATTCTCCTGACTCAGTCTCCCGAGTAGCTGGGATTACAGGCGTCCACCACCGCGCTCGGCCAATTTTTGTATTTTTAGTAGAGATGGGGTTTCGCCAAGTTGGCCAGACTAGTCTTGAACTCCTAGGAAAACTCAAGTGATCCACCCACCTCAGCCTCCCAAAGTGCTGGGATTACAGGCTTGCACCACTGCGCCCAGTCCGGAGCTTTTACATCAGTTCAGTTTATGGAAAAAGCTCTGGACCTGGAATTCTGAATTCCAAATTCAGCTCTGCAAATTATCTTTTTAATCTTGAAGAAGTCAATAAACTCTCTGGGCCTCAGTGTGCCTCAGCTGTGCTATAGGAAGGTCTGACTCAAAAATGCCATACCATTCATGACAGCTTTAATAGTACAAATGGATGGGTTTACATCATTTAATAATAAGAAGTCATCTAAATTTACAAAATTTGTAAATAGGGCCTAACTAAAAGAAGGATCATAAAAGGGTTAACTGTGGGGTTTCTATAAGTCATGAACACCTCCAAACCCTGTTCTCTAATGATACAGGCGAGATATAAAAATGAAACAGAGATGTCAACTGTATAAAGCCAGGTGCCATGTAATGCAATTGAAAAACCTGCAGTGGGAGCTGCCTCTGGCTGTGGGTCAGTAGGTAGAAAGCAGCAGGAACATGAAGAAAGTGGGGTACGTTTTAAATGAAAACGCAGCCCCCTGAGCAGGTAGTTCTCCTGCAGCTAGCAAGATAGCATGGAAATCCTAAATCCTAGCTTCATGTGATAGGACAAAGCTTCAGATGTGGTGAGAAGTGAAGGAGCTTCTACAATCCCACACTTCCCAGCTGAGGAAATGGTGCAAGAGGGCCCAATGAGCTCTTTGTCAGAGATAGCTAAATGATGGTAGTAGGTGCTGTGTTAAATACTGCAAACAACAACAGCTCATCTCTCAAGGTGGCAGTCTTACTGAGTGAATGTGGGGACAGGCTAGAGGATTTGCAATAATTAGGAAGGACACAAGCCACAAGTGGCACCAAATAATAAAAAGCAGGAGTTATAAATTACGGGTCCTCCTAGGGCCAAAAAAATGCCAGCAAATATTTTGTAAGTTACATGAGGTTAGTGTTATAAGACAAGCAACGCAGATGCAAAACTTGGAAGAATTTCTTCCAATTATACCAACAACAGCAAAAAAAAAAAGTGTAAGTTTCTAGAGAAGCAGCTATAAATCCAATAACATTTTCATATTTTAATCACGTTTATTGGGCTGCATCAAATAAATGCCCACATTGAAAACCTATCCCTGGTTTTTCTGGTTTTCCATTTTGGTTTTTTTTTTTTTTTTTGAGACAGGGTCTTACTGTGCTGCCCATGGTGGAGTGCAGTGATACGATCACAGCTCACTGCAACCTCAACTCCCTAGGCTCAGGTGATCCTCCCACTTCAGCCTCCTGAGTAGCTGGGACTACATGTGCATGCCATCATGCACAGCAAATATTTTGTAGAGACAAGGTTTCACCATGTTGCCCAGGCTGGTCTCGAACTCCTGGGCTCAAGTGATCCACTTGCCTCAGCCTCCCCAAGTGCTGGGACTACAGGCATGAGCCACCTATTCCTATCCCTAGCCCTGATTTTTTTTTAAAGCCCTCAATGAAGGATTCTTTTAAAAAAAAAAAAAAAAAAAAAAAAAA
>NW_016806084.1:1922886-1950564 GCF_001698545.2 Rhinopithecus bieti
TTATTCCTTAGGGGAATGGGTTTACTTTTATCATAACTATAAAGTTCATTTGTCATTTCAGAGGAGACATTAAAATAATTGTGGGCAGTGTGATATTGACCCTTGCAAGCCACATTCCTACCCTGCAGATACACTGCTGCCACACAGCTGGGTTAGAAGACAGTGTTAAAATTACAGAGGAACCACATAATTGCTGCATCATTAGTGGTTGGAGGGTGAATTGAAGGGATGAGTCTTAAAACAAATTATTCCACATAGACTGAAAAAAAGTATGCAAAAAGAGATGCAAGATTGGTTGCTGAGATATAATCTAGGAGTCAACTTTTTTAATTTTAAAGATAATATTTGAACACTACCCTTTTGAATTAAGATTTCCTCAAAATGAAATTGATTTATATTCAAATCCCCTTTGACCCTACTTATGTGACTGGATGGCTGTACCATATTTGGTTTATCCATTCATCAGTTGACAGTCATTTGCATTGGTTCTGCTTTTTAATTATGAATAATGCTTCCATGAACAGAAAGTACATTTTTTTAAAGTGTAACCCTGCAATAGGCTGTCCCTCTCCTATTACTAGATCAGCCCAATCTTTGCCTCCCAAAAAGGTAGCCACTGTTGAATCTTTGTAACATATTCTGTTCATATGCAAGCATTTTACACAAATAGTAAGAGTATTCTACGCCTTGTTCTTTTAATTGTCTTGAAGACAGTTTCATCTTCACTAGCTTCATCTCCCTTATGTATTTAACCTGTTCCCTACTAATGGATACTTAGATTGTTCCTGTTCCGCCACTACAAAAAATGCCACAATGAACATTCTTATACAAAAGTCTTTGTGCCCATGTGCCAGTACAACAAATGGAGTAAATTCATGTAAATAGAATATTGCTGGGTCAAAGAGGATTTGACTGTAAGTCAATTTTGTTTTTAGAACATCTTATTTCAAGACAGTAAAATGTAAGTGATTCAAATTCTGACTGTTGCTTGAAATAAAAGAGAAAATAACCAGCAACGTCACTAGGAAATAGGCAATCCACTGCATAATTATTTTTGTTAGTATCTTTGAGATGTAACTCACATAACATAAAATTCACCAACTTATAGTATATGATTCAATGGTTTTTAGTATATCCACAGAGTTGTACAACGATCACCAAATTCTAAGTTTAGAACTTTGTTATCACTCCGAAAAGAAACCCCTGCACCCATCAGCCCTCATTCCTGATTCCCACCCCACCCCTGGGCAATCACTCATCTACTTCCCATCTTCATAGATTTGCCTGTTATAGACATTTTATATAAATGGAATCATACAATATGTAGTCATCCGTATCTGGCTTTCACTTAGCATAATGTTTTCAACATTAATCCATGGGGTAGCATGTGACAGGACTTCATTCTTTTTAATTTTTTTTTTTTTTTAATGGAGAGAGGGTCTCACTATGTTGCCTGGGCTGGTCTCAAACTCCTGGGCTCAAGTGATCCTCTTGCCTTGGCCTTCCAAAGTGCTGGGATTACAGGTGGGAACCACCACGCTCCACTCTTGATTCTTCTTATTGCAGAATAATACTCCATCATATGGATATACCACACTTTGTTTATTTACTCATCAGTTAATGGACATTTGGGATTGTTTCTGGATTTGGCTAACAATGCTACTATTTGTGTGCAAGTTTTTGTATAAACATGTTTTCACTTCTGTGTGTATATACCTGCAAGTAAGTGAATGAGTGAGTAAACAAACAGAAACTTGCAAAAGGTATATTAAAAAAAAGCGAATGTTGTCAGAGAAAAAAAGAGAAAACAAAATATCAACACCAATAGACTAACAAGAAAATTCTAACAATACTTACAAGTTCACAGCTTTAAAACAAGCTCGTCCAACCCAGGGCCCTCATGCGCATGTGGGCTCAGGAAAGCTTTGAATGTGGCCCAACACAAATTCATAAACTTTCTTAAAACACTATGAGACTTTTTTGAGATTTTTTTAGTTTTAGCTCATCGGCTATTGTGTTAGTGTATTTTTTTTCTCATCAGCTATCGTGCTTTTATTTTTTTATTTATTTTTTTGAGACAGAGTCTTGCTCTGTCACCCAGGCTGATTGCAGTGGTGCGCTCTCAGCTCACTGCAGCCTCCGCCTCCCGGGTTCAAGCAATTCTCCTGCCTCAGCCTCCTGAGTAGCTGGGACCACAGGCATGCACCACCATGCCCGGCTAATTTTTATATTTTTAGTATAGACAGGGTTTCACCATGTTGGCCAGGATGGTCTTGATCTCCTGACCTTGTGATCCACCCACCTCAACCTCCCAAAGTGCTGGGATTACAGGTATGAGCCACCACACCCAGCCAGTGTTAGTGTATTTTATGTGTGGCCCAAGGAAATTCTTCCACTGTGGCCTAGAGAAGCCAAAATATTGGACACCTCAGCTTTAAAACCTTCCCTTTAATTTGAAAGTGAATATGGGAAAATTAAATAAATGTCCATACTTAGGTTTACACAAACCAGGACTGTCACCACCCACAAGAACAGAGGAAGAACAGTTCTATTTCTTTAGACCTATGATCTTCATAATTTGTGTTTGGTTCTCATCCTCTGAACTGTCTTCCATATCGCCCATGTTCTGTGTGCAATTCAATCAAGTAAAATTGCTCTGATCTTCTACTGTGTTGTCATGCACCATGAGAGACTGAAAGACACAGGGATTAATAAAACCAATGAGTTCCCAATTCTCCAGGAACTGACAGTTTGGTAAGTGTGATCCTTTTTGATAACAGTTTATAGAGATGGTAAGGGTATAAATTCAAGGTCAGCAAACTTTTTCTGTAAAGGACTAAATAGTAACATTTTAGGCTTTGCAGGCCACATATGGCCCCTATTAAATATTCTTCTTCTTCTTTGTTTTTCTTTATAATCTTTTAAAAATTTAAAAGCCATTCTTGCCCGGGCGCAGTGGCTCATGCCTGTAATCCCCGCATTTTGGGAGGTCAAGGTGGGCAGATGTCCTGAGGTCAGGAGTTCGAGAACAGCCTGACCAACATGGCGAAATCCCATCTCTACTAAAAATACAAAAAATTAGCCAGGTGTGGTGGCGCACACCTGTAGTCCCAGTTACTTGGGAGGCTGAAGCAGGAGAATCGCTTGAACCTGGGAGGCGGAGGTTGCAGTGAGCCAAGATCGTGCCACTGAACTCCAGCCTGGGAAACAGAGTGAGACTCTGTCTCAAAAAAAGAAAGAAAGAAAAAAAGAACAAAAAAAGAAGCCATTCTTAGCTCAAGGGCCAGAATTTGATATATGTTATAAGCAAAGAGAAAAATTACAGGTTCATAATCTTACCAATTAAACATGCCAAATGTAATTTAAAATTAATTAACATCAGTTATGATAGCCTCAACTCAAGTCTGTCTCTTCGTATTACTTATTCTTTCACTTCCATGACTCTGTTTTCACCAGTGTTATTTCTCTCACAGATTCTTTGATAACTGATTAAGCAAACTCTCTTTCTGCCCCTAAATTAGACCTGCCATTTGATTCCCAATTGAAATTACATTCTACATGAAGGACAAAAACCAGATGGTCATCTCATTAGATGCAAAAAAAGCATTTGACAGAATTAAATATCCTCTCCTGATAAAAACACTCAATAACTTAGGTATAAAAGGAAAGTGCCTCAACATAATAAAGGCCATACATAAGCCCACAGCTACCATTATACTCAATGGTAAATAATTAAAACCTTTTCCTCCAAGATTCAGAATAAGACAAAGATACCCACTCTTGCCACTTCTATTCAGTACAGAAGTGGAATACAGTATTAGAGTACTGCCAGAGCAATCAGGCAAGAAAAAGAAAAAAAAAGCATCCCAATAGGAAAGGAAGAAGTAAAACTACTGCTGTTTGCTGATGATATGCTCTTACACTACATATAAAAAACCCTACAAATTCCGCCAAAACACTGTTAGAACTAAAAAATGAATACAATTAAGTTGCAGGATACAAAATCAACACACAGAAATCAGTAGTGTTTCTATATGCTAACAGTGAACTATATAAAAAAGAAATCAAGAAAACAATCCCATTTAAAATAGCTACAGGGCTGGGCATGGTGGCTCATGCCTGTAATCGCAGCACTTTGGGAAGCTGAGGTGAGTGGATCACCTGAGGTCAGGAGTTTGAGACTAGCCTGGCCTACATGGTGAAACCCTGTCTCTACTAAAAATACAAAAAAATCAGCTAGGCACGGTGGCATGTGCCTGTAGTCCCAGCTACTGGGGAGGCTGAGGCTGGAGAATCACTGGAAGCCAGGAGACAGAGGTTGCAGTGAGGTGAGATCGCACCACTGCACTCCAGCCTGGGCAACAGAGCAAGATCCATCTCAATAAAATAAAATAGCTACAGGTCAGGCACAGTGGCTCACGCCTGTAATCCCAGTACTTTGGAAGGCCAAGTTGGGTGGATCACCTGAGGTCAGGAGTTCAAGACCAGTCTGGCCAAAATGGCGATACTCCGTCTGTACTAAATATACAAAAAATTAGCCAGGCATGATGGTGCACACCTGTAGTCCCAGCTACTCGGGAGGCTGAGGTACGATAATTGCTTGAAACTAGCAGGCAGAAGCTACAGTGAACCAAGATCACATCACTGTCCTCCAGCCTAGGTGACAGAGAAAGACTCTGTCTCTAAACAAATAAATAAATAAATAAAATAGCTATAAAATACAGTTCTGTGAAGAGTGAGTTGTGAAAAAAAAAATACTTAGGAATAAATTTAATACCAAGGAGGTAAAAGACCTATACACTGAAAACAGTAAAACATTAATGAAAGATACCGAAGATGATACAACTAAGTAAACGATATCCCATGTCATAGACTGGAAGAATTAATATTGTTAAAATGTCCATACTACCCAAAGCAATCTACACATTCAATTCAATCCCTATCAATGTTCCAATGTCATTTTTTATATAAATAGAAAAAATAATCCTAAAATTTATATGGAACCACACACACAAGAAAAAACCCAGAATATCCAAGACAATCATGTGCAAAAAGAACAAAGCTGGAGGTATCACACTACCTTATTTCCAACTATACTACAAAGCAATAGTAATTAAAACAGCATGGTACTAGTGAAAAATAGGCTCATCAACCAATGAACAGAATAGAGCCCAGAAATGAACCCATGCATGTATATAGGTTTGACAAAGGTGCCAAGTATATACTTTGGGGAAAAGACAGTCTCTTCAATAAACAGTGTTGAGAAAACTGGATATCCACACGCAAAAGAATAAAATTGAACCCTTATCTTACACCATATACTAAAATCAACTCAAATGGACTAAAGGCTTAACATAAGACCTGAAACTGTAAAACTACTAGAAGACAACATAGGGGATAAACTACAGGACACTTGTCTGAGCAATTATTTTTATATCTGACCCCTAAAAACACAGGCAACAAAAGCAAAATAGACAAATAGGATTACATCAAAATAAAAAGCTTCTGCACAAGAAAGGAAACAATTAACAAAGTGAAGAGACAACCTACAGATTGGGAGAAAATATTTACAAGCTATACATCTGATAAATATCTAAACTCAAACAACTCTAAATTAAAAACTTAATAACCCAGTTAAAAAATGGGGAAGGTACCTGAATAGACATTTCTCAAAAGAAGACAAATGGCCACCAGATACATAAAAAACATGCTCAACATTACCAATCATTAAAGAAATGCAAATTAAAACCACAATGAGATATTCCCTCACACCAGTCAAAAGGGCTACTACCAAAAAGATAAAAATACGTTTTAGTGAGGATGTTGAGAAAAGGAGCCCCTGAAATCTGTTGGTGGGAATGTAAATTAGTAGAACAATTATGGAGTTCTCAAAAAAACTAAAAATAGAATTACCATATGATCCAGCAATTTCACTTCTAGGTATTTACCCAGCATACTTGAAATCAGTATGTCAAAGAGATGTCTGCATTCCCATATTCACTACAGCACTATTCACAATAGCCAAGTTATGGAATCAAACAAAGTGTCCATCAACAGATGAATGGACAAAGAAAATGTGACATATATACACAAAGGAATATTATTCAGCCTTTAAAAAGAAAGAAATTTTGTCATTTGCAGCAACATTGGATGGAATGAGAGAACATTATGCTAAGTGAAATAAGCCAGGCACAGAAAGACAAATACTGCATATTCTCATTTATATGTGGAATTGAAAACAACTGAACTCAAAGAAGCAAAGAATAAAATGGTGGGTAACCAAGGCTAGGAGGGTTAGAAGATTGGGGAGATGATGGCCAAAAGGTACAAAGCCTCAATTAGACAGGAGGAGTAAGTTTGGGAGGTTTTTTCTACTTTAAGATATACATGGCCAGGCGCGGTGGCTCAAGCCTGTAATCCCAGCACTTTGGGAGGCCGAGACGGGCAGATCACGAGGTCAGGAGATCGAGACCATCCTGGCTAACACGGTGAAACCCCGTCTCTACTAAAAAATACAAAAAACTAGCCGGGCGAGGTGGCAGGCGCTTGTAGTCCCGGCTACTTGGGAGGCTGAGGCAGGAGAATGGCGTAAACCACGGAGGCGGAGCTTGCAGTGAGCTGAGATCCCGCCACTGCACTCCAGCCTGGGCGACAGAGCGAGACTCTGTCTCAAAAAAAATAAAATAAAATAAAATAAAATAAAAAAATTTAAAAAAGATATACTGCAATATGATGAATACAGTAAGTAATAACATATTATATATTTCAGAATCACCAAGAGTTCATTTCAAATGTTCTAACCACAAAGGAATGATAAGTATTTGACGTGATATATATGTTAATTATTCCACATTGTTTTCATAAATTATAAATCACTTTGCATCCCATAATATTTACAACTATGATTTGGCAATTTATAATAAAAAATGATTAAAAAAAAAAAAGAAACTACATTCTCCAAAGCTGGCTAAATCATGTTGAGTATGAGGCCCTAGATAACAAGCACACAGCTCTTCCTGTACTAATCCCTTTATATTAGTGACAATGGTCCAGGCTACACTGTGGTAATAAATAAACCCCCAAATCTCAGGGACTTAATGCAACAAAGGTCTTTGTCTTGCTCAAGTTACCTCTCTAATATGTTGATGGGGGAAGGGAATGGACTCTACTACACACAGTCATTCCTGGACCAGCCCAGTGGAGACCACACCATCTGAAACACAAGGCCCCCAAGGCCACTGTGGCAGGGAAAGGGAAGGAATGCAAGTGGCAACACTAGCTTTTAATGTCTTGACCAGGAAAGGATACCCATCACTTCCACTTCATTGGCTAGAACTAATCACATGATCCCACCTAACTGCAAGGAAGTTGGGAACTGTAATCTTCCAGTGTGCTCAGAGGAAGATTACACTCCTCTAAAGGAAAATTTAGGAGTTGCATAGAGAAAACTGAAACGGATACAGGCTGCCAGAAACAACCTCACCAAGGCTGAATGCATTCACTGATCCCAGGGTTATACATTACGCAGTATGATTGCTAAGGTATAAGTATAAGACCACTCAGGCATAAATAAATCCACGTTCACCATCCTTAGATTGTCCAGGCTGGTAAAGCCAGGTCACACCACATTCCTGACTTCAGAGCAACAGAAATGAACAAGGGCCACTCAGTCATATCTGGATCACATTATAGGGCTTATCCTTTAAGCAGTTCCAAGATTAATCAAATCTTAGATTTATCCAAAGCAACGGAAGCCTCACCCAACACCACAAATGGCAAATATGCATTTAAGTGTATACCTGAGAACATGGTGAGAAAATGGTAACTGATCATTTTGACAAAAGACCCTGAGCATCCTCCTCCAGGATCCTATGCCTCTCCTATACACTCTACACTTTCTACTTTCTTTGAGGATGTTGCACATAAAAATCTATCTTATCTTTGTGGACATGCAAAGGTGCCCAATAAACATTTCTTTATATGAATGAAACAATGAAGGAACTGAACCAATGCAATCACAGTGGAGCTGAATTCTGTTATTTTTATTTCCTCTTCTGTTACAGTCTCTTTCATAGCAACATTCTGGGGCTAAAAAAGCTGGGACGGAGAGGAGTTGCATGTTTCCCAGAAGAATTGGAGAAGGTATGTGGAGTGGGCAGCCAAGTTGGGCTTTGGCTCGCAATGCCCCAAGGACACTGACAAATAGCCCAATAATAACTCATCTGAGTCTCAGAAGTCATTCCTTAGAGCTGGCCTATAAAAGCCAAAGGGAATTATTCATTAGCAAGTGTGAATAACACTAGATACCACCAGCAGATTGTATTTGGCTTTGCTGAATTATTCATAAGCATTTGTAAGAAATGTACAATCCAATGGGTGTTAAACCAATCCAGATTGTTTGGCAATATTTGTTTTCCTTTAAAAATATTTTTTTAAATCACCTCCAAGCTATAGTTCTTATATTGAAAATCAGTTATCAATCTGGCAAAACAAGTAGATGAAGAGTAGAAAGCCAAATAAGAAAGGGATATCAGTGATCTTATTTAATATTCATCGTTATAATGACAGGCAGTAGACTGAACCAATGTTTGTTTACCTGTCCACATCCTGCCTTTTTTAGATGCTGTATGGTCAAAGACAGTAGGAGCTCTACAATACGTGAGGGAGGAAGAAAACTCCTTTGAGTCCTGTCACAGAGCAGATGCAAATTTAATTACTGCACGTTAAGCTTTCCATCTTGTCTAGGTGTCCTTGGAAAGCAACTGTAAACAAGAAGCACTCAGCAATCAGGTGTCAGGGACTCATTTGATCAGCTATGAAATATGTCACAAATCACTGGCAGGAAGTGAGTCGGGAAGGGGAACAAAGAGGTAGAAGTGACAGTGTAGGAGGCAGATCTTGTGGGTGTGCCTGTTAGTGCTGGGGACTGCTCCCACTGCCAGTTCTGACTTCCCAGAGTAAGTGCCCCCTGCCTGACAAGGCTCTCTCATCTCACATTTGTTATACATTTTCCTATGGTCTGCAGAAATCACCACCACAACTGGGGAGTCAACTAGAGATACTAAGCACAGTTAAATTATTCGTGACTAAAGAAAACCTAGCATGAGCTGATTTATTTTTTCAAGGCAATTGGAGAAATCTGGAGATTAATGCAGAATCTAAATTTGGGTAAAAGAGAATACATCAGTCAGCAGTCTCAAAGAAAACCCTAGGCCTAGGTGCCTTCCCATCTTTTTACTGTGTCTCTAATTGAAGAAGAAGAAGAATGTTCCATTCTATGAGCTCCAAGTCTAAACCTAAGTTGTCAAATGCCCTGCAGTTTCTATGATAATGGGTGCTGCATTTGTAGGCAAGAGAAAGGAAGTGATCCCTGAGTGTATACAATTTGTAATTCTGCAAAGATCCTGTAGCCTTCCTGAAGGGAGCCCACTTCCAGCTACTGCTCACTTACACAAGACAACCAGAGAAAATGACATCTGTGCTTGCAACCAAACTATGGTTCCAGAAGTACTTTCTATGAATTATTTCACAGGAATTTTAAATATATTGACTTACGTCAAAACTCTCCCCACAACTACAATGAATTAACAACTTCCAAACAGACAGGAAAAAAAATCTGAAAGCAACCAAACTCTATTACACTTGGAGCAAATTAACCTATCTCTCTAAGCTTCAATTGCCTCATCTCTAAAATCAGGGAAAAAAAATGGTAACTAGGCAGGGTTCCTATGAGGATTATAGGAGATAATACATGTAAGTTAAAGCTTGTATTATTAAATTAAAGAATAGGGAAATTAATATTAATAGTGCAATCATTATCTGCCTAGTAACACAAGTATTCCCACGATAATAAGCTGTATTAAAAAATTGTGCCTAAAATTATCTGCAAACATGTTACAATTATTTTATTACCTAACATACTAGATGAGGACAAAAGTTCTTTCCCCCCACTTTCCCATTTTTATAAGTGAGAAAGAGATATCAAAGACTCATCTGAGGCTCCAGGGACTAGATCTGTTACCTAAACATCAGCCTATGAGCACAGGAGGAGCAGGAGTGGAAAGTAAAGGATGAAAAGGAAACTGGAATCATCAGAGTGCATGTCCCATTCATTTCAGATCTCCCTGTTGTCTAGTCTTCCTTATATCCAATTTAGGTTCCTTCTAAGACAGTGGCACAGGACAAAGCCACACCTATCGACTGGGAGAAAGAACCAAAACGCGCCACCTAGTGGCCAAATAAGTTTCCATTCAGACCACAGTGAAGCTGCAAATCACGTTAACTTAAATCACTTTATAATCCAAGAAAATGAAGAAATATAATATTTTTGTAGCAAATGAAGGGGCATTTCAACTCCTATTTTAGACTAATGGAAGTTCAAGGCTTCTATAGATTGGTGAGAGCCTGACAGTGGAAAGGAGACAGGCAACTGGAATTATACACACTTGGATTCAAATTCAAGTTCTGTCACTTACTCATGGATAGAGTTATACACTCTAACCTTTTCCACATCATGGAGCGTGCAGAAAACTATATTTTCAAGACACACTGGAGTAATCAGAAGAAGCTGCCCAGTTAGAGATGAAGAGACCAGGGGCTCCAGTTACCCCTGTCCCCATCTGCCCATTCCAAGAACTAAGGGAACCAATATCTCCACGAACTATAACCCACTCAAGGCACACTAGTGGAAAGTGCTCCTTCAACAACCTAGTTAATATTATTGGGCCTTGTTTTCCTTATCTATAAAGTGTGGTAAACAATACCTACTTAGGTTTATGATGAAGATTAACTCAGATACTGCATATAAATAAAATGCCTGGTACACACTATGTACCCAATCAACGTATTTTTTCTTCCTTTTACGCTGCCTCTTTTAGTATCAACACATAGGGATCCTGTTTTGTCAACAAGCTAATTTTCAAACCTATATTATGTGATTTTTAAGTAAGAGCAACAATCATAGCTCGTGTTTGCGTGAATATTTTAAGCCAGATCAGTGCTGGATTGCCTCACTGAACCTTTATAACCACCTTAGAAGGCAGGGATTGTAGATGCCTTCTGTTGTCCACCCAGTGTCCATTATCGAAATTTTTCTTATCAACAAAATCCTGATTCTGACCTGGGCAACAATGTGCCACTCAAAAAACTTGCTTTCCCAGACTTTCTTGCAGCTAGGGGTGGCCACATGGCATTGCTCTAATTGAAAAACTGGAAGGGCTGGTCTTGACCCTTCCTGCCAGGCTAATGCCTGAAGGTCCACCCACCACGTTTAAATGAAACCACATAGTAAGCAGCCTCCAAGAAGGCCCTCAATAATCCCCGCCTCCTGATATTCCCACCCTCCTGTGAGTATAGGTTGGACCTGGAAATCCACTTCTAACAGAATACCGCAGAAGTGATGGAATATTACTTCCCAGAGTAGGTTACAAAAAGTCTGTAACCTACCCCCACTCTCCCCAGATACTCTGGCAGAAACTAACAAACACATTGTGAGCTGCCCTAAGGAGAGACCAACGTGGCAAGGCATTGATGTCTCCAGCCAACAGCCAGTATGGGTCTGTCACTTCCCAAAAGTACATGAGTGAGCTTGGAATCAGATCCCCTCCACCCCAGTCAAGTCTTGAAATAAGTGAATTCCCAGCCAACAGCTTTGTGAGACCCTGAGCCAGAGACAACTAGCTAAGCTGTATCTGGATTCATGACCCATGGAAATTGTAAGGTAATTAACATTTGTCTTTTCAGATTGCTAAGACTTGTGGTAACTTGATACACAACAATAACAGAGTTTAGTCACCAACTTTCTATGAAATTGCATGCTGAGAATGGCAGGACACTGGAAAGATCCTGGTTCCTCAATGACCTTCTTGGGCAGCTTGACCACTACCTAGCTCATGATTCAGATTATGTGAAAAAAATAAAGCTTTATTTCATTAAACAATTAAAATCAATTTTAATTCATATAGTAAGTACTACTACTACTATTATTACTGTTCCCAGGTAACATCTAATGGGTTTGTACAATACAAATAAAAGCAACAGAGTGGTTCATAGATCATAATCCAATGGAATAAACAAACAATGCAATAAAAGTTACTTGTAAACAATATTCAGTAAAAAGGGTAAATTACAAAAGCACATAGAATAACCTCATTGTTTCAAAATGTACACACACACAAATGCACAGAAAAAGTCTTGAAGGGTATAGACCAAGGGCCAGCAAATTTTTTTCCTGTAAAGGTCCAGATAGTAATAATAAACACTTCAGGCTTTGAAGGCCTACAACTAACTACTAAACCTGCCATTTTAGCATAAAAGCAGTCTACATAACATGTAAATGAATGAGCATGGCTATGTTTCAATAAAACTTTATTTGTGGAAACAATGTTGAATTTCATATCAATTTTCTCATGTCACAAAATGTTACTGTTACTATAATGTTTTTCCTATTCAAAAATGTAAATACCATTCTCAGCTCAAAGTCCATAAAAAAACAGGTGGCAGGCCAGATGTGGCCCACAGGCAATTGTTTGCCGACCCCTGTTATAGGCCAAAATGTCCATAGTGATTATGTTGTTTGGAAAGTAAAATTAAGGTTGACTTTTACTTTCTTCTTTAAACCTTTCAGCCTTGTCTTAATTTATGGTTTATGTATTTTATTATTAGAATATACAGTAAAGTTGTGTTCATCTGGGGTGTGCAGGGGAGAGAGAAAAGCTTCTTGTGCGGTATTGGGACATTGAAATGCTCTGAAAAAACCATAGACCTGGTTCCCACCAGATCATCAATAAAAACTGTCAGCTGAGCCAGAGATAACATTTTCAGCGCCCCTAAAGTGGAAGGTAATCATGTAGCTATTTGAAAGGAAGCATTACAAGATGAAGAATTGAAACAGATGGGGAGAACCTACTGTAAAATGTGCATGTTTTCCCTCAAAAAATAAGATAATGACACACTAAGCAGAAAGGCAAGAAAAACCAGAACATATTCTATAAGCACGTCTTCAATCCTGTATGCACATTAGAAGTTTCATATTTTCAGAAAATATTCTCTTCACTTAGCAGGAACATAACACAAAGATACAAGTTAGAAAATTCTAATTTGCAACTGTTTTCAAAATATATGTAAAATTTTTAGTATGATAAAACAGATGTAACTGATGACATCCAGTCACTGTGTCCTGCTCTTTAAAAAAAAAAAAAAAAATACATTCTACACCTACCCAGGTAACTACACATGTAATATTCAGCTTTGTAGGCACAATGTCACAAAGCCACTCTAGCTGTCAGCATTCTTGTAGAAAAACAATAGGACAGGGAAAACACAAGTTCTGGTGCTTCTTGTTAACATTTACCGTATGATCCTAGGGTTACAGATGGCACTGCTAAATATTCATGTCAGAATAACAAGGAAGACATAGCCTTCTAATTTTGAAAAGGCTATACATAAAGTATGGAGAAAAGTCAACATGGTTATCTTAATCACTTTAAAACAAGTGACTTTTGGTTTGCCTCGTGGTACTTCTACTCTTGTTCCCTATATAGATCTCTCTATAGATCTATGATGGCTCCTTGGGAGATCAAACTTCATATTACTGCTTCTTTCTTTTAAGTGTTTTAAGTACATGCAAATTTTTTGAAGACAATATCACTATTGCAATCACTAAAAAATAGGCATCCTCAGAATAATAATTTCAAACGCTTTAAAAATGGTTCATTTTATATTAGGAGATTATACCTCAATGATTAAAAAAACACAGACAAAAAAGATACAATCATACTAATTGTCTTTTAATGTGGGAGTGGGAAACATGATCTCCAACATCAAACACACTCAAAAACTTCTAAATTACTTTTGGATAAACTGTGGTTTTGAATTATCCATACCACTTCTTTCTTTCCATTCACACATATATGAGGCATCTCATTTAATCTGTTGTCTTGGGGATTTCATCTAAAAAATAATAGTAGGAATATTTTTCTTTGGCTAATAGAATTATGAGAATTAAATGAGAGAGATTAAAAAGATAGACAAGGGCCAGATGCAGTGGCTCACACTTGCAATCCCAGCAGTTTGGAAGGCCAAGGCTGGAGGATCACTTGAGCCCAGGAGTTTGAGACCAGTTTGGGCAATATAGGGGAGACCCTGTCTCTACAAAAAATTTTAGAAAGCATATCTGTGGTTACAGCTACTCAGGAGGCTGAGGTAGAAGGACTGCTTGAGCCCAGGAGGTCGAGGCTCCAGTGAATCATGATCTTGCCACTGCATTCCAGCCTGGGTGACAGAGTGACACCCCTATCTCAAAAAAAAAGTTTTTAAAAGATAGGCAGTAACAAGTGTTGGCAAAGACGTAGAGAAACTGGGACACTAATACACTGCTAGTGGGAATGTGATACGGTGTTATATAGACAATAACAAGTGTTGGCAAAGGTGTAGAGAAAACGGAACTGTAATACATTTCTAGTGGGAGTCTCACTCTGGAAAACAGTTTGGCAGTTCCTCAAAAACTGACAAACACAGACTTACCATGTGACCCAGCAATTCCACTCCCAGGTATATGCTCAAGAGAAATGAAAACATATGGCCACACAAAAACCTCCTTACAACTGTTCATAGCAGCATTTTCATAATAGTCAAAAGTGGAAACATAATAGCCAAAAAAATAAAAAATAGCAGCATTTTTCATAATAGCCAAAAAGTGGAAACAACCCAATGTCCATCAACTAATGAATGAGATAATGTGGGATGTATCCATATAATGGAATATTATTCAGCCATAACAGAGTATTACCTGTAATCCCTGCACTTTGGGAGGCTAAGGAGGGAGGATGGCCTGATGCCAGGAGTTCAAGAACAGCCTAGGCAACATAGCCACACCTCATCTTTATAAAAAGTTAAAAGAAATTCATGCCTGTAATCCCAACACTTTGAGAAGCTGAGGCAGGTGGATCACCTGAGGTGGGAAGTTTGAGACCAGCCTGATCAACATGGAGAAACCCTGTCTCTACTAAAAATACAAAATTAGCTGGGTGTGGTGGTGCATGCCTGTAATCCCAGCTACTTGGGAGGCTGAGGCAGGAGAATCGCTAGAACCCAGGAGGCAGAGGTTGCGGTGAGCCGAGATCACGCCATTGCACTCCAGCCTGGGCAACAAGAGCAAAACTCCGTCTCAAAAAAAAAAAAAAAAAGCTACAATCACGCAACTGCATTCTAACCTGGGTGACCGAGTGAAACCTTGTCTCAAAAAAGAAAAAGAAAGAAAGAAAGAAAGAAAGAAGGAAGGAAGGAAGGAAGGCAGGAAGGGAGGGAGGGAGGGAGGGAGGGAGGAAAGGAAAGAAAGAACTTATACATTCTACAACATAGATGAACCTTGAAAACATGCTAAGTGGAAGAAGAAGCCATTCACAAAGACCACACATGGTATGATTCCATTTATATGATGTTAAGTTACATTTCAATAACACTAAAAAAGACTAGTCACCTTTAATTGGGTAGACTGGGGGAGGAATAGACTGAAGGGTACTTACTCTCTCTTCATAAAGTTAATCTAAGGGAGCCAATAAAAATGTTTCCCAAAAGGGCACTATATAGGCAAAATAAGTGATGGCTCATATTACTGCTGGGTGACAAGGAGCATCCTTCTTACATCCACATATGCACAGTCTTGCACTGCAGAATGGCATTTCAGTCAACAATGGACCACATATACAACAGTACTTCCATAAGATTACAATAATGTATTTTGATTGTACCTTTTCTATGTTTAGATACACAAATACCACTGCGCTACAAATGCCCACAGTATTCAGTACAGTAACTTGTATAGCAAGTTACTGTACTAAATAGCAACTGTACTGATACAGTAGAGAATAGGCTATACCATATCTAGGTTTGTGTAAATGCACTCTATGATGTTCACATGATGAAACTGCCTAACAATGCATTTCTCAGAATGTATCCTTGTCATTAAGCAATGCATGACTGTATATGTGTGTATATATATGTGTGTATGTATATAGAGAGATATACGTACTTCTTCATGAATCTCCTTCCCACAAATAGATAAAATGTATCCACCATGCAAAATTAAAAACATATTCTCAGGACATCAATCAACCCTTCCATAAGTATTATGATAGGCCCTCTGTTAGCAGAAACTGCACTGTGCTCTACAGAAACAGGGGCACACAGGGTTCCTGCCTTCTAAGGACTCACCATCAAAGAGACACCAAGTATACCAACACAATGGCCAAGTACAAAGTGACCAGAAACTGAAGTGATAAATGGGCACAGTGGAAGGGAAGGATTTGCAGAGGCAGAATCTTTAGAGCTAAATCTTAAAAAGGAGTTCCCCCACATAAATCTGGGGGAGGAGGGGAATGAGTGTGGAAGACAGCATCCCTGACAAAATACACAGCAAATAGATGGAGCTGGTAGCGGGGAGATGGAGAATGTCAGAACTGAGAGGCGAGGCTGGTTACATCAGATAGTGCTCTGGAAACCTGTGGCACTTGGACTTTTATCCTACAGCCAATAGGGATACATTTAAGACCTACATGGACTCAAAGTCAAACCAGAGTTAAATAATAAGAAAAACCACTCGTCAGCAATGTGAAACATAAATTGTCAAAAAGAGAGGATGTTGGGGAGAAGGGAAAAATAGAGGCAAGAACATTAGTTCTGAGACTATTGCAACTGTGCTGGAAGGAGGAATTTTGAGACACCCTCAACTTAAGCAGAGGCAGTGGAAATGAGAAGGAGGGGTCAGATTTCAGAGCTGCTGACAGATTGAAAGACTTGGTGAGTGACAGAAGATAGGTAACAGAAAGGAAGGATGACCCCGAGATTTCCAGAGAGAACTCGATATTGACTTGGGTGAGGGCAGACACTACAGATTGATAGTGGAGCATTTCAAAGACACTAAGGTAGGAGTTTGACCTGGTTTAGCCCAAAATAGGAGAGTACAGAAGAACACAGATGACGTACCTCAGTACAATACAGGGTTCTCAGTAAAATACAGAGCACAGATTCAGGAGCCAGAAGTTCAGCCTATGTTCAAACCCCTAACTCTACCAGCTGCTAGCTGGAGCAGTTTGAACACATTACTTAACATCTCCATCCATAAAATGGACATAACAATAAGACCTATTCACAAGGTTAACATGTATTAAAAAATGATTAACGCTGTAAGTGCTTGCTATTTCTATTATGGCATCTACACAGTGATGTATTATCTCCATTTTATAGAGTAAGAAACTAAAGCAGAGGCAGTAAGAAAGAAAAGGAAGGGTCAGATTTTAGAGCCACTAACACACAGAAAGACTTAGTGACTAAAGATAGAAGGTGACAGAAAGGAAGGATGACCCCAAGATTTCCAAAGAGGATTCGATATTGACTTGGGTGAAAGTAGAAATATGAATTGATGGTAGAGTATTTCGAAAATAATTTCAAAGAAACCCTGTTCCTTACACAGATAGATTGAGGCAGAAACCTCATCCGACTAGGCTTAAAGATGAAGCTATTTACACTCTGCTATGCTGTTTCCTGAGCTGCTGTTGGAATTACCCACTCCATGAAGAGAAATTACCCACTCCATGAAGAGAAATTGAGAATACAATTCTCAAGTTGCCACAGATTCCACATGAAGAGCAGATTTGTTTTTTGCTTGGATTTCCAAGAATACCTAACAAAAGGAGGGTGATCAAGAGCGGAATCCTGTGTCTCTGGAGTTAGCGGCCCTCCCTAACTCCCTGAGTCCATGTTAGCTGATTTGCATTCACTGCACAGCAAACTGTGCCTGCCTCATATCTATTGAAACTCTTTCCTAATCGCTCAGTCCTACTAGAGTATCAACCCTATGAGTTCAGAGACTGTCCATCTTATTCACTGCAGTATCTCCTATGTCCAGCAACAACCTAGAACATTGTCAGTGTTAATTAAATGTATTGGATGGATAATTCGAAGTTCCAGTCCTGGTCTTAAATGTATTTGTCTCAAAGGGTTATATTACACGGTAACAGAGGCCATATCCCTTGGCCAGTGTGGAACAAAAGATAAAGATCTCATTTCCAGTCATATGTTAATTGAGTATGGCAGAAGCCATTGGCTGCCTACTCAACAGCTATTCATTCTGCTTCCCTGCTAACAGGGGCAGCGGGGAGCCCAGTTCCAAGGAACAGATCATAGGCTCTCTAAGCCAAGCATAGGAATCTCATTCCCTTTTGCCAGATACTTCTTTTCCCAGTCTCCCTTGCAACTAGGAATGACCAACAAATCCAGATCTGGCCAATAGGACATAATAAGGAGTGTGCTAGGGGACTTACAGGAAGGATTTCCCTCCTGATATAAAAACTCTCTTTTATCTTCCCATCCTCTTCTTCCTGCCCTGAACACAGTTACATGAGGACATGATATTTGGCACTGTTATAACCCAGCGATCACTAGGTTACAAGTCAAAAGACCCAAACGCCTATGTGCTAAAGAATGGCAGAGCAGAAAACTAGAAAGTACCTGCATTTGATTGCATCATTAAGCCACTGCTCGTTGAGAACTTCCTCCCTCCAGACAGCTTATGATGTGGGAAAAATCATGTCATTACTGTTTAATCCACTGTTAAATGGAAATTCTGTTACTTACAGCCAACATTTTTCAAACTCATATACTGAGCAAAAAGGCACAAAACTCTTTCATGTGATACTGGCCACCCAACCTCAGGTGTAGACATTTGGGATTTGCAATTAGGTGAACGCTATACCTTTCTATTCTAGGTGAAGAGAACTGTCGTTTTGGAAACATTAAAGATTCTCCACATCATCAGAGCATGTCTGTTCCTCTCAAATTTTTGTACAGAGAGTTTATAACATTCAGAACAGAACTGACAGTGCTACGAATCTAAATTACTTCCTTTAAAGAAAAGATTGAATCTCTTATTCATAAGAAAACCAAATAATAGACCAGAAATCCAGAATCTGAAGTTGTATCACCTAGCTTCTTGACCACTCCCAAATTATATTAACAAGTGCAAAACTTCATCTCTTAAGAAAAAAGAAAAGGTCTGGCAGAGAACTTCCTTAATGGATTTGACCTGGGTAATACCATTAACCCAAGAAATGCTTTTTTGGTATTTTTCCATTCTACTTACTTTGTAAATATGTTCTGTCATGAGTTGATTCAAATGAGAGTTGAATTTCTACAAATACCCTCAATTTGTAAAATTTGTGTGCTTATGTGCATAATTTGTAGAACTGTGTACTTTAGTGAAGGTTTTGCTGTGTTATTGTTGTTTGTTTTATATCTTCCTTCCAGTCAGTTTCCCATTAATTTAAACCTCTTTTTAGTCAGGCTAAAGTAAGTTACATTTTAAGATTTAAAAATTCTAGAGGAAATCCTTACATAATGTTCTTTATAACAACTCAAGAGTGTTGCCATGGTAGACATGAGACAAACTCAAATCTTTTTCTGAGACACCTAGAAATGTCACATATAACCTTTTTTAATGTTATTTCTGTATAATTCATATTTCAAGATGATAGGTTAAACCACACAATTACTGTCTTTAAAAAGCCTTAAATTATTTCGACCATCTCAAAATAACTACTTTTGCCCAGATTATCAGACTGTGGTCTCAAAGCCAAGTGAGCAAATACATTTAACTCCTGACCTCAGGTGATTCTCCCACCTCAGCCTCCCAAAGTCCTGGGGTAACAGGTGTAAGCTCCTGTGCCCGGCCTCAGTTCATCTTTCGAAAAGTCAGCCAAGCCATGTCAGAGATCTTGGCTCTAAACAAATATATGTTAAATTTAAAAAGACAGAAAAGGGGGCTCCCTCTATGGTTTGAGGTCTTAGAGCTCTGCCAATAGATGGCTACAGGGCTGGGATTTAAGGCTCTTCGTGGCTTCAAACGTCTCATGTGACCCCAGATTCCTTTTTTTGATTACTCATTCATTCCTTCCCTGATGCCAGATTCCTTTTTTTGATTACTCATTCATTCCTTCCCTGATGCCAGATTCCTTTTTTTCCTTATTCATTCATTCCTTCCCCGGCTACAATGCTCCTTTTTCCCCTCTTCTTGGCACATTTCATCAGGAGCCAAAAATGTCAAGCATTTCCATGGGTAAATAGAAATCTGCTGGCCTTTCCACACCCCCTTCCCTTATGCCTACTGTTATTATGAGAGGTGACAATGTAATCTGCCTCAGGCACCTCTCTCCATCCATGCCAGGCAGGTCATTCTTCTTTTATCAGAAGGGAAAGTGGGTCATCACATTTTAGTGCATGTTGACACGACTGCTAATAAAAGCAAGATAAGAAGTTCCTGCCCTTAAGGTACCTTAACCTCTACTTTGCCTAAAAGATACTTCACAGTTCCCATACAGGAGTAGTAACTAGAAAGTGACTTGATACCACATTTCCTTAACCATACAGAGGTGAAGGAGGTAACAGGATATTTGTAAAGTACAGTAACAACACCTAATTCAGGAGGTTACTCCTCTCTCATTTGGGTTAGCAACATGGTTCCTTTAAGAAGGCCACAATGGGCCTTTTAATGGCCCATTAAGGTCACATATAACGTTTTTTAATGTTATCTCTGTATAATTCATATTTCAAGATGATAGGTTAAACCACACAATTACTGTCTTTAAAAAGCCTTAAATTATTTCGACCATCTCAAAATAACTACTTTTGCCCAGATTATCAGACTGTGGTCTCAAAGCCAAGTGAGCAAATACATTTAACTCCTGACCTCAGGTGATTCTCCCACCTCAGCCTCCCAAAGTCCTGGGATAACAGGTGTAAGCTCCTGTGCCCGGCCTCAGTTCATCTTTCGAAAAGTCATTTAAATAAAAGTTCCTTCATATTAATACTTCCAAATTTGAAAAGTTTGAAAGCCACTTGGTAGGTCTCTATGTTTACTACTACCATTTTCACATGATTCAAACGGGAATTATCTTGTTCATGCCTCTGCTGTTTGAGATGTCAGCCTCCTAGTTCATTGTTACCTTCTTTTTTAAAAATTTAATTTAATTTAATTTTTTTGACATGGAGTCTCACTCTGTCTTAATGTCTTAATGGCCCAATGGGCACGGTGGCTCACACCTGTAATCCCAGCACTTTGGGAGGCCGAGGCAGGCGGATCACGAGGTCAGGAGATCAAGACCATCCTGGCTAACATGGTGAAACCCCGTCTCTACTAAAAATACAAAAAGAAATTAGCCAGGCGTGGTGGCAGGCACCTGTAGTCCCAGCTACTCAGGAGGCTGAGGCAGGAGAATGACGTGAACCCAGGAGGCAGAAGTTGCAGTGAGCTGGGATCACGCCACTGCACTCCAGCCTGGGCAACAGAGTGAGACTCCATCTCAAAACAAAAAATAAAAATAAGGCCACATGAGGACTGGGGGGCGGTGGCTCACGCCTGTAATCCCAGCACTTTGGGAGGCCGAGGTGGGCGGTTCATCTGAGGTCAGGAGTTTGAGACCAGCCTGGCCAACATGGTGAAACCTTGTGTCTACTAAAAGGACAAAAATTAGCTGGGCGTGGTGGCGCAGGCCTGTAGTCCCAGCTACCCGGGAGGCTGAGGCACGAGAATCACTTGAACCCATCAGGCGGAGGTTGCAGTGAGCCAATATCATGCCACTGCACTCCAGCCTGGGCTACAGAGTGAGACTCCATGTCAAAAAAATTAAATTAAATTAAATTTTAAAAAAAGAAGGTAACAATGAACTAGGAGGCTGACATCTCAAACAGCAGAGGCATGAACAAGATAATTCCCGTTTGAATTACGTGAAAATGGTAGTAGTAAACATAGAGACCTACCAAGTGGCTTTCAAACTTTTCAAATTTGGAAGTATTAATATGAAGGAACTTTTATCTAAAAATACAAACAAATATATCAACAGAAGCTAAGCTGTTCTCAGGCCCCCACCTGGAGAAGCAGATCCCTATAGGTGGCCAGCACAGCCTGAAAATCACGAAAACACAGCCTACACACCATTTGAGAAGTTCAAAACGAGGTTTCGTTCTTCCTTTCCTTCTATCTCTTTCTTCTGTTTATGCCCATTACTGAACTCTCCTATGTCCTCTCAAATATCAAATTCCCAGTTAGATCCCAAATTCATATACAAGTAATCTAAGAAACACATTCCAATGCAAGATCCTTTTTACAACCTATATCTAACATTTGGACAACTTTTCCATAAGGTAACTTGGCAATATTCATCAAGAGCCTTAAAAAAAATGCCTATCTTTAACTCCGTTGTTCTGTTTCTAGGAATTTATTCATTTAAAAATGCACATACAAATGTTTAAACCCACTGACTCAACACAGCATCATTTGTGCTGATAAAATAAATGAAACAAGCTAATTGGTCAACAATAGAGGAAACTTTAAATAAATGATTGTCTTCATATGACGAATCTACTTTGGTTTGGCATTAAATTGCTTCTAATAGGCTGGGCTCAGTGGCTCACACCTGTAATCTAAGCACTTTGGGAGGCCAAAGCAGGCAGATCGCTTGAGTCCAGGAGTTCGAGACCAACCTGGGCAATAATGGCGAAACCAAGTCTCTACTAAAAATACAAAAAATTAGCCGAGCATGGTGTTGCACACCTTTAGTCCCAGCTACTCACGAGGCTGCAGTGGGAAGATCACCTGAGCCTGGGAAGTCGAGGCTGCAGTGAACCGTGATTATGCCACTACACTTCAGCCTGGGCAAGGAGAGTGAGACCCTGTCTCCAAAAAAAAAACCTTCTAAAATAATGAAAATTACAAAAAAAACATGACAATGTTATACAATATAATTGGGAAAATGTAGAGATAAATGGACAGATAGAAAAAATACGAAATTTACTTACTGAATTGAAATATGAAATTTAATACCATCTTCTTTGAAAAAAGATATACCACATGTTGGATTATAAAAAAAAAAAAAAAAANGATTCCTTTTTTTGATTACTCATTCATTCCTTCCCTGATGCCAGATTCCTTTTTTTCCTTATTCATTCATTCCTTCCCCGGCTACAATGCTCCTTTTCCCCTCTTCTTGGCACATTTCATCAGGAGCCAAAATGTCAAGCATTTCCATGGGTAAATAGAAATCTGCTGGCCTTTCCACACCCCTTCCCTTATGCCTACTGTTATTATGAGAGGTGACAATGTAATCTGCCTCAGGCACCTCTCTCCATCCATGCCAGGCAGGTCATTCTTCTTTTATCAGAAGGGAAAGTGGGTCATCACATTTTAGTGCATGTTGACACGACTGCTAATAAAAGCAAGATAAGAAGTTCCTGCCCTTAAGGTACCTTAACCTCTACTTTGCCTAAAAGATACTTCACAGTTCCCATACAGGAGTAGTAACTAGAAAGTGACTTGATACCACATTTCCTTAACCATACAGAGGTGAAGGAGGTAACAGGATATTTGTAAAGTACAGTAACAACACCTAATTCAGGAGGTTACTCCTCTCTCATTTGGGTTAGCAACATGGTTCCTTTAAGAAGGCCACAATGGGCCTTTTAATGGCCCATTAAGGTCACATATAACGTTTTTTAATGTTATCTCTGTATAATTCATATTTCAAGATGATAGGTTAAACCACACAATTACTGTCTTTAAAAGCCTTAAATTATTTCGACCATCTCAAAATAACTACTTTTGCCCAGATTATCAGACTGTGGTCTCAAAGCCAAGTGAGCAAATACATTTAACTCCTGACCTCAGGTGATTCTCCCACCTCAGCCTCCCAAAGTCCTGGGATAACAGGTGTAAGCTCCTGTGCCCGGCCTCAGTTCATCTTTCGAAAAGTCATTTAAATAAAAGTTCCTTCATATTAATACTTCCAAATTTGAAAAGTTTGAAAGCCACTTGGTAGGTCTCTATGTTTACTACTACCATTTTCACATGATTCAAACGGGAATTATCTTGTTCATGCCTCTGCTGTTTGAGATGTCAGCCTCCTAGTTCATTGTTACCTTCTTTTTTAAAATTTAATTTAATTTAATTTTTTTGACATGGAGTCTCACTCTGTCTTAATGTCTTAATGGCCCAATGGGCACGGTGGCTCACACCTGTAATCCCAGCACTTTGGGAGGCCGAGGCAGGCGGATCAGGAGGTCAGGAGATCAAGACCATCCTGGCTAACATGGTGAAACCCCGTCTCTACTAAAATACAAAAGAAATTAGCCAGGCGTGGTGGCAGGCACCTGTAGTCCCAGCTACTCAGGAGGCTGAGGCAGGAGAATGACGTGAACCCAGGAGGCAGAAGTTGCAGTGAGCTGGGATCACGCCACTGCACTCCAGCCTGGGCAACAGAGTGAGACTCCATCTCAAAACAAAAAATAAAATAAGGCCACATGAGGACTGGGGGGCGGTGGCTCACGCCTGTAATCCCAGCACTTTGGGAGGCCGAGGTGGGCGGTTCATCTGAGGTCAGGAGTTTGAGACCAGCCTGGCCAACATGGTGAAACCTTGTGTCTACTAAAAGGACAAAATTAGCTGGGCGTGGTGGCGCAGGCCTGTAGTCCCAGCTACCCGGGAGGCTGAGGCACGAGAATCACTTGAACCCATCAGGCGGAGGTTGCAGTGAGCCAATATCATGCCACTGCACTCCAGCCTGGGCTACAGAGTGAGACTCCATGTCAAAAAAATTAAATTAAATTAAATTTTAAAAAAAGAAGGTAACAATGAACTAGGAGGCTGACATCTCAAACAGCAGAGGCATGAACAAGATAATTCCCGTTTGAATTACGTGAAAATGGTAGTAGTAAACATAGAGACCTACCAAGTGGCTTTCAAACTTTTCAAATTTGGAAGTATTAATATGAAGGAACTTTTATCTAAAATACAAACAAATATATCAACAGAAGCTAAGCTGTTCTCAGGCCCCACCTGGAGAAGCAGATCCCTATAGGTGGCCAGCACAGCCTGAAAATCACGAAAACACAGCCTACACACCATTTGAGAAGTTCAAAACGAGGTTTCGTTCTTCCTTTCCTTCTATCTCTTTCTTCTGTTTATGCCCATTACTGAACTCTCCTATGTCCTCTCAAATATCAAATTCCCAGTTAGATCCCAAATTCATATACAAGTAATCTAAGAAACACATTCCAATGCAAGATCCTTTTACAACCTATATCTAACATTTGGACAACTTTTCCATAAGGTAACTTGGCAATATTCATCAAGAGCCTTAAAAAAAATGCCTATCTTTAACTCCGTTGTTCTGTTTCTAGGAATTTATTCATTTAAAATGCACATACAAATGTTTAAACCCACTGACTCAACACAGCATCATTTGTGCTGATAAAATAAATGAAACAAGCTAATTGGTCAACAATAGAGGAAACTTTAAATAAATGATTGTCTTCATATGACGAATCTACTTTGGTTTGGCATTAAATTGCTTCTAATAGGCTGGGCTCAGTGGCTCACACCTGTAATCTAAGCACTTTGGGAGGCCAAAGCAGGCAGATCGCTTGAGTCCAGGAGTTCGAGACCAACCTGGGCAATAATGGCGAAACCAAGTCTCTACTAAAATACAAAAAATTAGCCGAGCATGGTGTTGCACACCTTTAGTCCCAGCTACTCACGAGGCTGCAGTGGGAAGATCACCTGAGCCTGGGAAGTCGAGGCTGCAGTGAACCGTGATTATGCCACTACACTTCAGCCTGGGCAAGGAGAGTGAGACCCTGTCTCCAAAAAAAAAACCTTCTAAAATAATGAAAATTACAAAAAAAACATGACAATGTTATACAATATAATTGGGAAAATGTAGAGATAAATGGACAGATAGAAAAAATACGAAATTTACTTACTGAATTGAAATATGAAATTTAATACCATCTTCTTTGAAAAAAGATATACCACATGTTGGATTATAAAAAAAAAAAAAAAAACAGCAACATAAAAGTTTATCTGGAGCTAACTTGCTCACTGACACTATATCCTGGTGTTTTGGGGAAGTTAGTATTATAATATTTCTATTAGTTGCTAATGTTTTCATGCATCACTCTCCTTTCAATATGCTTATTTAAACTAGGCCTAAGGAAAGAAGTCCCTCTATCAATCATGGAATATTTTGACTGAAGAGCTCTTCAAAATATATTGTCCAATCTGATTATATTTACATTTGAAGTCTATGGTAAATCTATCCCTAAATATTTCTAAAGATTAGGTCATGATAGGTGAGAGTTTATAAAGTGCTTGTTGTATGCCCGACACTCAGCCAGATATTGCAAATACAAGAGAGGAATAAAAGCACACTTCTTGTCTTCAAAGAGCTCAGGGACTGAGCAAGGAATGGACAAACAGCAATAGTGAGATGAAAGCTAAGGAAGTATACACAACATTGAGGATGGCAGAATCACAGAAGTCTCAGAAGAGGTGGCATTTGTGGACCTTGTTGAAAGATACATCATTCTCTAGGTGCCGATGAGAAGGGAGGAGAAGAGCCTGGAGAGAGAAAAGCACAAAGGCATATGTTCAGGGGACACCACTTTCCAACAGTAGGAGTATAAGATATAAATTATGGGGGTGAAAGCTGGGGTTGGGGCGTGGTTAGCAGCTGACAAAAAATAAGGCTGAAAAAACAGGAACCTATACAGCAAGCCCAGGAGTCTGAATTTTAACATGCAGCCAGTGGCAAATCTCCACGAATTGTGAACAGTGGAGTGACAGGGTCATTTTACTTTTTAAATTTTTTTCCCCGAGACAGAGTCTCAGTCTGTCACTCAGGCTGGAGTGCAGTGGTGAGATCTCGGTTCACTGCAGTCTCTGCCTCCTGGGTTCAAGCCTGCCTCAGCCTCCCAAGTAGCTGGGATACAGGCACGCACCACCAAGCCCAGTTAATTTTTCGTATTTTAATACAGACAGGGTTTCAACAAGTTGGCCAGGATGCTCTCCATCTCCTGACCTCGTGATCTGCCCACCTCAGCCTCCCAAAATGCTGGGATTACAGGCGTGAGCCACGGCACCCGGCCCATTTTATATTTTTTAAGATGGCAAGGAAGAAGTGGGTGGAAAGGAAACAAGCCAAGAGCCTTGGGAAATCTACAGGGGCTGAACACAGCAGTGGCCTGAAGATGAAGAGATGAAAGAAGGAAAGACATTAGGCCAAAGGCCAGAACTTGGTGCCCAACTGGAAGAGGAGCAGGAGACAGAAGTGTAGCCTCCTGGCCAGGCGCAGTGGCTCATGCCTGTAATCCCAGCATTTTGGGAGACCGAGGAGGGCGGATCACTTGGGGTCAGGAGTTCGAGACCAGCCTGGCCAACATGGTGAAACCCTGTCTCTACTAAAAATACAAAATAATTAACCAGGCATGATGGTGGGCATCCGTAGTCCCAGTTACTCAGGAGGCTAAGGCAGGAGAATCACTTGAACCCAGGAGGCAGATGTTGCTATAAGCCAAGATCACACCACTGCACTCCAGCCTGGGTGACAGAGCGAGACTCCCTCACAAAAAAAAAAAAGAAGTATGGCCTCCTTTTGTCTGGAAGACTCCGTCCCCATCTTCTCAGGGCCCTCTCCCTCCTTCAAACAGTTCTCTGCTGGAAAGAACTTTACAGTGAGAGCTCTTCTGTGACCAACCAAAATAACTCTTTATCTTCTTACACTAATTTTTTATAGTATTTAGAACTATCAAAAAATCATTATTTATTTGTTTTTTTTTTTTTTTTTTTTTTTTTTT
>NW_016806084.1:1950843-1960036 GCF_001698545.2 Rhinopithecus bieti
TTTTTTTTTTTTTTTGTCTCTCTCTCCAGAAGGTAAACTCCATGAAGCCAAATGATATCTATTTAGTTCATGGCTGTATCCTAAAACTTAGACCAGGGCCTGGCACATAGTAGGAGCTCAATAAATATTCGTTGAGTGAATGAATGAATGAAAGGGAGGGAAGGAGAGGAAAAGGAAGGAAGGCAGGCTACTCAGATTGGTGGTTTGAGTGCTTGACTAAAATGTGATGTCATAAGCGAAAATCAAATATGAGAGAAAAAAAGAGTCGGAACACAAAGATTGACTGTGTCAGGCTCTGGAATGTTTATTCAGCTCAAGTATCATCTTGTGACTTTTTTTTTTTTAAGAGACAGGGTCTAGCTCTGTTGCCCAGGCTGGAGTGCAATGGCATGATCAGAGCTCACTGTAACCTCAAACTCCTGGGTTCAAGGGATCCTCCCGCCTCAGCCTCCCAAGTAGCTAGGACTACAGGCACACACCACCATACCTGGCTAATTTTTTAATTTCATGTAGACACAGGGTCTTACTATGTTGCCCAGGCTGGTGCAGAACTTCCAGCCTCAAATAATCCTCCCACTTAGGCCCCCCCAAGGCACTGGAATTACAGGCACGAACCACTGTATCTGGCCCCTTACTACTGTTTGTTATCTTTCCTGCTAACACTGAATGTAAAAGAAAAGGATAAAAAGGAGATCAGGGAATGCCTACTAAGTGACTACAGTACTTAACAAAAGCAAGTACTTTATAAACAGTACCTCCTTCCATCCTCACCATATTAGTATCTCTATTTTTCCATATGAAGAACTGAGACTAAGGGGTTCAGTGACTTATACACAGTGACACTGCTGGAAAATGGCAGAAGCAAAACTAAAACTCAGGTCTTGTGACTCCCAAACCATCCACTGCACAAGGCTAGAAGCAAACCAACACTTTCCACACAATTCCAGAATACTGTTAGGTTCATCCTCTTCCACTTCAAGATGTTTTTCAATACAGAGTTACAAATTTACAGGAAAAAAAAAGGCTTTTGCTGTCATATTTTTCTATGTCTAAAAAAAGATTGCATAAGACTGACCTGTTAAGTTTCCAAGACTTGATCAGATCAATTAAAATTCTAGTTTGAACTCTACCATGTGGAAAAAAGTCTTAAATGAGATAGTAATCGTACATCCAAAATCAGCCCTTTCATTCACAATCACATACACAGACCTCTGCACCCCTTTGCAACACTACATAAAGACCAAAGTAAACGTTTCATCCTGTGAGCTAACCCCAAGTACCACTGGACTAGCATCTAGTCCCTTAAACTAACAGCTGAAAGCTGACAGAACATGCCAGACAAGTCAGAGAATTTAGCCAGCAGAGCTGCTCAGATTTAAATTGTGCTATTTGAAACTTAGACCACTTGAGACAACAGTTCACTTTTCTCACCACAGCAACAGATTCAACCTCTTGGCCCTGTGAAAGTCATCTGAATATATTTAGCCAAAAGAAAAATAAAAAGAGAAAGAGAGAAGGAAAGAAAAGAAGAGGGGAAACTTCTATCTCCTGATTGAAGATATATTCAGCACTCTGATTTTTTTATGCACATTTGATCATCCTGTTGACAGCCTTGGAAGTTAAGTAATATGGACTGCTGCACAGAGGTTTCAAACCTTGATGGAAACCAATGGCAGGCTCCTTTTGACAGTCAAATAATGACAAGCACGTTGCAGGCCAATGCCCGTCATTCACCAACATCTCCAACCTGCTCCAACTGCTGCACAGTGACTAAGTGGAGGGTCAGAGGTTAAGCTCCAAGAAGCCAGCAATGAAGGGCAACTGTCATGCACCACTGCCTATTGTGAAGCAGCAAGGAGTGGCTGTCTCCTTCTGAACATGCAAAATGTTCTCATTCTGTCCAGGCAGAGACACATCTGAAGGTCCTAAATGAGACCATTGCCAATTCATGAAGTTCTAAACTGACAGCATGCCATTCAAGCTGTCTCAAATTTGACTTTTTTCCTATTTCAAATCACAAATGCATGCAAAGTATACCGTTAAGCATAACTCCTCAGTCATGGTTTTAAGCATGCTCTGCTTTTAGACACAGAGGTAGTCTCAGACACACATACATTCTCAAATTCTAAAAAATGAAAGAAAATGCAAAATTAATTTATTCTTCTTTAGGGAGTTTCTGATAAAGTATATAATCTAAAATGGCACAGAAAAAAACTGGATACAATTTTCTAGGAAAGTTCCTAAATGTCTACAAAAGAAAATAATCTTAAGAAGGACTAATTTCATCATAATATGACCATACTATTATGAGAACTAAGAATATTATTGTGTATATATAGAATTTTATTTAATGAAAATAATGTAATTTAAGTACACAGTTCATCGACACATTTTATATTATTTTAGAGTCTGTTTATAAAATTGTAGTCCACAAATTGAGATTCAGAGTCCAGCATATGACACAAACACCTCCTTACACAATTCTAAGTTTGGGCTCTTATTGCTTTTCTGTGTAGTGGAAATGCATTAAGATGTGTATGCATTAACATATAACCTGTAAAGAGGTTTCTTCTTTATCTTAATTGAATAAAAAGAAATGTCTTATCTCATTTACAGGCCACATGATTGTCACTAAGTGACTAGCTAGGATCAAGAATTAAGTTGGACAGGTCTTCTTATAGCCTTTTCATCAACAATAGGATTTCTAAGAAACAGAGCCCTAAGTGGCCCTCATCAGACACAGCCTTTAGAGGTGTGAACTCGAAAATGATTTTATATAAAGGTGTGGGTCTACACCAGAGACAACACTAGTCACTCTTTAACTCCTGATCACTACCACCCGCCCGTCCTTAAGTGAGCCTGGGGAGAGGAAATAACCCATCATCTACAAGGAACAAAGCCAAGACACCCCACTATCAAAGCTTGTATGAACAAAGGTCAACTAATTGCCCTATTCTCTACCAACAAGAATATAGCAGTTTCTAATATACATCTGCAGACAGCAAAACATAAATTATTTTAAGAAATATATGAGCATGTAGCAGCCTTCCACTCTTAGGCAAAAACAGAAATTATGGTGCATAAATCCAGATTACTACATATAGTTTTGATCCAGAAAAATATTCCAAGCCATAAGTACACACATACTATTTGGATAGCTGATCAAATAATGCTGTTCACAGTGAAGAGCATTCCACAATACAAAAGACTTGATAAAGATTTGAATATGAAGTGACTTCTCTTTTCAGCAGCATAATCTGAGTGGGAGAATTCCTTATCTAATATTCAAGTATATATGTACACAAAGACTGAATTGAGAGACAGGAACATCTTTCCCAAATCCTATATTTAGGCCTGAGTTGCAAACCTCACGGTATAAAGTGAACTAATACAGGAAAAATAAAAGAAGGTTCTCCATCAGACACCACAGGACAAATGAAAAGGAAGTACTCCTTTAGACATCACAGAGTATTAATGGTACTCATATTCCTAAAGGATAATACAGAACAAAATTAAAAGGACTTCAAAACAGCTTAGCTGATTAATTAGTCACCGATCCATAATGAATAACAAAACTAACCCAAGAATTTAGGAGAGGCAGATCCCTGAGCAGATCTTAAGAAAATTTTTCTGGGCTTGAATAAGTTCAATGCTCAAATTATTAAATTATCAGCAATTTCCTATACTACAGAAAACAGAGGGTATCGTGCCTCAGTTTGTTGTTCTCAATCCCAGATTCAGAGGACCAAGCTAAATTTCTTCCTTGGGGCTTCCAGCTCTGTGACTTTACATGAAGAGTTCACACTTCATCCTTTCATGCAGGAGGAGAAACTGACCGGACGTGAAATGGTCATAAAATCCACCCATTATTTCCCCTATTCAAATATCTTACTGGGGGGAATAATGGCAATTGGCCAAAACAAGGCAGGTACACACATTCTGGATTTGCTAAAGCCCAGCATGACAGTTTCCCATGAACATTCAAGAGAAGGAGCTAGCCCTCGTATCTGTTCTTTCTAACCCAGGACACAGTAATAATCCTCAACAATAGGATTTCCAATTACAGATAGAGCCCTAGTGGCCCTCATCAGAGACAGTCTTTAGTGGTACAAATGAACTTGAAAATAAACATTATATAAAGGTATTGGTCTACACCAGTAGCAGCACTGTAGACTGGTCTCAAACTCCTGACCTCATGGCACCACTGGTGTAGACCAACATCTTGAAGCTCTGATCACTATTACCCACCCTTCCTTAAGTGACCCTGGGGAAAGGAGATAACCCATCATCTATAAGGAATAAAGCCAAGATACCCTATTATTCAGACATTATTCATCCAATAAATGTCTGGGAAATGAATTAATATGTGAACTCCCTAATACTCCTTGTCAAACTTTCTACTGGGCTGGTGGACAAAGGAGTATATCAGGATGGCATTTCTTAGAAAGAAATAGATTTGATTCATATCCTCAAAAGATCAGGATGACAACTGCTGGGTTCTACTTTGCCTGTTCACCCACCATCACCCGGTTCTATCTCTCTATATGTCCCAAATGTCAAGTTTAATATCTAAAACATCTTTCATCTGAATGCACGATTCAGCAAGAACTTTTCAAGATGATGCTGAATTCAGCAACATCCAAAAGCAGGCAAATGAGTGGCTCCTGCTATTTCAGTGTTCCACAGATCAGTGGAGGTGAGTAGGAACTTCCACAAATGGAAAATATGGCCCAACAACCCTATCCTGGTATATGACAGCAATCAAGAGTCCCCTTAGACCTAAACCAAAGTTACCACTCTCCCTCCTTCTACCATGTGTCTTTTCGTTAGATCCTTGGTGACAGAGTGACAAAGCATCTAGTTTTGGGTTTTTGTCTTTCTTTTATAAATGAAAGCAAAAGCCTATATGATTAGAGCTGAAATAATTTTAGAAACGTTTGCTACATACTTGTGATGAGGCATGGGGAATAAAGTTAAATGGGAGTCTTGCTCTTCTCTCTGCCTGATTCTGTAAAGTGAGATGCTTAACTGAAGTGCCTAAGTGTTTTGAGATCATTAGAAGTATGAGCTGACCCAACCAGGTGACCCGTTTTCCTCCTTTCAGTAGAACAAAGGCCAGACACACTCATTTTACCATATTCATTGTACACTGAACTGTCAGTGCAAGGGGTACCAGTTGCCTCCAGGTCATGAAATAATACTAAAAACTTTATAATCATTCATTGATTTAGTTTTCAGCATACTATATCATTTGAATCCAATGGGAGCATAAAGAGCTATTTGTGAGGTCAACCACGGTACAGACAGATGCTGACATGCTATTGATGGCAAGGTGGAAAGAAATTGCTAAATACAGCAGATCAATACCTCGTTTCACTGTTACAGCCTTCTGCAGACATAAAATATATATCTTTACAGCTACAAAAATAATAATAATGAAAGTGGGAGATAAATGCTTCCCTCAAGGTAAACTATTTGATTAGCTAAGGGCAAAGGTGACAGCAGCAGTTACACTAAAGTAACTTTATAGTCTTAAATAAAAACAGGAGGAAGAGCAGTAGATGAAATGGCAAAATGAATCGGGACACATAGGTGGTTGAGACATAACTCTTTTAAAAAACACAGTGATAGGTAAAGGGCCACCAAAATCTACGATTTCTCTTATGGCTACAAATGCAGTTTCCTTAGATCTATTCTGGCATACGGTTTTACACAAAACTTTTTTTTTTTTTTTGAGATGGAGTCTCACCCTGTCACCCAGGCTGGAGTGCAATCGCACAACCTCAGCTCACTACAACCTCTGCCTCCCGGGTACAAGCGATTCTCCTGCCTCAGTTTCCCAAGTAGCTGGGATTACAGGCACACACCACCATGCCTAGTTAATTTTTTGTATCTTTGGTAGAGATGGGGTTTCACCATGTTGGTCAGGCTGGTCTCGAACTATGATCTTGTGATCTACCTACCTCGTCCTCCCAAAGTGCTGAGACTACAGGCATGAGCCACCACACCTGGCCTATACAAAACATTTTCTAAGCAAAATATTTTCTATTGGTGATGAAGAGCAGATTGAGAGTTAAGGTTAAATAACTGTTCAGTAAAGTAAAAAAAACAAACAAACAAACAAAAAAACCCAAAGTCTAACTTCCAGTCTATATATGTTTCCATTTGACAAGAAATACTGAGAGTCAACCACATTTGTAGCATCTTACTAGACACAAAAAATAAATTTATAGCAGTGTTGTCAGCCAGAGGGATCTTATAATCCCCATAGGGAAAAGAGAATTACTGTGTATAAAACACTACTATGTATAAGCAATCATAAAATGTAAAATTTAATATGACTTAATGTCAACCATACACCAGTAAGTGTACCATACACAAACTTACTGTTAGTATCATACTTCTTGACACAGGAAATAAAGTCCGTAAGGAAAGAGATGAAGGGAATAATCCTCAAACGCTTCACGAAAGAGGAGGGACTTAAGAAAAGACCTCAGGGTCTGGTGGATCATACAATCATTAAAATAGTTTTATTTCTCAGATGAAACTCTTTTGTAGATCTCCAAAGTTTGAGCTTATAAACAACCAAGCAGAATTTACCATCAATTATCTGAGATATGAAGTCTCCCAGGAATCTTTAAAAGCAGCGTAAAGGGTAAGTATCTCTGTTTTCAAAAAATTATAGTTTTCCTACTGCAATGAATGGTTTAAAAAAAATATGGGGGCAGAGGGTGAGAAGAGCACATTGCTCTTCATAATGCTGAAATGTCATAATGCTGAAATGTCAGTGGTTTGTGAAATCCTTCAGTGACCAATATTCGAAAAGAGAGTATGTAATACCTACCCAGAAAATACTATCACTCTGCATTTAGACAGTGTTTAGCAATTTTAAAACAACCTGTTAACCTAAGACTGACTTATATGATGATATTTATTTCCCCAAAGAATGTGGGAACTCTCAGGTAAGTAAAAGAGACTTACTTGATACAATTATCACCCTTCCATAGCAACAAACAAAATAAATTAAAATAAAATAAATCTCAGTGCAAGAGAAACAATGAAAATGTAACTGCAATTGAAAGGGAAGGAATAATCATACATTTATTTTCATCCAACTGAGAAAAAAATTTAAAAAATATTAATAGCTGTACTAAATTGTATAAAATAGAAAATTTTTTATCAATTTTATAATTTGTTATCAATCTGTATCAACTCCACTATTTTATTAGTCTATACTTCAGGAACAGAGTATAATGTCTCTAGCTGATTTTCTGCAGAGGAAATGAGATGGCGCCAAAAGGTTGACATCCTCAAGTTACATATGTGCATTTCACTAGACTGTGTTGATGTAGCTGTCTAGGTCAACCCGAGTAAACTGGGAGAAGCAACGTGATTGGGGCAAGGCTCCTAGGTCTTGGTCCAATTGAGGATCACTTAGTAATTCATGTTTGAAAAGTAGGTCTCAGGCCAGATGCAGTGGCTCATACCTGTAATCCTAGGACTTTGGGAGGCCAAGGCAGGCAGAAAGCTTGAGCCCAAGGGTTTGAAACCAGCCTGAGCAACATAGTGAGACCCAGTCTCTATAAATTGTACAAAAATTAGCCAGGTTTGGTAGCGCACACTTGTAGTCTCAGCTACTGAGGATCCTGGGGTGGGAGGATTGCTTGAGCCCAGGAGGTCAAGGCTGCAGTAAGTTATGACTGCGCCACTGCACTCCAGCCTGGGTGACAGAGCAGGACCCAGGACCCTGTCTCAAAGAAAAAAAGAAATGGAAAAGAAAAGTACATCTCAGAAAACATTCAATCGACAAACATTTACTGTATATCTGTCAACAAAGTTCTGTGCTAGATACTTCAGAAGACACAGATATATATATACACACATATATATATATATACACATCTTTTTAAGTTTCTGTGTTTCTAACACAAAGAAATAATAAATGAGATGATGAATATGCTAATTATGCTGATCTGATCTGATCACTATACACGATATGTATCAAAACATCACTATGTACTCCATGAATATGTACAATATTGTCTACTTAAAAATAAGTTTCTGTTTCTAAGAACTTGATAATTTCTACATGGTGGAGAGGGGGAGAAGTGGTAGATGAGATAAGAATGCTAAAAACCTATTTTAAATCATATTTATATCTACATAACATTGTTAGTATTCAAAGTTCTTTTACATTTATTATCTTATTGATGACATCTCAGATGAAGCAGGGAAGAGAGTTATTATCCCCATTTTACAGATGAAACATCATAGAGATTGGAGGACTCATACAAGGTAATACCTAGTAAGTGGCATATGTGAGACTCCAAGTTTAGCCCTCCAGCTACCAGTGATGTGCACTGGTAGCTGGAGGACTAAACTTCCACTAACTATAGCAGGCTACTTAATACTTGTGTGGAGTGAAATGGGGGTATTCATGGTATTCATTCAGGAAACATTAGTTCAGTGCCTATTGTGTTCAAAACTCTGTGGACATTAGGGTACAAAGAAAAATAAAGTACAGTCTGTATACATAAAGTATGAGAAAGAAAATGAAAAAACTCATTAGAATACTGAATAAGTGCTACAAAAACATGCACAAATTGATACAGAAACAGAAAAGAGAAAACTGCTTCAAGATTTTGAAATACTTTCCATATTAAACAAAAAAAGTAAGCATTCATCTCAAGATGTTGCCAAAAGCAGCTTAGGCAATGCAGGACAAAGAAAGCAATAAAAACAAAGGTAGAAATTAATGAATTAGAGCATAAACAAATTCCAGAGCTTGTTTAAAAAAAAAAAAAAAAAAGACTACCAGCAAATACAGTCAATTTTTAAAGAGAAGACATGAATATACAAAGTTATAATTTAAAAGAAGATGGAAAAAGTGAATATGAAATTTTTTAAATTATAAAACTATACACAATTCTATCCTAGTAAACCAGAGAATGTTATGTTCAATGCCATGTCAATAACTGTAAAACTCTGCCCTGCTAAGATATAATGACAAAAATTTACTCAAGAATTAAACTAAATAGACAATAGCCAGGCGTGGTGGTGCATGCCTGCAATCCCACCTACTCAAGGGGCTGAAGCAGGAGAACTGCTTGATTGAGCCTGGGAGGCAGAGGTTGCAGTAAGCCAAGACTACAGCCTGGGTGACACAGCAAGACTCTGCTCAAAAAAAAAAAAA
>NW_016806084.1:1960473-2016903 GCF_001698545.2 Rhinopithecus bieti
GAAAAAAAAGAAAAGAAAAGAAGAAGTAAAGTTCAAACTCCCAACAGGCAAATAATCCTGATGCTTTGTAAATGGCTCCCAAGCAGAGAAGGAGGAGGAAAATTCTGCAAGTCATTTTATGACACTAGCATAATACGATACCAAATTTGACAAAAAGAAAGCACACAAAGGAGTTTCTCAGTATTTTTACTCATTTTACCTTCTTCTACTGTGATCTTATCCCCATCAGCCAAAAATGCTTTATTAGGCTTTACAAACTGTAGCTTGAATTATGTTCAACATGTATGTTATACAGGACCCATTCAAAGATTCTGATGTACCCTCAACCCCTGGAGTACCACTCTGCAATTTCCATAAGAATCGTTGTACTGACCCATCTTACTTTCCTAATTGAAATACTAAAAAGTTGAATTCAGCAATATATTAAAAGATCTATATAATACAACCAAGTAGGCTTTATCCCAAGGAACCATAATTAGAAAGTCTAATAAATGACATTCTATCAGGAGAAGTAAAAATACTACCATCTAAACAGATATCCAAAAAATGTTCCTAAAATTCATTAAAATTCAACCTCAGCCCCTGGAAAAAAAAAAAAAGTAAGAATCAAAGATAACTGCCAACAACTACCACTTTACTTAATATTAGAATCCCAAAGCATAACTGTTGAAGACATGACTATCTGCTATAACTGCTACCGACTGGAGGTTCTAGACAAGGTAATAATAGAAGAAAAAAAAGAGAGGAGAGTATAATTACTGAAAGAGGAAAAAACAAATTATATTTGCAGATAATTAGATGATCTACCTCGTATATATCCAGAAAATCCAAGAAAATCATCCAAAAATATTAGAATGATAAGGACGCATTCTGTATTGTGGCCAAATACAAAAATAGCACACACATAAAAAACTTTCTTATCATTTAAAACACAATTTTAAATATCCCATTTGCAATAGTAACCAAAAAATAGTAATCAAAATATAAAATACCCATGTATTTGACATAAAGTAATAAATAGTTCCCAACTGAACAAAATTACAAAACTTTCTGAAGATCATAAAACTTAAATAAATGTAGAGACAGATAATTACTGAATGAGAAAAATTATTTACCATAAATATTTCAGTTATTTCCAGATTAATGTATATTTTTAATGCAATAACAATTAAAATAACAACAGACTGGCAGGGCACATGGAGGACCTTGACAAAGTGATTTTTAAATTTACCTGGGAAAAAATTTAGGTTGTCTTCTCAATGCAAGAGATGAGCCATGGAATTTTTTAAAGTAAAGACTAATTATAGGGGCCTTATGCTGCCAAATATAGAAAGACATTATAAAACTATGGCAATTAAAATGATGTATCAAAGTAAAAACAAACAGGACAAAAAGCAGATCTGATTATTTAAGCATTCAAATCAGTACGTAAAAGATAAGTCAGTAAATGCAAGCAGCAATATCTGATCGGCCTTGGGGAAGAAAAATTTCCACATCTATTCCATACCATAACACCAACAAATTCTAGACACATTTTAACAATTATATGAAAAAAATATAAAATATTAATAACCAGAAGAACATGTAAATGACTGTTAATCTAATACTGAGGGGAAAATGTTTTCTAATTATAAATGAAGAAACTTCTGAATAACAAAATATAGTCAGGCAATAAACAAACTGGAAAATCTTTCTATCACATGATTAGTAAATAACATCCCTAATCTACAAAATATGTTTCCAAATCAGTAAGAAAAGACAAACACGTTAGCGAAATGAACAAAGCCTATATGAGTAAACAAATCACAAAAGAACTATATTTTGCCAATATAAATGGTGGGAGGACATTCAACCAAATATAATAATTAGGAAAATACAAATTACCTCCACAAGTTCCCACTTCTCCTCCAAATTGGCAAATATTTTTGTTTTCTGATAATTCCTGGTGTTACAGTGGATGTACCAATAAGCACTCTCACATATTGCTTCCTAAATTGGAAACTGGCATTACCTCCCTGGTAGCAACTTGACAATGAGAAGCAAAAATCTTAACAAAAGTTAGCCCATACAATTGTCCATTTAATTTATCCTATGAAACATTCCAAAGACTTGCAGAGATTTATGTACAAGAATGTTCACTAAAGGATAACCTATGATAGAATGGAAAAAAATCCATATGATAAAATACTATACAATTGGAATTATATGAAAAAATATTCATTATATACTGGATGGTAAAAAAAGCAGAGTAAAAAATATACACATTATCATTCTAATTTTGTTTAAAATACATCTTTGTAAACAGTATTTATCTCTGAAGAATTATGAGACTTTTTTCTGCCTCATATTTTCCATATTTGTTAGTTTTCTAAAATAAAAAATTATTATGTAATCAGAAAAAATTCATTAAGAAATTTAAGAAATGCTTCTCTATCTCATATACCATATACTTATATATACAGTGTGGTTCTATATTTACGAAGCTGGCTTTCATAAGCTGCACATGAAAAATAATTTCATTATTTTAATAGTCACATGCATAGTAATAATAACTAACCTTATACAGCACTTACCCCAACAATATTCTAAATGCTTTACATATATTAAATCATTTAATCTTCACAACTACTATGATCCCCATTTTACAGATGAAGGTTGAGGCTCAAGGAGATTAGGTGACTTGCCCAAGATCACTCAGCCAGTAAATAGCAGAGCGAAAGGAACCCATGTTCTTAACCACCACTGGCTACCGTTTCTCCTCATAAACTATACTCTAAAGCATTAAGACTGATTTATAACATAAATGCCAGAACATAAACAACATAAGCACTATCTCCTTTCAAGTAGCCTCTTTGGGAAACTCTATACATATCCAAAGATGTGGTCATTGATCAAAACATTTTTGGAAATCTTTCCTTTGACTATGCCCCTAGGGTAGTAAACATGTCTCCAGTGAGGAAGGAAGAGATTTCTTTCAAACAGCTACGAGTCATTCAGAAACAAGTCGCAAAGTGGATGTCAGAATTCTGCTTTTGATAACACAGCAAGAAAAACCAGTGAGGCTGATTTTACTACTGCGCCCATGCTCCCAAGAAGTACACATTCACAGTAGACTAGTATTTACTATACTGCATTGTTATAATTATTTGTTTACATGCCTGTCTTCCTCCTAAACTGAGGTCCTCAATGGCAAAGATTATATCTTAGTCGTCCTCAAGTCTCCAGCCTGTAATCTAAGTCCTGGTACACAAAGGGTGCTAATTAAGTATTTCTGAATGAACTCTACAGAGAATGTCACACAAATGCTTTGAGCTGTAACAACATATTAGAATAAACATACTGCCAAGAGGGCATCTGAGTCTATATACAAATAAACATATAAGGTATGTAGAAAGAGATTATAATGAAAAAAATGGAAATTTTACAAAGTTCCCAAAATTCCAAATATTCAGGAAGACAGAAATCAGTTTTTAATGGGTCTTCTCATAATAATGTTTAGCTGTAGTCATTTCTCACAGGACATAAGAGGGGGAGCGGATATGCCTCATTGTCTAAAAGCAATCTACTGAACCAAGGATGCAGAAATAAACATAAACTTTCTTAGACAACAATGCAAAAACACATCTCCTCCACAGAAGACACCAGGATGCATCCTGCCTATGGGTTCAATCGACAAACCACAACCTGGTGCCTGAAGTATAAATCAAAGTCCCTGGTACTTATTGACATTTGCTACCTGCAAATTTCTAATATGCGCTAGATGGGCCTATTTTTATTTACAGCACAAACCACAGACTGAATGTAAAACAAGATGCTTAATAAATCCAGAGGAACATAAAACACCAGCATAACTCAGACAGCAAGACAGACACTCACTCCTTAATTAAGTGGGTGATGTTCTGTTTAAAACAAAAAGACAACCCTGGGCTATGTCTAAGATTAAGCACTCAGTGTTGCAAGGGAAAAGGCAACCATTTTCAGGGCAGAGCCTTTAAATCATGAAAAATAAAGCATCTAATAGTCTGTATTCAATAGTAAGTAGACAGTCAGGACACAGACTGATTTGGATTAACACATTTTCAGTTATAACAAGTAATTTTACAGAGGATTAGTATCTTGATGGTCTGATCAATATGAGGCACCGCTGCTATTACACATGAAGAGAAAATTGCCCCTCTGGTAATAAAGTGTGCGTGTCTTCGTTCTCCTTCATTTGCTGAGTCCATTACTGTAATGGTTCCAGCATTAACAGCTGGGGCAATTTAAGCAGCAGGGGTCTGATGATTTTAAAAGCTGGGAACACTGGCTACTCATCCTTTCCTCCCTTGCAGTCTGCATATGCAACTCCTCTGCCTGGCTGTGGTTCCAACACAAGGATCGTGTTTTATGAGAACAATGACTACTATTTCCCAATTATTGTCTCATTAATAGTGTTACCAGCCAATAATGGAACTAAAACAAAAATGGCTCGCAGCATATTGGCTGCTGATTCGGCGAAAAATTGCACACTATTTACCTAAATAACAAGATTGACATGACAACAGGCTAGAGTCCACATAAACTGTAATGTTTGCATTCATTTGCCCGGTGCTATTCTCATATTCTTAAGCCAAAAAAATGCTGTTGTGCTGACAGACAAAAAAAAAAAATTCATCAGCAGAATTTTCCATCTTTGTTTTCAAAAAATGGCAAACTGGAAAATAGTGAGATAACAGACTGCTGTACATAGAAATAGAAAATCCATATTAAGGCAGCCTTGAGACTTTAATCATGCCCAATTCAGCAGAGTGAGTTAAGGTTGCAACATCAGCCCATTTTATATTATTACTGGAGAAATGCTGGCCCTTGAGGCTCAGCCTTGAATGATCCAGTCACTAAATGAAGGTGCCAAAGGGCAGACTTAGGGCTAATGCAGAAATCAGAGCTCTGAATTTTCTGATCACAAACAATTATGAAAACACTCATGCTCTGGCAACAAATCTCCTCCTCAGAGCAGCTGAAACATAATTTGGTCCTTCAAACTGAATTTTCTACTTGGTTTCTACCAGTTGTAAAGGTCTTAACTGCCCTTTATCCATATGGCAGTTTTTTAACATAAGGAGACGCATGGTCACTTTGGAAGCAGGTCATTTCCAAAACTACAGAGTAAATAAACGATCGGCATAGCAACAGGACAGATGCTTATAGCCAAAACAAAAATGCACGCCTAAGAGTCAAACTCATAGAATCAGAGAGTAGGAAGGTGATTACCAGGGCTGGGAGGATGGGAAAGAGCTAATCAAGTGGCATAAAGTTTCAATTATACAAGATGAATCAGTGCCAGAGATCTGCTATCCAACATTGTACCTACAGTTTACAATTCTTTATTGTACACTTAAAAATGTGGTAAGAGAGTAGATCTTATGTTGTACTCTCACCATAATAAAATACATTTTTTAAAATGCAAACCATAGCATCAATTCAAGGTTTAACTTTCAAACATGTGATGGCTTAACAAACAGCATGCCAAGGACAAAAGTTTGGAAACAAGCCCTTATCGACACAAATCTTCATCTCTTGAACCTGTTCTAACCCAACCCAAGGAATCCTAAGAATCCTCCCAGTTTACATTGTGAAATCAACCAGTGAGACAATTTTATAAAATATTACAAAATCAGTTTATAATAGAAGATTAAATGAATGTGCTTAGCAGAACTCTAAATTCACCTTCTCTAAGGTGTGTTTTTTCATTAAGGTTCCAAAAGGACCATCTTAACAAAAGTTCCCCTCCCCTAAAAGTTAGGAAGTCACACTTTAAATACAACTTTAGCAAGAAATCTACCATAATAAACTAACAACAACAAAATACTCCAAATCTGAAAGGTGAACTGGCATTTTAAAATTGGAAGAGAATACTTGAAAACAAGTGTCGATAGTTGCTGAAGTATGTGTTGAACAGAAGAGTCTTATTTCTCAAAATTGATGCCCACATCTACGATATATTAAGTAACTTAAAATTCATAAGATATTAACCATTTTCCATTATTTCTTTCAAATTCCGGTTCCATCTCTCACTATTAGAAAGTCTACTGACCAATAACAAGTGATGCTCTTGGGAATTCATTCATTATTTTACAAGTATGGAATAGACTATGTGTCTGGCAAAATCTTAAGGGCTAGAGATAAAATGGTGAATGACAAAACTGAAAATAAAAACATGATCTCTACATTTTTGGAGACTAGCATCTACATGCCAAAATCTGTATCGCTAAACTCAGCCACAATAAATCTCATCAGCAGCCAAGGATCCAGAATCATAATTATGAAGGGTCACATGTATCACATAGCAGATGCTGGCCGCTCTCAATCATTTAATCTTTCTTCACCAGATACTTATTAATGTCTCCTTTGTGGAAGACATCCTGCCAGGTACAATGGAGAGATGAAAAGATGAATTAGACACAAATGCTATCTTCAAGGAAGCTACTGTTTGCTCAAAGTGTCTAAGACTTTTTTTTTTTTTGAATGGCTAATTTAGTTTTCAAAACCAATACGAGGAGGGTTAGGAAACAGGCCTGGAAATAACAGAAAGTAACAAGAATTCACTGTTACTTGGTAGTTTAGCTGGTTAATTTTCAAGTAAGTTACAGTATTTAAAGTGGTTTGGAAATTATGATCAAATACACTAACTCTTATTCTATTTACAGAAGTCAACTGAACCTCCAAAACAGTGATTAAAGGCTTACCCATATATTGAAGAAGAGATTAAGCAAAAAATAATAATGGATTTTGGGAAGAAGGAAAACAAACATAGAGTAGAATCTGTCAGGTGAGGTTTTCATTTTTCAAGTCCCCTGGTCTTTGGTCTAACACCAAAACCGTCTTATATTTAGTGTCCAGTTTAGATAAACTGGTGACATAATCTAGAATGTCCCATAATAAAAGTAGACTCCAAAAGAACATTCTCAGGACCTCAATAAAACGCCAAATTTGAAATACAAAACAAGGTAAAAATACCCAGTCAGTATAAACATAAATAGCAAACTTTCTTTTGTTGAGTTATTGTTATTATCATTTAGAGATGGGGTCTCACTCTGTTGTCCAGGCTGGAGTGCAATGGCACAATCACAGTTCACTGTAACCTCCAACTCCTGGTCTCAAGTGAGCCTCCTCCACCTTGGCCTCACAAAGCACTGGGATTACAGGTATGAGCCACTGCATTTGGCCAAGTTATTATTTTTATAACTCAATAAACCTTATCATGTAAAGTTTATAAGACAACTATCACCAAAAGCAGAAGAGTTTTTCAATCACGTTACTTAAAACGGTAGGTTATATATTCTGGATATTTTCCTTCACTGATAAAAATGTACATGACTCAAACAAAACTATTAAATGTTCTTAGGTATATAACCGTTTCCTTAATAAACTTAAACTAGTTCTATTTTTAATAGTTTAAAAGATGATCTAACCTAAGCCAGCATAAGAGTCTTTGAAGCTAACTTGGAATTCAACATTCATAGCTTTTTATTCTATGACTAATGAAACAGTTTTAATGTTTCTGATAAACCCCGTAAGGAATCCCAGGCCTCTCATAAGGATACACCTTTAAACAGATCTTCTAAGGAAGGAATTCCATGACTACTAGGCCATGTTAGATCCTCTTTGCTACCATGTCCTCCCATGATAAAACTCACCACTCTACTGTTGGTACTTATTTACCTTCCATGGACAGCCAGCCAGTTCCATGGGACTGTGTCTGCCATCTTTACCCTGGTGCTGAGTACACTGCTCAACACTTAATCAGGTTCCTTATCTGAACCACAGAACGTAGAAAATGGTTTGAGTGACTATATTCTCAATTTTCTGAAAGGTGGTACAAAACTAGTACCATTCTGGCTGCATGGGAAATAAGTTAATGGAACCCCAGTTGAGAAAATCCACTTGACTAGACACTCAACATAAGTTTACAGAATAAATGTCCTGGGATCAGAATACACATACACATATATATATACAGAATATATATCTACTGGAGTCAGATAGGCAGTAGTGCAGGTGGTGGTTATGATGGTGATGATGATGATGATGATGATGATGATGATAAGAAGATGGTGATAATAACAATGTTTATATTTTATTTATTTATTTATTTATTTTTTTTTTTTGAGATGGAGTCTCGCTCTGTCGCCCAGGCTGGAGTGCAGCGGCGCCATCTCAGCTCACTGCAAGCTCTGCCTCCCGGGTTCACACCATTCTCCTGCCTCAGCCTCCGGAGTAGCTGGGACTACAGGCGCCCGCCACCACGCCCAGCTAGTCTTTTGTATTTTTTAGTAGAGACGGGGTTTCACCGTGTTAGCCAGGATGGTCTCGATCTCCTGACCTCGTGATCCGCCCGTCTCGGCCTCCCAAAGTGCTGGGATTACAGGCTTGAGCCACCGCGCCCGGCCACAATGTTTATTTTTACTGTATGCCAGCAATGTTTTATGTGCTATATAATATCTCAATCCCTACCAGAACCATATCACTCCAATTTGATAGATGAGGAAACGGAGGCTCAGAGAAGTTAAACTGCTTGCTCAAGTAAATGAAGGAGCAGAATTCAATTTCAAGAGTCTGTGTCTAAGGCCCCACACTACACCACTATTTTGTAACTGAAGGGGCAAAACTGGATGACAGAAAAATGGAAAGCGTATTTCCTGCCTAAAAGGGAAGCCACTATTCAATTCTAGTTAGGCAAATGCATGCCCAGTGTTACCAGATACTCTAGTTTTTCAAGAGAGTCAGACACCCAGATGTTTATGCAAAATCCCTCAATTTTTAAATATTAGAAAATAATTCTGAAACAACTTTCAGTTTGTTTGGGCCGAAACTTACCTACAGCCAGGATGCGTATGTGGATTATAAATATGTGACCTCTAGAGGTCCCATCTTTCCTCAAAAATATACATGCAAAAATGTAAAATCTGGGCCAGGCACGGTGGCTCATGCCTGTAATCCCAACACTTTAGGAGGCTGAGGTGGGTGGATTAATATGTCAGGAGTTCAAGACTAGCCTGGCCAACATGGTGAAACCCCGTCTCTACTAAAAACACAAAAATTAGCTGGGTGTGGTGGCATGTGTCTGTAATCCCAGTTACTCGAGAGGCTGAGGCAGAAGAATCCCTTGAACCCGGGAGGCGGAGGTTGCAGCGAGCCGAGATCGCGCCACTGCATTCCAGCCTGGGCAACAGAGTGAGACTCCATCTCAAAAAAAAAAAAAAAAAAAAAAAAAACCAAATCTGAATCCAATCATAAGGAAACATAAGACAAATAAGAATGCAGGGCCATTGTGCTAAATAAATAAATAAAAAATAGCCTGCACACATCACAAATGTCAATGTCTTGAAAGAAAAAGGATGAGGAACCAGTTTAAAGGACACGAAAGGACACCAGATTAAAGGAGAAGGGACCGAAGGGACCTGACAATGAAAGGTAATATGCGATCCAGATGAAACCTGGACCAGGAAAAAATGCTATAAAATTCATTATTAGGACAATTAGCAAAATTTGAATATGGACTTTGGATGAAATAATGGCATTATATCAACGTTAACTTTTTCTGAAATTAACAACTGACTGTGTTTATATTCGTATGTAAGAGAATGTCCATGTTCTTAGGAAATATATGCTGAACTATTTAGAGGTAAAGAGTAATGGTTCATTAAAAAAAATTGTTCATATGGATATATATGGCAAGAGAGAGAGCAATCAAGTGAACACAGCAAGATATTAACCTGTGAATACGGACAACAGGTCTATGGGAGCTCTAGATTCTACTCTTGCTCTTCAATAAGTTTTAAATCATTCAAAATAATAAATTATAACATCTGAGAAAAAATGCATAGGGCCAGCCCCACCCCAGCAGAGGAACCCTGAAGCCACCAAACTCAATCAAGGGCATGCTACTCTATTCCTGGGATAGCAGCTAGACCTAATCACACTGGGTCCTCACACCAACCCACAGAAGCAGCTATTCTTAACCTCATTTATGACTGGAGAAACTGAGGCACAGGGTATGAATCCCCTATCCCAATAGTAAGGAAATAGTAGACGCCATGGTTCTATCTCAAACCATCAGATACTAATCTGGACTATTCTACTATATGCCTTATAAGAAAAGTTCATTTTAAAAATGCATGAATACCATATAGTACTCGCATATGCTGAACACAAGTTAGATAAATGTTAATCATAGGAAGCTATTTGGTCCAACCTTCTTATTCACCCTCCAGACTTGGAAACAGCATAAAAGTCTATAGCATAAGCAATCACAAGGAAGAAACTACGATCTAAGTTACTTCAAAGAGAAAAGAAAAATAAAAACTAAGTACCCATTATGGAGATGACAAAGTTTAATTTGAAAAGCAAACAAGAAATCTTTGTGACTTTGGGATAAAGACTGCATAGATATGACACAAAAAGCACAAATCATAAAAATAAACATTGATAAATTGGACTTTTCTTAAAAACTATTAAGTAACCTAGATGAATGGAAAATAACGTTTGCAACACACATAGTAAACAAAGGATTTGTATCTAGAAAATATAAAGAACTCATAAAACTTAACAATAGGAACACAATCCAACAAAAAAATGGGCAAAGATTTTGAACAGATACTTCATAAAAGAAGATATATACATGTCCAATAAGCACATGCGAAGATGCATAACATTATTATCCATCAGAGAAATGCAAATCAAACCACAATGAGATACCACTTCTCACCCACTATGATAGATCCAATAGAAAAGACAGACATTAACAAGTGTTAACAAGGATGTGACAAAATTGTAACCCTCAAAATGGCTAGTGGGGAATATAAAATGGTGTAACCACACAAGTAAACACTTTGTCAGTTTCTTAAAATTTTAAACATAGATTTACCATATGAACAGTAATTCCACTCCTAGGTATCTACCCAGGAGGAATGAAAACACATCCACACAAAAACTAGGGTGCAAATGTTCACAGTAGCATTTTTCATAATAGTCAAAATGTAGAAACAAATCAAATGTCCATCAACTGGTGAAGAGATAAACAAAACATGGTATATCCTGACACTGGAATTCTTCTTTTTTTTTTTTTTTTTTTGAGACAGAGTCTCACTCTGTCACCCAGGCTGGAATGCAGTGGCACAATCTGGGCTCTCTGCAACCTCTGCCTGCCAGGTTAGGTGACTCTCATGCCTCGGCCTCCTGAGTAGCTAGAATTACAAGCATGTGCCACCACTCCTGGCTAATTTTTGTATTTTTAGTAGAGACAGGGTTTCACCATGTTGGCCAAGCTGGTCTTGATGTAAGTTATCCTGACCTCAGGTGATCCACCTGCCTTGGCCTCCCAAAGTGCTGGGATTACAGGCATGAGCCATTGCGCTCGGCCCGACACTGGAATTCTATCTACTGTGTAATAAAAAGGAACAAAGTACCAATACATGCTGTAACATGGATGAACCTCAAAAACATCCTGGGTGAAAGAAGCCGAATATAAAAGACCACATATTGTATGAGTCCATCTATACAAAAATGTCCAGAAAAGGCAAATCTAAAGAACAGAGTAGATTCGTGGTTCCCTAGGGATGAAGTAGAATTGGGAAATAACTGCAAATGAATACAGTTTCTTCTGGAAGGGAACTGTTCTAAAATAAGACTGTGGTGATAGTTACACAACTCTGCAATATGCTACCAACCATTGAGTCCTACACTGAAAACAGGTGAATTTTATGGTATATAAATTATACCTCAATAAAGATTTATAAAAAGAGAGATATGCAATATCATTAGACATCACTGAAATGCAAATTAAAATCACAAATATCACTGCACACGTACTAGAATGGTTAAAATGTAAAAGACTGACAAGCATTGCAAGGATATGAAACAAGTAGAACTCTCATTTTACGTTCCCACCAACAGTTGGTAGGAGTGTAAAAGGGTGCAGTGCATTTGAATATTGTCCCCCAAAAAGGTATGTCCAAATCCAGAAACCCAGCACATGTGAATATAACGTTATTTGGAAAAAGTGTCCTTGCAAATGTAATTAAGTTGAGGCTCTTAAGGACCTCAAGATCATCTTGGATTTAGGATGGGTCCTAACCAATAACGGGCATCCTTTTAAGAGAAAGGAGAGAGAGATTTGAGACACAGAAACAGAGAGAAGAAGGCCATGTGAAGATGGAAGCAGAGAAGTTATGAAGTGATGCTACCACAAGCCAAGGAATACCAGGGACCACCAGAAGCTGGAAGAGGCAAGGAAGGAGTTTCCCCTAGAGTCCTTCAAAGCGAGTATAGCCCTGTTGACACCTTGATTTCAATGCCTCATCTCCAGGACTGAAAGAGAATAAATTTCTGTTGTTTTAAGCCTCCAAGTTTGTGGTAACTTGTTGCAGCAGCCATAGGAAACTAAAACAAATGGCCAAATCACTTTGGAAAACTGGCAATTTCTTCATAAGGTTAAACAAAGAACTCCCCTATAACTAAGCAATTCTACTCCTGGGCATTACCCGACAGAAATGAAAACGGAAAGACTCTTACATGAATGGTCATAGCAGTTTTTTTTGACAGAAATGAAAATGGAAAGACTCATACATGAATGGTCAAAGCAGCTTTTTTCATAAGGGTCCAAAACCAGAAACAATCCTAAGGTCCAGCAACAAGTGAATGAATAAACAACATGTGGTATCTCCATACAGTGGGCCACTAATCTGCAATAAAAAGGAACAAACTATTGATACATACAACACCATGGATTAATCTCAGAATCATTATGCTGACCAGGCCCAGTGGCTCACGCCTATAATCCCAACACTTTGGGTAGCAGAGGCAGGAGGATGGCTTCAGCCCAGCAGTTCCAGACCAGCTTGGGCAACATAGCAAGACACAATCTCTATTTAAAAAAATAATAATAATTATGCTGAATGAAAAAAAAGACCCAAAAGTATACACTGTATGCTTCCATTTATATGAAATCTAGAAAATACAGATGCATCTACAGAAACAAAAAACATATCAGTGGTTGCTTGGGGGCTGAGGTGGAGGGAGAGACCACAAATTAACGAGAGGGAACTGAGAAGGAGAGAAATGTTCGCGATTCCCATTGTGGTGGTTTTGCAGGTATATACATTTGTCAAAAGGCATCAAATTGTACACAAAAAATGGTTGCAAATGACTGTATGTAAATTATACCTCAATAAAATTGATTAGAAAAAGAGAAAATAATTCCATGAGCCATTGAACATTTTACATTTAAGATTTAAAACAACTACTTATACTTTGTTCTAACCAATAATATTAAGCAAAGAAATTTTAAATGAAGAGCAAATTTGTTAAAGAAAAAAGGAAGACAACTTGCTCTACTAATTCAACATGTTTCACAAGCAGAAAATGGAAAAAGCCTTGAATTTGGAGTCAGAAGACCTGGCTTAGAGTGCTAGTTCCACTTAGCAACCAAGTGGCCTTGAGCAAGTCACGATTTACCTGCAAGTCTCAATTTCTACATCTCTAAAATATAGATGACACTAATAACTACCTCACAAGCAATAGTTATGGTTTCAATAGAGTAAGAGCTCCTTTCGTGCAGGGATTCTATTTTAGCCAAAATTATAATCCCAACATATGTCAAATAATAGGTGCTCAATAAATCTTCACAGAATAAATGAATTACTTTAAAAATAAACCTGAAAGATGAGAAAGACATCGTGCACAACACCATGAGGCGACATTTGTTTCTTTGCACTGTGTAGACTAAAGCAGAAGAGTCACCCTGTTTGTGCTTATCTTTAGCATATTGTCCACATCATTTGCAGACTCAAGCATGAAAACTTCCAGTCCCTTATGAAATACTGTGATACCTCAAGTCAATATAGAGCATATTTTAAATTTTAAATACTTAGGTGCATTGCTCTAAAACAGACTCACTTGTAGGATGAAATTCTATGAAAGCAAGAACTGTGTCTATGTTATTTAACACTGATATTCACTGCCAATATCTGCCTAACATATAGTAGGCAGCAAATAACGTGTGCAAAGGCCCTGAAGCCAGATGAAGTACAGGAAAGAGTGACTTTTAAGAGGCCAAAGTGACTGGGAGGCAGACAGCAGAGTGTCATGTCCAATGGGGTTGTGAAAGCAGGTAGGGTCCACACCACGCAGGATCTTGTAGGCAATGTGAAGTTTTGTCTTTATCCTAAGAGCAACAGAAAGCCATGGAATATTTTTAAACAGGTGGTTGGCAGAGTAAGGAGAAAGGAAAGGGACATAATTAGATTTGCATTTCATGAAGATCTTACTCTATGGTGTGCAGAAGAGAATGGTAGTTGGGGGAAGGGAGAGAAGGTGGAAGAAGAGTTAAGTTAGGGTGTAGAGTAAGTATAGGCCAATCAAGAGGCTATTCCAACAGTCCATTAAAAAGATAATGGTAGCTTGTTCCAAGGTAGTGGAGGTGGGAAAAAAAAAGTGGACGGATTCCCAATACACGTAGACAAATCAACAGGATCTGACTTTGAGAATGAGAGAAAGGAAAACACTCAATGCTTCTGAGTCTCAGTTCTTCATCTGTGAAGCAGGGCTGTTGTTTATACTCCATCTGTATAATACCTACCTTGTAATCTGCTGTGACAATGATATGAAATAATTTAAATATTATGCACCTAACTCAGTGCCTGACCGACAGTAAATGCTTTTTAAAATCGCTGTTGCCATTATTATGGTCATCCCATGGAATGGCAACTACCGGAAACTGAACACCACAGGTAGAGAGGAGCAATGTAGTTAAAGATTCATATCCACATGGCTGAAAGACACAAACTGTTATCAGCCGGTCACTGAGACAATTGTTCCAAAGAAACACAGCTGACCGCACAGATATTTCATCTAAGCTGATCTCAGTCTTCAGAGCCCATTATAAGAAAGCACAGCTGGTATGATCACCGTCACCTGAGAATCCGGTAAACTGAGGCACAGAGCTGGCTACAAATTTAACCAAGGAATAGGTGCAGAGGAAGGACAAGGAAATAGGTATCCTGCTTCTCATTTCTGAGCCGATCCAACAAGACTCGGCCTGCATCCTGAAGAGGAATTTGTAACACCCCCTCCAATGTCTCCAGGTCCCTTGCTGACAAGGCCCTGTCATCCCTTAGCTTAACACCGTGCATCCGCTCGCCATCAAACCAAGCCCTTCCGGTTCCCTGATCCTAGCTCACAGCGCACGAAGATCCCCAAGCCCCGAGAGCCCCACATACCTTAGCTTCGCGCTCTCGTTCCTCGGCGGTCGGGGTGCGCTTCATGCTGCCACTAAAGCCGCCTTCGCCACCGCAAGCTGCGTAGATCCCCTCGCCCTGGACCCCGCCTCCTGCATGTAGTTCTCTCAGCGTCCTGCTCCCGTCCGGAGCCATTCTCCCTCGCAGTGGAAAAAAACTACAACTCCCAGAATGCACCGCGGCGACGCCCGCGAGCGCCTCGGGATTTAGAACAGGAGAATTTCCCAGGTCCGACAGCTGGAAGAGCGTAGTCCACTACACCGCGAGCAAACAGGCTGGAGTCCAAGGAGAACTACATTTCCCAGGAGGCAACGGGTGCCTACCATATTTCTCCCGTGCTCCTCTCGGCCAGCCGCCTGCCACGCTGTCGGCGCTATAGCAACGGTATAGCTAGCTGCAGGGCCAGTGGAGCGGTGAGTACTCGGGAGGATGCGGGAGCATGGGGGTGGGTGGAGGTTGCGGACCCTCCCCACTGCAGCGTGGGCCAGGGTCCTAGGGTCCGCTCTGCGGTCTGGAGAAGGCCCTGGAGTTGGCCCTGGAGTTCTGCTCGCGGAAAGCAGCCGAGCCCGAGACACCTCCACATCCTGAGGCCTGAATCACAGCCCGCTCTTTATCCTCACATCCAGGACCAACTTGAAATGTTGTATCCCAGCCATGAAGGTGAGAGTTGATGCTGCTAATTGCCATCTCTATCCAGATCCTGCAAGTTGTAGGTCCCTAACACAGTTTGCTCATTTGCCCTGGATTAGAAATTGGTTGGAGACCCTAAAACTCCTGAGTGTTCTATTGTTTGCTTAATTATATATTATTTGTTTATCATCTGATTATCTCCATAACTTGCTAGCTTCATAAAGGCGGGGATTTTGCTTGCCATTTTAATCTCAGTGCCCGGTATTCATTTATTCATTCAAATAAATATTTTTTCTTTATTCTTTTGTGTGTGTGTGTGTGTGTGACAGGTTCTTGCTCTGTCGCCCAGGCTGGAGTGGAGTGGTAAGACCTCAGCTTACTGCAACCTCTCCCTCCCGGGTTCAAGCGATTCTCCTGCCTCAGCCTCCCGAGTAGCTGGGATTGCAGGCGTGCGCCACCACACCCAGCTAATTTTTGTATTTTTAGTAGAGATGGAGTTTCACCATGTTGGCCAGGGTGGTCTCGAACTCCTGAGCTTAAGTCATCCGCCTGTCTCGGCCTCGCAAAGTGCTGGGATTACAGGTGTGAGCCACCGCGCCCAGCCAATCATTCAATATATATTAATGTTGGTTCCCACCCTGTACCAGGCACTGTTCCTGAACAGCTGTGAACAAGACTAATACCCGTCTCAAGATGTTTATCCTTTTTTCATGGAGACAAACAATAATTTATTTGATAATTTCAGATAGAGACAGTTGCTAAAAGAGAAACAAGCCAGGCGTGGTGGCATGCACCTGTAGTTCCAGCTACTTGGGAGGGTGAGGTGGGAGGATCACTTGAACCCATGAATTCCAGGCCAGCCCGGACAACAGAGCAAAACCCTGTCTCAAAAAAAAGAAGAAAAGAAAAGAAATAAACAGTGAAGAAATGTAAGGAAGACTACTCTAACATAGGATGGTCAGGGAAAGCCTGTCTGAGGAAGTGAGCTGAACTCCAGAGATTGAGGAGCCAGCTAATACAAAGGCCTTGAGTACACGAGGGTGTGGGGGGTTCGAGGAAAGTAAAGAATAATGTAGGTGAAGCATACTGAGCAAAGAAGGATAACATGAAATGGTGTTGGAGAGGCATTGCAGCATTGTGCAGGATTACTCAGCTTCCACACTATTATTAACATTTTGGGCTGGATAATTCATTATTATGTCTCCTAAGCACTGTAAGATATTTAACATCATCCCTGGCCTCTACTCACTAGATGCCAGTAGCATCCCCCTTCCTTGTTGTGACAACCAAAAATATCACCAGATACAACTATTAATACTTCCAACTACTACCTTAAGTGAGTTAACTAATCTGTGTCTCAGCTTCCTCATTTGTAAAGCGGTAATCATTTGAGTAACAACCTCACAAGGATATGGCAAGACACTTCATTAATTCCTATAACAGAGCACTTAGAACAGTACCTGGCACATAATAAGCATTCAATGAATGTTAACACCATCAACATCATCATCATCATCATCATTCTCATTATTTTTAAAGTGACCTTAACTCTGTCATGGAAAACTAATCATTTTCATACATGGGCCTGTGTGTCAACAGGATCCTAAAAATTGACCTTTTCTATAGCAGTACTTCCAAAAGAAGTAGATGATCTCCCAAGGATTTGTCTGTTAGCTGTTTCTGTAACAGCAAAATGCAATGGTTCTCCACCATTTGTGAGTTATAATAAAAGTTATGAACCCTCCTTAAAAGATATTGCATATATACGTATACATACAAAATTTGGTAAACCATCTCTGGGTTCACAGACCCTGAAACCCCACGGACTCCATTCACTCACTCAACAACTATTTAATGAATGCCTGCTCTCAGAATGCACCAAGCTTTATGCTAGCCTCAAAGAATACAGAGGTGAACAAGACAATGAAGCTTGCTACTCTCTTGGTCTTTACATTCTAGAACCAATATTCTAGAGCTTAAGAACTCTGCCCTTTAGAGTATCTTCATTCACAGTTTGCATTTAGCTTACTAGGTAGATTGAAATGAAAATATAAAATCCTTTATTTTTGCATACTAGATACTGTGTGGACCACTCGTATCCACATTCAAAATAAAGCTACTGTGGTGCATTTCTGTAACGAATAGAAACTATAAAAATACCAGAATTAGCTAGACAGCCTATATGTCGAAGTAGTTGAACTCTGCATGGGACCTAAGCCTCATGGCAACAAAGGCAAGACACACACACACACAAAAAAACGTAAACCAGTTGGTAAATTTATGCAACGAAACCTCTTTCACAAAACTTAGAACTGCCCACTCATTTGCGCATCAAGCAGACAATTAATATTTGAGTAATATTGACATCTCAGGCACATGTGATCAGTGCTTTTACTTTACTCATCCCATTTACCATTAGAATAACTCTGAGATAGGTATTATTTTCTCCTTTTTAAAGCTGAGAGACTGAAACTCAGAGAGTTTAGGTGGCTTGACTAATTCGTTAATGATAGAGCAACTATTTGAATCAAGTTCCTGACCTGAGTGTTTTCCAAGATACCTGCTCTCTTTTGGAGGCTGGGGAGAGGAAAGGGATGGAGAGGAGGTATTTCTTAAACAATAATCTTACCTCATTTCCTAAGCAAACTGTAGGAAATATACTGTTGAAAGGAACACTGTCTCCATGATTGAATGTAGTAGTACTTTTAGAAGAGAAGCTTTCATCTTCTCCAAGCAGCACATATGGACAATAAGATGCCCATTAAAGTTCTAGTCCCTTTTTCATTTTATTTGATTCATTCCATTACATAGTTAATGTAATAACTTGGAAAGAGTTTATTTGAATTTTCTTTTTTCCACAGCTAGGCCATGTCTGGTCCAACTGATGAGACTGCAGGAGACTTGCCTGTGAAAGATACAGGTCTAAACCTCTTTGGAATGGGAGGGTTACAAGGTATGGCCAGCTGTTATTTATTACAGTTATGAACTTTGATCACTGACTTCTTTACTTTTAATTTAAAGTATTTCTGATACTCATACAACCCAAACCATTTAAGTAACTATATAGTCCTTGATTGTACTAAACAAAAAGATGGAGAGTTTAGAACACATATGGTATTTTACTACATGTGTCAGTTATCAACAGCTCATAGAAAATGTACAGTCCCCCCTCTGTTCTGATAAAAAATTAACATAAATCATCTTTTTAAAATTCCTTACATCAGTAGAAACTACATAGAGAGTATCAAGCCTCCAAACCGAATTGCCTGGTTTAAATTACATTCAGTATTAAAACATTTCTTTGTGTTTAAATTTTATATGGGAGGAAAGGCCATATTTTAAGTGTTTTGCCTTTTAAGTAGAGTATCTCATGTGATAGTGACTTTTTTTATCAAATTAATATGGATTAAAGGTTTTCTTTATCCTTTTATCACTTAGTAGTTGCTGTAGAGCTAAAAAGCACTTTCAAATTGAGAAAGAAAAGCACCACATTAAAGAACAATTTAGAACAGAGAGCTTTGTTTATCTTTGTTTGTCCATTGTGTCAGCTATGCTGTCATGCATGTATCAATTATCAACAGCTCATAGAAAATGTGAAATCCCCCTCTAGCCTGAGAAGGCTAGGGATTTAAGATACTTTCCATTTAGGAATCTACATACACTTTTTAATCAGAACAGTGTAAATGGCCACTGTGAAAACCAGAAAAGTGGTCAATCTATTGTTTATTGAAAAAGATAAAATTTGGCTACACAGAATTATTATCATTATTTTTTTTTTTTTTTTTTTTTTGAGATGAAGTCTCACTCTGTCACCCAAGCTGGAGTGCAGTGGCAGGATCTCCACTCACTGCAACCTCCGCCTCCCAGGTTTAAGCGATCCTCCTGCCTCAGCCCGCTGTGCAGCTGGGTTTACAGGAGTGCGCCACCACGCCCAGCTAATTTTTGGCTACACAGATTTTATTGTTAAAAGTAAAAAGTATGTGTAAGCTTTGCTTTGCAGCTATCTTTCAGAGAGCATCGAGTATTAAAATACAAATAAATTTTAAGTGTGCAAAGGGCTTTATTGGGTTTTGATACTCTGTGAGTACAATTGTTGTCCTCAGTAACCTATCACAGGACCTTAGTCTCTATCAGTTTGTTCTTTGTTTCTATTGGAGAATTGTTGAAAATCGACCTACTTCACAATGTTATGGAAAATACCAAATTTAAGCGTCTGTAAAAAGATATCATATATGCATGCTAAAGAGTATAAACATTCTTAAAATTTATATAAGGTAGTATATAGAGAAATTATTTGTGAAGCTTTCAAATAATAATTTTAAATTTAGGGTTTTTTTGATTTGATCTTACAACTTTTATAGTTTGTTTTCTAAAACACCCATAGTGCAGAAAAATATCTTAGTCATATTATGTTTACCAAATTACTCTTACTCTTGCCTTTGTAAAAAAATAACTTTCAGATACTCTTTTAGTTGTCACAACATTCAGCATGTAAATTCGAAAGTCTTTATTGAATCAGAATTCCATATTATATTCTTAAAGAATGGCTACTTGAATATGTTTTGAATGGATACTATTATTGTTCAAATTCCTAGTACTGTATGTAAAGTATTAATAGCAAAGATTTTTATTCTTACCTTACATAATTGATGTAAACAATACTACAGCATTTTCTAAAGCAATCTTAACTGTAGGTCCCAAAGGAAAAAATCTAAGATTAGTGCATCAGAGGTGATATTAATATCAAGAGTTTTTAGAGACTATTTTAAGTAACCTCACGATTAATTATCTTGGCATTTCTGCAGAAGCTTCAACAACACGGACAATGAAGTCTCGCCAGGCAGTGTCACGTGTCAGTCGTGAGGAACTGGAAGACAGATTTTTGCGTTTGCATGATGAGAACATTTTACTTAAACAACATGCCCGCAAGCAAGAGGATAAAATTAAAAGGTTATGATAAAAAGCTTTTAGCTTTTTTTCTTGACTCAGTAAAATTTGAAGGGTATGGTATTTTATAAACTTAATTGAAAACCCCACCTTGAATCTTTTTTGGAACAAGGCAGGATGTAAATAAGTACAATTTTTAAAAATGGAAAATCTTGCAAACTAGAATAATAAACCAAAAAGATAATGAGTGTTTATTATGTCTGAATTTGCTGTTTAAAAGAAAAAAGCTAATAGCTAAGAGTGCCAGGAGTATATCATATCTACAAATAACTTTTGGTTTAATATTTATAGTTTAATAAGCAAATGGCCAAAGCATCTGTGTTTTAAATGTCTTGATTTTAAAATGAAAGTTTTAAAAAGTAACTAACTATTCTAACTTGTTAGAATGCACATTCCCTTAAGATTTGGGGTTTACTAATGAAAACATCACTTCAGTCTCTGGAACATATTTAACTTTGCTTGGGTTATACTAGATTCTATATTGATTTCAAAGAGTACTGTTTCTGAAGAAACAGTATTGTCACTTTTGATTTATGTGCAAAAAATCTTGGCAAAATGATTTCTTAAGAGTAGATACTCTTTCATTCTTTTTTATTCAGAAATGCTGTGCCTATCTTCTGAAGGGACAGCATTAAAAACAAAGTGTGTTCAGATGTATAATCATGAGCAGGTCTGTATTCATATTTATGTTCTAGGTTCAAAGAAAAGGTGAGACAGCCATTGAAGAATGAAAATAGGGTTTTTCTGCTTAGATTCCATCCTGAGGAGGTGGTTCCAGTTCAGTTTCTACTCTGTGGACTTTAACAACCCGCTGACCTGCTATGTGCAAGCCTTTTACTTTGAGTTGGGTTTTAGTCATGATGAGGGCTGTTTTCAAGATTTGTGACTCACTTGCCTGATTCCTTTTCTGACCATTATCCCACACACATCAGCCAGTCAGAATGAGGCATGTAGTATGCTCTGACCACCTAACAACTTTTTTCTTTGTAAACCTAATTGGTCAGTAAAAGAATTGAATTCACATATTTGACCTCATTGGTAATTTGTCATAGCCAGAAAATAAAAAACAACTTAATAATGAGCCATGTAGTTTAATGGGAAAAAGACTGAGCTAGGAATCAAGTTGTATGTATGCATTCTGTTATCTCTCTGCCACTAGCCTATGGTATGTTCAAGCCATTTAACCTCCTGGAATTTTCTTTTACTTAACTATGAGAGTAATGATCCAATGAACAATATGACCCAAAAGCTCTAAATTCCTCTCAATCTCACACCACTGACTGTGACCTAGATACATGGGTAGAACTGTCTTTAAATTTATCCTTAAGAAGTAAATAGGCCGGGCGCAGTGGCTCACGCCTGTAATCCCAGCACTTTGGGAGGCTGAGATGGACGGATCACTTGAGATCAGGAGTTCGAGACCAGCCTGGCTAACATGGTGAAACCTCATTTCTACTAAAAATACAAAAAACTAGCTGGGCATGGTGGCGCAAGCCTGTAATCCTAGCTACTCAGAGGCTGAGGCAGGAGAATCGCTTGAACCCGGGAGGCGGAGGTTGCAGAGAGCCAAGATCGCGCCATTGGACTCCAGCTTGGGCAATAAGAGCGAAACTGTGTCTCAAAAAAAAAAAAAAAAAAAGTAAATATTATTATTTCCTATAAATGTAGATTTTATAAACTACCTTTTTATTTATTTTTTTTTTCTATTTTTTTTTTTTTGAAAGGAAGTCTCACTCTGTTGCCCAGGCTTGAGTGCAGTGGCATGATCTCGGCTCACTGCAACCTCCACCTGCCATGTTCAAGCGATTCTCCTGCCTCAGCCTCCCGAGTAGCTGGGATCACAGGCGCCTGCCACAACACCTGGCTAATTTTTATGTTTTAGTAGAGACAGGGTTTCACCATGTTGGCCAGGCTGGTCTCAAATGAACTCCTGACCTCAGGTGATCCGCCTACCTTGGCCTCCCCAAGTGTTGGGATTACAGCCGTGAGCCACCACGTCTAGCCAAAACTACCTTTTTAAATAAGCAATCAGACTTTGTCAGATCATGTATGATTCATTAATATGATAAAATAAATCCAACAAATGGAATGTATGGCTATTACGAGACAAACACATGCAATCATGTTTCTTGACAAAGTTTATTTGAACATCATTTGAAGAATTTAAAGATCCCCTATTGATGTGCTTTTCCTGCCTTAAAAATTAGGGTCGTTTATTTTTCTCTGGTTGTTAACTGCCTTTTTATATTAAATCTGTGTCTTTCTTTTGAATGTAATCTATATCTCTGTGTGAAAGTCTCTCTGTAACAGAAAATTCAGATATTTAGGTTGACATCTCATTTGTATGACAACCTTACTTTTATGCACAGGCCATTGGGTGGGGCTCAGGACCCTAAACTCATTAAAGGACTAGGTAGGGTATGTAGCCCTCTTGGACTGTGGTACCTGCCCAAATTTCCCAGTGATATATCATTCTCAGAATTAGGTGGAAAAGGAACTAATCCATTGATTATTTTACTAGAGTGTTTGTGGTACTCTTGGATCTTGGTTTTTATTATCCTATATCCTTTATAAAGCATGCTTAATGGATGTGCCTCAAGGGAAGGAGAAAACAATCTTAACTGATTATGTTATGCATAGCTCTCCCTGACGCCACATGCTGTAGGCCGAGTAGCCAGAAGTGTAGATAGACATGTATTACTACCGCATTTACAGCGGACTCTGCTTAGGGCAGAAAAAAGGTTGTTCTGTGACATCCCAAAGCTATTAAGGATTTTTTTATTTCACTTTTGTTCCCTTAAGTAAAAGCTTCTGTCCATAACCATGCTAAAATAAAGCAAAACCCATTTAAAGAAAAATGAAGTGTGTTTTATTTTCAATCTCCTGTCTGGGTCTTTATAAAAATAGATTCACTATAAACTAGAATCAGCTATTGAAGATGTGCGACCAATTTTGTAAAGTCTTGAACTTGTGTCTCTCATCAAAGCCACCTTTTCTTTCTTGTCCTGCCAAGATTTTTCCATTCACTGTCAGGCATGTTTTCCGTACGTGTATATTACATCACCCCCATGTGCCCTTTCTGTCTTTTGTTCTTTCTAACCAGTTTTTATCAAAACTTAAAAGAATCAAGATTATAAACTCCTGATATGTCAAAAGCACAATTTATGTCCAAATTTAAAGATAGCATTAAAATGATGCTTTTGCATCTAATTATTTTTTACCATTAAACATAAGTGTTTCTTGAGCACTAAGCAACATTTATTGGTGCATTTTGGTTTCCTTTGGATTTTTCATTGGGCTTTATATGTGTGCATTTATGCATTCTAACATTTTTGTATTTATAGTGTGTCTTAATCCTGGAGAAACTGAAAACAATATATTACCTAAATGCTGCACAGTCTTAACACACTTTTCAAAAGTTTTAACTTACTGTGGATTGCGGATATAACCCACCACATCCACAATCTGTAACTACACTCAACTGCATACAGCATTCCTATATAAGGTCATGCGTTAAAAATTTCAGGAACATATGGAGTAAATATGTGTCCTCTCTTTACTAACCTTAAATGATAAGCCTTAGGAAACTGTTATTTGTCAGTGCTATAAAGCAGATTGTTGCCCAGTGGTTTCAATTATCATCAAAGGATTCTTCACAGGCAGTAATAGTTACATCAAAACCTGAAATTTATTATTCAGGTTCTGCACTGAAGTCTTCACAGTGATTATGTTCCTTTCAACAGAATGCATTTTATGCTGACTTCTCACATTCCTTTTCATCTTTTTATTATTTCCCCAGAATGGCCACCAAGTTAATACGGCTAGTTAATGACAAGAAAAGATATGAGCGGGTTGGTGGCGGCCCCAAGCGGCTGGGAAGAGATGTGGAAATGGAAGAAATGATTGAGCAGCTGCAAGAGAAAGTTCATGAGCTTGAAAGACAAAATGAAGCCCTCAAAAACAGACTGATTTCAGCCAAACAGCAACTTCAAACCCAGGGTTGCAGGCAAACTCCATACAATAATGTACAATCTCGTATTAACACTGGGCGTAGAAAAGCAAATGAAAATGCGGGCTTACAGGAATGCCCCAGGAAAGGTAAAACAAAGCTTACATTAAATCTAAACTGAAGTCTTATTAGATTGTTTAACAACAACAAAAAAAAACACAAAGTTTTACTTCTGTGTTGTTCATGCTTTTAAGCGTCTTTAGGAAGAGAAAAATAATTTTTTACTTTCTCTTTGATAAAATAATGTCGAAGATTATTTAAGAATCACTATATCAGTCTCAAATTTAGTAAAAACATTCCGCATAACCTTAATGTAAGAGACATGTATGAAACTAAGTAAAATGAGTTGAATTGAGTTTGGGTTGGTTAAATACACTGTACTTAGGCAGGTAGAGAAACTAGTTTGCTTACATATGACCACATTTACTGTATTGAATGATCACATTTAAGTTCTTCATCCAAAGATCATTTCGAAAATTTGCAAAAGTATTGAAATCTTTCTCGTTGGATGGCAGTAGCATGACAGTGGCATGTGCATGTAACCAGAGGTTTAAAAAGTTGAGTCCTTATTTCTCCACTTACTAGCTGGTGACCTTAGACAAGTCTCCTAATCACTGTGACCCTGAGTTTTCTTTACGTGTAAAGTAAAAGGCTTGAAACAAGTGACGATAAAGGTCTCTTCCATCTCTAAAAATGATCATAGGCCAATCACTTTATTCACTTTAAAAATTAATAACCTAAAAGTACCCAAGTTGCAAAGTAATTCAATTGTGTAGAGAAGACTCAATTTAGAACATAAATATTTCTAATAAAAATTTTCAGTTCTCTTCACCCACAGAGAAACTTTATTATAGTGGAACCACAATTCAATAAATATCTTAAGTAACATTTTAAAATTTCAACTACTAGGAAAGGAAATTAGGTTTTAGTTCTAATTGGTTTTTGTTTGCAATATACTTTACATAAAGACCAAACATTTTTAGGGATATAAAGTAGCATGTAAAACTCTAGTTTAAATTCTTTGAAGAATTAAAACAAAACAAAACAAAACAAAACAAAAAAAACCATGAACAGAAAGGGAGAAAAATTTGTTGTAGTTTGCTCTCCAAGCCAAAATGTTAACACTATCTTTTCCCTAGATAGAGTTCCTTTGAAGTCAATAAGGCCTCCACACAGGCAGGAGGCAGCTGCAGGATGAAAGGGCTTAGCTACTCCTAGCTATGTGAGATTGGCAGTAGACTCTGAATACAACTAAAGTAAGCATAATAAATTATAAATCAGAAAGTATATTCTGCCACTGCTTAACTTTTTTACTTGGAAGATAATACTGACCTCAGCCTCATTTTCCCCATCTATAAAATGGAGTGATAATAATACAGCTTGGATAAGAGATCAGGAGATGGTAGCTCGCACAATAATATATTTTACCTTTAAAGTGACCTATCCTCTCTGAACCTTAGTTTTGCCATCTGGAACTGGAACTGGGCAAGATGATCTCTAAAGTCTGCAAGATCTTTTATACTAAATAAAAATAATGTTCACGCTAGGCACAATGGCGTACACCTGAAGTCCTCGAGAAGCTGAGGTGGGAGGATTACTTGAGCCCAGGAATTTGAGTCCAGCCTGGGTAACATAGTGAGACACTGTCTCTAAAAATAAGTAAGTCTAGGCCGGGTTCAGTGACTCACACCTATAATCCCAGCACTTTGGGAGGTCAAGGCGGGCGGATCACAAGGTCAGGAAATCAAGACCATCCTGGCTAACACGGTGAAACCCCGTCTCTACTAAAAATTAAAAAAATTATCTGGGCTTGGTAGCATGCGCCTGTAATCCCAGCTACTCAGGAAGCTGGGTCAGGAGAATCGCTTGAACCCGGGAGGCAGAGGTTGCAGTGAGCCGAGATTGCGCCATTGCACTCCGGCCTGGTTGACAGAGGAGACTCGGTCTCAAAAATAAATAAATAAGTCTAATGCCAGATTTTACATTAAATCTAAACTGAAGTTTTATTAGTTCACTTAACACAAAAAAACACGAAGTTTTGTTTCTGTATTATTCATGCTTTTAAGTGTCTTTAGAAAGAGAAAAATAAGTTTTGACTTTCTCTTTGATAAAATCATAATATTGTCAATGTTAATTAAAATGGCAAGCTAATCTAGTGCTATAAATTGCTGTTCAGACAGGAGAGTTTGCTGGAAGTTTCTCCCTATAGCGAAATTAAGAGCCACAGATCAGCAGACTCTTAAAAACATGACTACATAGTTTAAATTTCTCCTTACGTTTGTACTCTGTTGGTGATTCAGACCTTTCTCACTGTTCAGGATAGAGTTCAGGACATGGAAGTGACACAAAACATTAAGTAGTGATGAATACTTTCTTAATCAGTCTTTATGAGTAAACCTGAGGCATCATTACCAAAACTGACACCTTAACAGGCTCTTCAGGACTGCCTTTGAGGCTGAGACAGGCCAGACTTGTCAGGAAAATATCTCAGCCTGGGATGGCTGGCTAAGAACCCTAAAACCCCTCTCTGGTCACAAGCAGCCTTTACCATCAAGCTGCTGTACAAATACTACTGTTTTCTGTTTGTGCCTTGTCAGGATAAAGGATGGAAAGCACTGGCTAAATGTGTGATCAATGTAATATAGAAACAATACTTATTGTGAGGAACCAGTGGAACAGAAATCTTTGTAAAGCAAAGGTTTTAAAATGTAACCATTGGTAGAGAGTAGAATGATAGTTACTAGAGGCTGGGAAGGGTATGGGGTGCTGGGGAGGATGAAAAGACATTGATTAATGTTAATGGGCACATAGATACAGTTAGATAGATTAAAAGTTCTAGTGTTTTATAGCACAGTATAGTGTCTATAGGCAACAACAGCATACTGAATATTTCAAAATAACCAGAAGAGATTTGAAATATTCCCAACACAAATGATAAATGATCAAGGTGATAGATATCCTAAATACCCTGATTTGATCATTATACATTGTATACATGCATCAAAATACCACATGTACCCCACCAATATGTACAAATACTATGTATCAGTCTTTAAAAGGTTATATAGCCATTGGCAAATCGACATGAGACTGTAAGTTTTAAGATATGTTTTGAGTATTTTTTATTTCCACTAGTAATGTTGAATTTTTTCATGATGTATGTAGGAAAAGTGTAAGAATTACCATTATTGCCAAAATAATATAATTGGCAAATTCTAACACAGAAAACTATTTTAATGTTTTAGGGAGAGCCTTTTCTATTTTTCAGGATTACAGCAATAGGTATTGACTGCTTTGGAAAGAGCAAGTAATAGTTCCATTATTCTTGTTAAAATTCTCTTTTCTTTTTTTAAATTTTCTCTTTACTGAGAATATGCAGAGCAATTAAATCTCACTTTTAGAAAGTTAACTTTTCTAAAGAGAATAAATGTGTTGTTTTGTTCTCAATTTAAAAATCTTAATCATCTGTGATGCTTTATCTACCTTAAACTCTAGTATTTATTCTATGAATGTAAAATAACTCACATAATTAAGAATATATCTTATTTTTAACAATGAGACTGTCTCTGCAAAATTGTACATAGTTATTTCTATAAGAAAAAACATATTTTAAGTGCAACAGGGAAATGTTTTATTTAAAGGAATTCTAGTGATGATCCATTCTCAAAGTACCTTTTCATAAATAGGGATTTTTCTTACTGGGTTGGAATAAATCAAAATGCAGAAAACATTTTTACTTAAACATTTAAGGGCAAGGAATATAAATGAGTAATTTAAAAATAAAAAAAAAACCCTTATCACAAACACTGGGGAAAAAATCAAGCTTTTATAACCTATTTACATTGTTAAAGCTTGGATAGAAGAGTGATTTATTTCAGAAATTACTGCAGGAGTCTAAATCTTAAGTTGAATAAAATTATTTCTAGGTAATTTGATTTCTACAGTAGATTTGCAAAATGAGCAATACTTGCTGCTGTGTTTTATTTAATGCCTTCTGGTGGCTGAGATCATATATTCCCTTTGGCAGTGTATTTATAATTCTGTGTACTATAAAACACATACCTCTTAATACTTAATAAGAGATTTTATTATAAATATCCTTATTATAGCAAATCAAAGATCCTTCTTTTCTAACTTCAATTTTATAATCATATTTTATTACTTTGTTTTTAGGTATAAGATTCCAAGATGTAGATGTAGCAGAAACTCTACATCCCATGTTTACAAAATATGGCAACACTTTACTTGAAGAAGCCAGAGGAGAAATAAGAAATTTGTATGTGTTCTTTTTTTGGTCACTTGAGAACTTTGGTTATTGATAATGTCTTTTTTTTATCCTTCCCTTTCCTTTATTTTAAACCAAACTGGGCTATATATAAACAGTTTGCTCCACTGAAATACAGCTATGTTCTGTAGGGTAACAACAGATATTGTATAACATGTTCTCAGAAAAATGAGGAAAATGAAGAACTTATCCAGCTGCCTTAATGGAAGGATTTATCGAATAGTCTTCTTTATTGTAATTTTACCCTCAGAGGAATGACATAAAGTCTAGTCAGTTAGAATAGTGTAAGCTTTAAAGACAACATTTTTATTCCCAGAAAATCACAGGTAATTTTTTTAGATCCTGAATCAATTAACCCTTTTCTTGGTTAAAAAAAAAAATAAAGAATTGGGGAGTGGCATAAAAGTTTGGAGTTATCAGATACTTATGGATTTCAGATTTTGTTTTCTTGTGAGTCTGTAGCACTGCATTCTTCATCATATCATGGTTTCAAAAAAGTTACTTCTACCATATTTAGCTTACTTTTCTAGTTAATCCAAGCCTCATGGTTTCAGTGTCCGTGAGTCACACAAATGAAGGTAAGGTTCCACTTTAAGCCTTCACCTGGATCATCAAAAAGTAACAATACTTCATGAGAAAGGAAAACATGGCACACAGTATCCTACTTAAGATAGTTGCTTAAGAATAATATGGTCTTCAAATGTTTCATTTTGAATATTTTAAGTAGCAATTACAGTAATGTTTAGCCTGCAGGAAAATAAAAGACTAGACATAACCTTGTTGCCTGATGATCACCTGAAAAGCCAATGTTTATACCAGTTCCTGAGGCTCATTACAGTATGATGCTGCCAGACATGATAGAGTCTGGCATAAATGCTTGCCAGAGACCACTAAGTTATACTTGGCAAATTTCCTGCCACCTCTCTCTGAAGTGTTAATTTGGGTGTTATAAGCAGATGTGCATATATGAGAGAACAAAGGCATATAAATATTCTGAAGACCAGATTGTGGCATACATAGTAGGTGTACTGCACAATAAATACTTACTTAATTGAATCAAACCAAAGTCCAATCCATTGCCCAGGACCTTATCATAAAAAGCAGTATCTTGCATTGTTCCATATGTATTTCCAAATCATCACATTTAATCTGCTACTATTTCACTGTGTGCAGAGGCACTTAAGCTAAATTTTTTAACTTCTGCTTGCTCTTTTTCATGAAGAACTTTCTTTGCACTGATCTTAACTACTGAAAATTTTTCCTCAAACTACAAGTTCTTACAAAGGCCCTTTATTTCAGGGAAAATGTTATTCAGTCACAAAGAGACCAGATAGAGGAGTTAGAGCACTTGGCTGAGATCCTGAAAACTCAGTTGAGGAGAAAAGAAAATGAAATTGAGTTATCTCTTCTTCAGCTTCGAGAACAGCAAGCTACAGATCAAAGGTATGTTAAAACAGAAATATCACTTGGATAAGGTCAAAATTAGTTTAAAATACTTTATCATGTGCCATAAAAGGATAAGTTTATCTAGTCTGTTTAAAAATCATGTTTCTACTTAACATTCTTCATATAAGCCTATGCTCGACCTACCAACTGCTGTCAAGAACTCTAGTCTAAGGACAGTTTTCCCTAACCTGCTGTGCTTTTAAGCAGCTTCTGATGGGTGGAAATCACCCTCATATTGTTTTCTCTGTTCATTTACCCCATTTGCCAAGATTGCAGGAAGTTCTGATACCATTTGATTGTAACTACTGAGAGAAGTATGGGTGACAAGCACTCAGCTGTTGGCATACCTTGTACGTTAAGTCCAGCATTAGTTTTTTCAACTTTAAAAGATGGTAATTCCATAATATGCTACCAGTTTGTAATCCTAAAAAGATCCCTAATATTCCAAGTTTGGATTGTAATCTGTTGGCTGTGATAAGATGACAGTAGGACCTGTAGATAGTATCCTTGCTGCCTTTTCATCTATGACATTAAAAAACATTTTTTTAATACTTTCCAACTTTTAAGTTAAGGGGTACATGTATAGGATGTGCAGGTTTGTTAGGTAAATATGTGCCATGGTGGTTTGCTGCACAGATAATCCCGTCACCCAGATATTAAGCCCAGCTTCCACTAGCTATTCTTCCTGATGCTTTTCCTCCTCCCACCCCTCACCCTCTGACAGGCCCCAGTGTGTGTTATTCCCCTGACCTTGTGTGTCCATCTGTTCTCATCATTTAGCTCTCAGTTAAAGTGAGAACATGCAGTGTTTGGTTTTCTGTTTCTGCATTAGTTCGTGAAGGATAATGACCTCCGGCTCCATCCATGTCCCTGCAAAGGCCATGATCTCATTCTTTTTTATGGCTGCATAGTATTCCATGGTATATATGTACCACATTATCTTTATCTAGCCTATCATTGGTGGGCATTTAGGTCAATTTCATATCTTTGCTATTGTGACTGGTACTGCAGTGAACATACCTGTGCATGTGTTTTTATAATAGAACAATTTTTATTCCTTTGGGTGTATACCCAGTAATGGGATTTCCTCATCAAATGGTATTTCTGCCTATAGTTCTTTGAGGAATGGCCACACAGTCTTACATAATGGTTGAACCAAATTACACTCCCACCAACAGTGTAAAAGCATTCCTTTTTCTCCATAACCTTACCAGCATCTGTTGTTTTTTGACCCACCATTCTGACTGGTGTGAGATGGTATCTCATTGTGGTTTTGACTTGCATTTCTCTAATGATCAGTGATGTTGAGCTTTTTTTTTTTTTAATATGTTTTTTGGCCACATGATGTCTTCTTTTGAGAAGTCTGTTCATGTCCTTTGCCCACTTTGTAATGGGGTTGTTTGACTTTTTTTTCTTGTAAATTTGTTTAAGTTCCTTCTAGATGCTGGATATTAGACCTTTGTCAGATGGATAGATTGCAGAAATTTTCTCCCATTCTGTAGGTTGTCTGTTCACTCTGTTCATAGTTTCTTTTGCTGTGCAGAAACTCTTTAGTTTAATCAGATCCCATTGGTCAATTTTGCTTTTGGTGCAGTTGCTTTGGCATCTTTGTTGTGAAATCTTTGCCCATGCCTATATCCTGAATGATATCACCTATGTTTTCTTCTAGGGTTTTTGTACTTTTGGGTTTTACATTTAAGTCCTTAAATCCATCTTGAGTTGAATTTTGTATAAGGTGTAAGAAAGGGGCCCATTTTCAGTTTTCTGCATATGGCTAGCCAGTTCTCCCAGCACCATTTATAAAATAGGGGTTGCTTGTTTTTGTCATCTCTGACATTTTATAATGTACGATATTTTATTTCCAATCCTCTTTTGCCATTTTTTGGTTCCTAGTACCTGTTCATTCATTTTCTGCTTTGACATTGTGCTTTCAACAATACTTTATCTTTTTAACATATTCTTCCTTGAATTATGTTTTCCCTTTATGGATTTTTTTCGTTTGTTTTTTTTTTTTTTTTTGAACTAAGCATACCCAAAAGTAGAGAATAGTATATTGAACCCCCACATGCACATCACTCAGCTTTAACAACTATTAGCGTCTTGCCAATCTTGTTTATCTGTCCCCTCACATTTATTTTCCTAATTATCCCCAGCCAGATATCATGTCACCTCACTCATAAATACTCAACCTCTATTTCTGTCTGAAAAGGAATTTTTAAAAACGTATCTACCATGCCATTATCATCCCTAATAAAAATCACAGTAGTTCTTTGATATTGTCTAATAACTAGTTTATAGTCAAACTTCTGTGAAGATGTCTTTCTACTGTTCATTTGAACTGGAATCCAAATAAGGTCTACACGTAGCATTTGGTTATAATGTCTCTTTTATTTCTCTGGATTTTTTTTTTTAAACCAGACCTAGTTACTCTATTTGTTTTTCTCCTTTCCAACAAGTGTAATATCATACTTGTATGGCTAGGTTCTTATTAGAAAAACCAAGTAAGATTTTCTAGCTTTTCATTTCAGATTCGGAGTTTATTCATCTTTTAACAAACTAAACGTATGTGGTAATATATAAGGAAACTAAGAAAGGATGCTTAATATCAGACTCGTTAAAAAAAAGTGGACTAAAATATATAAAAGCTTTATATTTCATAGATTTATCAGATTATTGTTACCTCTAAAAATTCTATTCCTAAAAAACTATGTGTAAAATTAAATTGTATGAGAAATCCTTTATGTCTAGTGACATTATATACCTTTCTAAGTGCAAGGCAAAAGAAACATGAATATTTTCGAGATTCATATTTAAATTAGGGGATGTAATTTGAACTCTGGCTAAAGCATAAGCTTGAATACCTCCGAGTTATTCATATTTCTGTAGGAAGAAGATTTAGATTTGGCCTACTTTAAAAACCAAGAATGGTTCCTTGTGAGAAGCAGTGCTAAAGGACCAGACCTCAACACTGAATATGGTGATCTTAATAAATGCCAGCAGCCATGTTTAAGACACAGTCTGAATGTAAAAATTCACATGGGGCCAAGCTCAAGCTTGGGTCAGTCCCCATCTTTACTCAACCACTGAGTACAAGGTTGTCAAGGATTGCTTTCCCTATTACATTTCTCAAGTTCATATAGAGTAAAGCGGACACTGTGTTGGCCATTCCCTTTTCCAAAGGGATGTGATCATTTAGGAGCTGGTGTTAACTGAAAGGGAAATCCAAAAGTCCTTCAATCCTAAAACTAGAACAACAGAAGAAATAGAGTGATAGACAAGGATACATACTTTCCTACTATAAATATTACCAACAAGAGACACCAACATATACACATAGAAGAGGTAAGTCCCTTCTTAGGGGGCTATATTATTTACTCTGTAGCAGTCTGTTTTTGTCACATCAAGAATTAAAAGCAGAGACAAAATGAGTATTACAGGCAAAGGAACTTTTATTGCAGAGACCAGAGAAATAAATCAGTGTGTCACCTACCTCACTGATTTTATAAAATTGAAAATTTACATGTTATTTGCTTAGAAGGAAAGATACCTATAATGAATAGCATATTGTTGCTTGAAATACAGTTGTTGAAACTGAGGAAATAGCTTAAAATAAGGATCTTCAATGCCTTTTTTACATGTTTACACATAGCTTATAATTTTATATGTAACAGCAATTTTTTTGAGACTAATGGAAAACTTGAAAAAAACATTAGGGAGAATATAAAACTTGGTATAATTTACTGTAGAGAAAAATCACAAAATGGGAAACATGTTTAAACTTTTCTTTCACAGATGCATTATTTCAGATTTGAAATTCTAGAAGCCTGATCTGGATGTTGGACTCCTTGTTCTCAAACATGAACCTAATGTAGTTGTAATCTTCAGAGTGCCAGCGCTTGATATTTATGGCAAAGAGCCTTTTCATAGAATATTACAGAAACTCTTCATAGTATGTGTTTAATAGGCCAGTTTGGTTTGGCATCAGCTTGACATAAACTTTTGGTTATCCAAAGCCCTTAATTGCTTTGAAGTCAAAGCCCAGTGCTGCTCTTTTTTATTAAAATCATGTTTTTTCCTGTTGTTGTGGTCTATTTTGGAAGACTGAGTTGTGATTTTTGCATATGTTCTACATAATGCCTCATTAGCAAAAAATCTTGTATCATTTACAAGTAGCCTGAATGTCTGTGTTGTTTTGAAGAAAAATCCATATTAAATTTAAACAATATAAAAATGCACATTTTCTGCTTATTAAAAAGGCCGTCTTAAATTAAATTCAAAGCAGTAACCAGTGAACATATGTACATGAACATTAAAATCAGAATGATTTTACCATTTATTGACCTTTTTCAACTCCAAAAATATTTATACTCTTACAAATGTGTAACTAGTTTGTACTAAGTGTTTTTTTAAAATAAATGTTAGGGTGTTTACCTTCTTAATTAGAAATCATGTAACTACCATAATGTCCCAGTGGAGGAAATTTAACCCATAAGTATCAGACACTCTGACTTGCCTTCTTCCCTTTGGCGGACAGCCGACTGTCAAATCTCGCAACAGAGAGGCCTTTCGCGCCATGCATTATAAGAAACAGTTTGGCTTTAAGGGCTCACTCTTTCCGCTGTGCACAGATACAACATTACTTTCTAGCACTCTAAGTTATTCCCAACTTTTCATTTTGAAAAATTGCAAACCTTCAGAAAAGTGGAAAGAATAGTTGAGCACTCACATAACCTTTCATCTGTTAGCATACTTTTTGAATGGTACAACAAGCCTATTATTGCACTCAGCCTGCTCTTGCGTAAGTCTTCTTTCACTCAGCCTCTTTTCTTCTCTCAACATCTCTTATCTCCTCTTCTCTCCTATTTCTCCTTCTCCCTCTCTCTCTCTCTCCTCTTCACTCATTCCTCACTTCCCTTCTCTTCACCTCTCTCCCTTCCTTACTCCCGTTAGGTGCATATATCACTTCACCCTCTGTACAGTTACAAGTAAGTATCTTCTAGGAACAAGGACATCCTCCTATATAACCACAATACCGCTATCACATTCAGTACACTTAACAATGAATGATACAGCCGCAGCATCTAATATACAGTCCATATCCAAATTTCCCCAATTGTCCCAATAATATCTTTTGCAGCTTGGTGTTTTTGTAATAGCCGTTTTTGTTTTGTTTTAATCTAGGATCCACTCGAGGGTCATGTGTTGTTGCATTCAGTTATCATGTCTTTTAAGTATCCTTTATTCTTTAATGGTCCCCCACTCTTTTATAGCCCATTGACAGTCATATGCAGAATGTCCCTCACTTTGGATTTGCCTGATTGCCCAGCCCCCTAATATAAAGGGCACATCTGGTTCTCTGATGGGTTACTGGGAGCAGGGATAGCCATGCAGACCTTATTACACAGGGGAGTGATCTGTCATTTTTTAAAATATATTCACCATGCTCTGACTGTTATTTTGAACAGCTTAGAGTTCACCCAATGAAAATTTTCACACTCAAATACCATTTCTTTTATCCTCGTGTTTTTATTATATTATCTAAGATATGTCCTTGATAGTGACTTAACATACCCTCCTGCCACTTTATATAAACCACAGAAATTGTCACAGCTAATAGTTACTAGTATGTGAGTGTATGCATGATAGTGGAGGGAAAGTTAAAAACTTAGGAAGATCTAGGCCGGGCGCGGTGGCTCAAGCCTGTAATCCCAGCACTTTGGGAGGCCGAGACGGGCGGATCACGAGGTCAGGAGATCGAGACCATCCTGGCTAACATGGTGAAACCCCGTCTCTACTAAAAAAATACAAAAAACTAGCCGGACGAGGTGGCAGGCGCCTGTAGTCCCAGCTATTCGGGAGGCTGAGGCAGGAGAATGGCCTGAACCCGGGAGGCAGAGCTTGCAGTGAGCCGAGATCCGGCCACTGCACTCCAGCCTGGGCGACAGAGCAAGACTCCATCTCAAAAAAAAAAAAAAAAAAAAAAAGGAAGATTTTAGGGGAAAAAACTTAGAAGCGGGGGAAGAATTTAACTTTGAAGAATGGGAAGAATTTAACTCTTAGAGCAAGATTTGAGTGTTGTCTTCATCACTTAAGGTCTCTGGCCAAATTCTTTACTTCTGGGAGCCTCAGTTAACCACCTGAACTGTAAAACAATTAGGTTGAAGTGGGTAAATGGTTCCCTGCCTTTAAACAACAGCTATTTTTCTCTCTAGGGACCTTGTATTCAGAAAGATTTGGCCTACTAAATTAACTGTATTCATCAAAGACTTGTATCATGCCAGTCACTCCTTCTGCTAATTGTTAAATAATCTGTGTTATGACACTGGATTGGCATAATTCTATAAAAAATGAAAACAACACAAAACCATTAGTTCACTTTTGCAACTTCATTGCCAGTAAATCTACGTTTCTTTTTTTGTTTTTTTTTTTTTTTTTTTGAGAAGGGGAGTCTCGGGCTCTTGTCACCCCCAGGCTGGAGTGCAGGTGGCCAGATCTCAGCTCAACTGCAAAACTCCGGGCCTCCCGGGGTTTACGGCATTCTCCTGCCTCGCCTCCCGGAGTAGCTGGGACACAGGCGCCCGCCACCTGCGCGCCGGCTAGTTTTTTGTATTTTTTTTTAGTATGAGACGGAGGTGCGAGACTTCCCTTCTTCAAAAAAAAAAAAAAAAGAAAAGGAAACGTAGGAGTTTACTGGCAATGAAGTTTTGCAGAGAGAAAAGTGAACTAATGGGTTTGTGTTGTCATTATAGAATAGCCAATTCCAGTGGTTCATAACACAGGAGTATTTTCAACGCTAGATTTATGTTTAGAGGGCATGAGGTCTCGAGTCTCCTGGACCTCGTGATCTGCCCGCGTCCGGAGCCTCCCAAAGTGCTGGGATTACAGGCTTGAGCCACCGCGCCCGGCCGTAAATCTACGTTTCTTATTGGGCTTTTTGAAATATTGACTGTAAGGTTCAGATTCCTGCCAGGTGTGGTGACATATGCCTGTAGTCCCAGCTACTCCAGAGGCTGAGGCAGGAGAATCGCTTGAACCGGCAGGCAGAGGGTGCAGTGAGCCGAAACCTTGACACTGCACTCCAGCCCTGGTGAGAGAGTGAGACTCCGTCTAAAAAAAAAAGGAAAAAAAAATCAGATTCCCATTTCTTTTACTGTAAATCTCAAGTTGGAATCCATTAACCTTGATCGTAAAAATGGTCCGTATAAGAAGATGAGCCAGGATTTGAGTTCTTCCTGTCCCCAACCAGCCTTTGGGAGGGCCCTTCACTGAGTGTGATTTTATGCATGTAGAGAGCCGACAAAACTGTCCCCTCCATTCCTGTGGGTGGTAAGAGTAAGAAAATACTCAGTTCTGATTTATAGTTTGACCCAACACCACAGGAAAGTAATGATTCAGAGGCAAGTAAACGTACACAGACAGTGTTTTTCCTTTGAGCAATCTTAAATCAGAGAGCACTGTTTTCACCTGTGAAGTCAAGTAGCAATTTTGAGCAAAATCATTATCTTTCAAATAGACTTTGCTCAGCTATTTCAGTGAAGCTTATTCTATTCAGTTTACTAGCAGCCTTCTGTAGCCCTAGTCCTAGGGGGTAGCCTTGCTGGTGATTGTTATCTGTGTATCCCTAATAAAAACTATGAATGACCTACCTTTCCTTCAACAATACAGCTACAGAATGTCTGCCACTGTTTGAAAAGAAAATCTAGCACGCTTTTTTTAACCCTAAGGTTGTTTTCAACCTTATGCCCAAAATTTGGGCAGCCTATGACTATTACTCAAAAGCAGTCTGTCCATTCTATCTCATAAATATTTGACCTAACTACTTCCCAGAATCTCATAGCCTAGCTTCTGTGTTTTAAAGCCTTCTCTTCTAAATGACGTTAAATACTATGACATTTTTATCTCAAAACTTCAAGAAACGTTTTTTAGCTTTCATAATACGGTAGCAAGGAATGAAATGTTGGCAAAGGGTGGGGGAGGGGAGTTGAATGCCTGGGGAATAAAGTATATGAAACTTTCACTGGAGCAAAGATTTTTGCCTCTTAAGCTTTCATATCAGACTATACATTACATAGCTCCACTGAAAGTTTTTACTTCTCCAGTGTATCTGAGGTTTTAGGTTTCTGGATTTATTATGGCACCCAGTAGCAAAGCTGGAGTCAAGTGTTTTCAAGGCTTCCATTAGAAATTCCTTTTTCAGAGTTTATTGCTTGACTGTTTCAAATTATATGAGAGAAACTTGGCACACAGGTTGTTGAGCTGGATTACTTTTTTTTGACATAAAATCTAATTTATTTCAGTTTGTTTTTAATCTAGAGATGGGCCAACAACTCTTCTCATAGTTTTATAAGATTTGATCATAATTCTAAATCACGGTTTTTTTAAAAAAAAAAAAAAGGAAAAAGAAAAGAAACTGCATTTTCCAACTTAATCATTCCTGGCTTTTTCAAAATCCTTGATGAAAATTTTGAGAAATTTATTTTTACAAAGCACTTAATTAGTATGCTTGATATCTGTTTGCAGATCGTTTCACCATGTGTAATGCAGCATGTATGATTTGGTACATGACTGTCAGAGTTCATCTGAATGTCTGAATGTTTTTACCATGCATTATTCTTTCTGTCAAAATGTCTTCATCCTGAAGATTTGGTATTCCTGTTGTAGTGTGTAGAAGAGGGCAAAAAAGTATTGTGTGGAGGTCACTTAAAATATTACTCATAAAATTAGCCCTAAGTCTGTTCTTCAAAGACCAACCTGAGGCCTTGCTCCGCAAACACAGAGGTCTAGTACTGGTCACTTAGCTATGCACCCTAGCTCCATCTTGCCTACAGCATCCTTCTCACATTTCTTGTCATCTTTTTGTGTCATCTCCCTCCCTGTTTCTCTCTTACTTCCCCCCATTATTCTTGTACCATATTTCATCTATATAAAAATGTTGATTTGATTGTCAGGTTTGAGGTAATTTTTATTGCACATCTTCATAAAGGCTAGACCACATTTATCACATTGCTGATTTGAACTTTTATGTTATCACTGACCTAGCACTTTTAGTTTAACAGATTATCCTCTTCTCATTGTTACATGAAAAAAAAAAGGCATAATAATAAAGCCCCTAAAACTGATACATAAAAGTAATTAATAAAGACTTACAAGTTTAGCATTGTCCCTGGAAAGATGTACTCTGCAGCAAACTGACTTTTTATTTAAAGTACATTATTATACCACATTGTTACTTAAGGTATTGTTTAAAGTACATTACTGCTATTTTCTAAATACTACGTAAGTTGTATATATGCCCACCTATTGGGCATTACCAGTTTAAAATGCCCTGTCGCTGTTTTTGGCAGTATTTTGAAAAGTTTAAACTCCAAGGAGTTTAGGAAAATATTCAGGAAAGCACCCACCAATTAAACCACTGAAAGTTTTTTTTTTTTTTTTTTTTGAGACAGAGTCTCGCTCTGTCGCCCAGGCTGGAGTGCAGTGGCCAGATCTCAGCTCACTGCAAGCTCCGCCTCCCGGGTTTAGGCCATTCTCCTGCCTCAGCCTCCCAAGTAGCTGGGACTACAGGCGCCCGCCACCTCACCCGGCTAGTTTTTTGTATTTTTTTAGTAGAGACGGGGTTTCACCGTGTTAGCCAGGATGGTCTCGATCTCCTGACCTCGTGATCCGCCCGTCTCGGCCTCCCAAAGTGCTGGGATTACAGGCTTGAGCCACCACGCCCAGCCCACTGAAAGTTTTTGACATATGCTTACTGGTTTTTGCCTTACAAAAAAAATTTAAAATTGAAACTGTTATTTCTGTCACCCTATGTGCTTGAATGGATTATAGAGATTTAATTCTGTGTTACTTTAATTAATGGTTATTATTCAAATATATCTGAATCTTAAAAATATCAACATACTGCGGCGGGGCACAGTGGCTCACACCTGTAATCCCAGCACTTTGGGAGGCCAAGGCGGGTGGATTATGAGGTCAGGAGATCGAAACCATCCTGGCTAATACAGTGAAACCCTGTCTCTACTAAAAATGCAAAAAATCAGCTGGACGTGGTGGCACACGCCTGTAGTCCCTGCTACTCAGGAGGCTGAGGCAGGAGAATCGCTTGAAACAAGGAGGCAGAGGTTGCGGTGAGCTGAGATCGCGCCCCTACACTCCATCCTGGGCAGCAGAGCCAGACTCCATCTCAAAAAAAAAAAAAAAAAAAATTGTCATACTTTATTTAAAGCAAAAATAAAATATCAGAGACAACTGGAAATATATGAAAAGATTTAAAAAGATTTGAATCACATTCTGTCCTTACATATCAATAACTGTGATTCGCTGCTGAGTGGTCAAATCAAGTAATGCTGGGGCAAATAAGTAAATTATATTTTGGCTTCTAAATATGAAAAAGAAATAATATTTTCTATAGACTTTAAGATATATTTTCTCTTTGTATTATATATATTGTATTTTTAGTGACTAAAGGTAATAGTGAATAATAGTGAGTATATTGTTGAATATGTGCTCAGAACTACTAGATTACATGTTTTAGATATATAATTATTTTAACGTTATGTTAAGACTGTACCCTGGGCAAGATTCGGATCCATGAACTTGTTTATCTTCTGTGTGAGGACAACTAACTGTCCGATGCCAAAATACAATGAACTTTCAAATATCAAAGAGGAAAATTAAGTATTTCAAGTCCTCAGCTGGTTTACAGATGTGTGAGCTTTGTAGTCCATTTTCTGGTTCCAGTAGGGCATTGTGACAATTTTTCCAATATGTGTAAACTAGATGAGTTTTAAAAGTAAAGTCTCTTACTTTAAATATTGAACTCTGATTTTAAATTTTTTACATTTATTTTCCTAAAAGTGAACTCTGTAATGAAACTTCAAAATTAACAAAATATTTTAATATAAAATGTATTAAATTAAGGAACTTTTCTCCATCAAGAAAATGCCTTTTGAAAACAGGTACTCATTTAGATCTATGATTAACCTTTAACTAGATCTTCCTGTTAAATTCTGCATTTGCTTTAATCTCAGTAGGAAAAATACAAAATAGTATTGTAACATATAAGGTTTCTGTATACCCTGTGGACATCAAATGATCTCTTACAGCTAAAGGCACATCTGCAACATATTTAAATGCCAGCTTTGGGTATTATTAGTGTAAAATGCTAGGTCACTTTTTTTGCAAATATTTTAAAAAGTGTAAAACTCCAAGAGGAAACTCCAATAAATGGTAATCTTATGATGCCATTTGCATCGAGAGAGTTGTAGAAAGATGAATGGCTGTATTGCATATTTTTCATTTAGGGAAAAGTAGCATGATAGTCCTCCTTAAAGTAAGTGTGAAGATTGGTAATGGTATCATTGATGTACTAAAACTATTGTGTTTTGTGCCATCTTTCAGGATACTATAAAATGATTTTAAATCCATATTATCAATTGTAGAGGTAACATAGTCATGAAGTTTGGGGAGCTCCCTTCATACTTTGTGAGTTCGAGGTTATGAAAGTTCAGGAATGATTATTGGTTTGTTTTAAATAATCTGTCCTGCATTATAATAATCCAAAAACCTCATTGACTGATGTACAAGTATATAAATAAAAATTGTGATTCCACCATAGCTTTTCTTTCTTCTAACTTGCATTTTTTACTTCTGTCTCTCTTCTTAAACACAACTCTGAAGGTCAAATATTCGGGACAATGTAGAAATGATTAAGCTTCATAAACAGCTAGTGGAGAAAAGCAATGCTCTTTCAGCAATGGAAGGAAAATTTATTCAGCTTCAAGAGGTACAGTGATAATTTATTTCATTACGTTGTTACAGAGATGCAAAGGATTCAAAAGTAGTTTTCAAGTTGTTTTTTTAAACATAGAATGATCATAACACTAAAACGTAATTTTTAAACGAATTTTCCTTTTTGGTATTCAACAAAATTGTATCTTTCCTTTAATATATTGTTTAATTATTTATTAACTCAAGGTACTTAAGAAATAATTTTAACTGTTTTGGACTTTTTAATAATACTTGTGTCATCTTAAAAATAATAAACCATATTTATTATAAAATCATCTTCTACCAAGGAAATTTATTTTTAACTCCTTTTATCTGAATTTATTATGGACACATAGCACTGAAGTTTTGCTATATTTGCATATATCTTCAATTTTAAGCATTTATAAAATTATTGGTGGTAGACCAAAGTGATGAATAAGTCAGTAATCATGTTCTGTTAAAACTTTCTTTGATTTGGATTTTTTTTCTTTTTTGGTCACTACCATTACTTCAAAATATTTGATTACTCTTAATGTCAGCTATCAGTGTATTTATTTTAAACCTTAACCTTTCAGGTTGACAATACTTGGGGTTCTTTATGCCCATGGTTGTTTTAACAAGGACTGTGACCCCACAGGAATATGCCATTTGAGGGCTTCTGTTTGTTGGCACTGCATAATTAACATAGATTCTGGAATTAATGAACTCCAAGACATTCCAGTTGAACAGAATTTATGTGAAGTAATACTGTCTTTGAAGTCCCAAGACAAGGAGAGCAGTAGATTGATGCAAAGCAAAGGGTCATCTGAAGCCTAAATTCACTGTTGAATTCAATAGTTAAATATTTTTCAGCCATGCTCTGGGGATTTTGTTTTCCATCCTGCAGGAACCTCTTTAAATGCCAAGTGGTAATTACTTCTGCATAAATGTGAGAGTTTGTAAAAGAGGAGACTGATTAGAGAGTGAGAATGATAGTGCTATCTACAGATGTTAGAAGGAGGAAATTTTAAAAATCCCTATGGTTGAAAGCCATTTCCAAGATTAAGAATTAAGAAAGGAATTGAAAAATGATTTTACATCCTCATCACTTTGACAGTTTTGATTTCTATTTAACTGTGAACCCAGGTATTAGTTTAAATACCGACAATAATAGGTGTCTGCTGTGGTACAGGCAGCTCTTTTGGAAGCTGACATAGGGTAAAAAATTGAGAGGTTAAACCCAACAGCCTCAGTGAAGTGTGGAGCCTAGAAGAAAATGGCTGAAGATACTGTTCTTTTTTTTTTTTTTTTTTTTTTGAGACGGAGTCTCGCTCTATCGCCCAGGCTGGAGTGCAGTGGCCGGATCTCAGCTCACTGCAAGCTCCGCCTCCCGGGTTTATGCCATTCTCCTGCCTCAGCCTCCTGAGTAGCTGGGACTACAGGCGCCTGCCACCTCGCCCGGCTAGATTTTGTATTTTTTTAGTAGAGACGGGGTTTCACCGTGTTAGCCAGGATGGTCTTGATCTCCTGACTTCGCGATCCGCCTGTCTCGGCCTCCCAAAGTGCTGGGATTACAGGCTTGAGCCACCGCGCCCGGCCCGATACTGTTCTATAATAATACCAAGATTAACGAAAATTGACCTGAATGGCTCAATAGCCATGTTTCATTTAAATGAGTGAAGAAAAACTTCAGTAGGACTTGAGAGATTTTAGTTAGCAGGTGAGGCAATGCATGTTACGGTTATATGGTCTCTATGAAAATACTTTAATGTGATTACCTTTTTTATTTAAAAAAACCATGTGACATTAAAGTATACAAAATTGAATTTACAGCATGGTCATAAATAGACCGTTCTTTAACAATTAAGAAAAGTTCGTAATTTTACTAAATTGGAAATTTTAACTTAATTGTATGCAAATTAAAAGCTAACTATCCAAGGCTCTTTATACGATGTGGCGGCGAATCCCTTCAGTTCAAATATCTGTGGTCAGCATTTTGACCCATGCTACAGCATTTTAGACAGCACGTCCAACCAATGTAGCCACAGCAAAAGAAGAAAAAAGTTATTGTTAAAATGAATTTACTTGCTGGTCACCATCAATAAGTCAAAAACTAGAGGAAAATAAAATATGTGACTCTATGCTAACATAACCCTGTATTTTCTTCCTCATGCCACACACATGTTCAGAGTGTCTCCTATGGATAAGTAGCACCATACTCATCATTTGTTATGAAAAAAATAATCTGTATAAGGTGAACTTCAGGAGTAAATTCATTTATAGAATTGTAATCATTTAGTCAAATGATTAGTCATAACCAAAATAATGTTTAAAAGATGTTCTTTTATCTTTTAGAAGCAAAGAACTCTCAGAATCAGCCACGATGCTTTGATGGCGAATGGGGATGAGTTAAACATGCAACTTAAAGAGCAGCGTTTAAAATGCTGCAGTCTTGAGAAACAGTTACATTCTATGAAGTTTTCTGAAAGAAGAATAGAAGAGGTAAGCTCCCAAACAGTTTAGCCATCTGTTGCATTACAACTTCTTGGTAACTGTTTTGGAAAAGTAAAATAGAGACATTTCAAAATTTTACTTATTTAAAATTATGAGCTATATACATGGTGTTTTGAGCACAGTAAAATATAGTAGTTAATATATGAATGGCAAATCAGTGTTTAACTGTATTGCAAATGTGGCAAGATCCACTGTTTACCCAAAGGATTAAAGATCCTTGAGTAAAATGAAACCAACATTTTGAAACTGATACCAGATTACCTATGGAACTTAATTTTCTCAACCATAACAGCTTATTAATCGTTTGAGATACTAAGACAAAATAACAGGACTATATCTGTTTCTGAGGAGGTGGCTGTTGTATTCTGCATTATCAGTAATTTTATGAAATTATCTATTTTTTTTTAGGGAGTTGTTTGAAAACTCATCTTCCTATTATCGTAGTATTTTCTGTAGCCTGTTAAGTTTATTCCCAGGGAGAATGGAAGTGAAATAAGATGCCTGCATTCTATTCTGATCTTGGGAGAATCCTTTACTGTCTCATACTAGCATCAAAAGAGAATTTTGAAAATGGAAATAAAGTTTAAGAGTACTCTGATCCACAGGGAAAAGTTGTGACTGCAAAATATACTTACGAATAAAACTTAAAAATAAATGCTAGAGTACGGAAATCTACATTTTAGTCATAGAGATGTAATTATTACTCCGTTTATTTCTGAAAATACTATTCATGGGCTAAAACAGTATATAACTTTGTTTATTCATTTATTCACAAAATGTGTTAGTGGCTCTTTATAAATTTCAGATAATGTGAGAAATCGTATCTTCAGAGTAAATTGTGATTAACAACACAGTTGAACCATGTACCTAAAAAGAATTCAATCCTTTTAATTTTTTATGGGCCAATTGTAAATTAATACAAAATGAATATAATGACAGAAGTTATCATGGTGAAAAGTAAAAAATATTATGTTTCCCGGGACTTAGCAAGCTCTTAACATATTCTTTACTGACTTCTGGCACATGTTGCATAAAGCACTGTGTACGTTTCTACTAAATTAAAACAGGAATATTAATTTCACGTTTATTTAACAACTTAGAAAGAATCAGTGCTGAATTAAATGCAGGCAATATAAGTGGTCTGGTTAGCAGCTACCATTTAGCAATCAAGATTAAAACATGTTAACCTCTTCTCATATAGTTTTATGTTTTTTTTACCCCAAGTAGTTTTATGTAATATTTACTTAACATGTAATTTTATTTTCATTTTAGCTGCAGGATAGAATTAATGATTTAGAAAAGGAACGGGAACTTTTAAAGGAAAACTATGATAAACTTTATGACAGGTAAATCATGATTCCATGTGTTCTTTCATTGTCTTGTTTGTGCTCTTTTATATGAAAGCATTTGCTGTTGTCAGAATAGATCATGTTGATCAAAGAATTAGCAACAAATGATAGCAAGAAATATACAGACTTTATAAAGGAAATACAAGCTTTTTAAAGACATTGGTAATAAGTTGTTTAACCTGAGCAGTAGCCTATCACTACTAAGAAAACCATATCACTTTGTTGCCAGTAAACTGCTATCAATTATTGAACACTAACTATAAACAGACAGCATGCTAGATACTCTACATTTATTGTTACAAATTGTTCACAGCACCTTGAAATGTATGTATTATAAATTCTCATTTTGCAAACAAGGAAGATAAAGCAATTTAAGTAACATTAAGAGGCACTTCCTACCTCTTTTTTTCGAGACAGTGTCTCAGTCATGCAAGCTGGGGTGCAGTGGCACAATCATGGCTCACTGCAGCCTCAACTTCCTGGGCTCAAACAATCCTCCCACCTCAGCCGCCTGAGTAACTGGGACCACAGGCACATGCCCCCATGTCAGACTAATTTTTTAAATTTTTTGCTAGTGACAAATTCTTTCTATGTTGCTCAGGGTGATCTTGAACTCCTGGGCTCAAGTGATCCTCCTGCCTCAGCCTCCCAAAGTGCTGAGATTACAGCGGTGAGCCACTGTGCCGAGCCAATACCTTTTAAATGTATAAAGTAATAGAGCTTGTATTTGAACCTCTTTTGGTCTCTTTCCTAGACTCCCCAGCTTATTAACTGAGAGTTATTCTTTTAGGGAAAAACAAAGGTGTTCACTTAGAGTTGTCTCTGTTCCTTATAAAGAGAAACACAAGCATCTTTATCTCAAGGTACATTTTAAAGGGCTGCTTCAATTTTGTTTCTTAATCTACTTCATAATTATGGTATTTTAGAAATTAGTGCTTTCTGGTAATATTAGAAACAAAATCATACTCCACATCTAGGTTTGGTTAAGTGATACAGATCTCTCTCTCTCTCTCTCTCTCTCTCTCTCTCTCTCTCTCTCTCTCTCTGTGTGTGTGTGTGTGTGTGTGTGTAGGCAATTTTAAGTCTTTTTAGCATATGATACTGGTAAATGATAAATACAGGTTTACATGAAAGCAAATGTAATATATACTTAAATACATATGTTATAGCTGATATTCAACAGCTACTTCTACTGGTCATGTGCTGAAACCTCAGAAAATAACCATTTGAGCTACAAGTGCATCTGTGCATCTTTAACTTTTTAGCTCTTTGTCTTATTTTTTATAACTTAAATTTACATTTTGTAAATTAAACAAATTATACCCAAGGAGTGTGAGGATAGGCTTTTATTTTTATTTACTTCGGGAAAGTTACGTAAATTAACGTAGGCATTATTTCAGTAGTTTGTATCATCTATGTTATTTACCTACTTGTGGGGACTATCTTTGTACAGTGACTCATTATATTAAGGGTTACCAACAGTAGATTCAGACAGCAGTTAAAATCATACATGTGTTTGAAAAGTTTAAATGTCAGTATACAAATTGCACAGCACCCTATTAGAGAAGATATCATCTCTCTTTTGTAAATGAGGAAATTGAGATTCCAGAAAAATTAAGACTTGTGCAGAGTCACACAGCATTGCTGAGACTGTAGTTTAGAACTAAAACCCAGATTTTTTTTTTACTCTAAAACTTGAATTCTTTTTTTGTTATGCTTCACTATCTCTCTGATTTTAATTGCATTGGCAAATTGTATATGCAGAAGGGAAACATTCATGGAATAACAGAACTGCTATAAATCCAGAAATTCTTACTGATTTACATGTATCTTCAGTATCTTGTAATTTCAAATAATTTACATAGTCCAAATAGAAGAAAATAGTGCCATATGGCAATTACTTCCAAATTTTCTACTTCTCCCCAGTTTGAAAATTTACTGAACATACTTACTTGGAATAAAAAAAAATCGAACTTAGCCGGGAATAATGTATAGATGAAACTTTGAGAAAGTCATGTTTTTCTCATATTTACTTTCCCACCATAAAACTTTATCTTTCCATATTAGAAGATGATCTAAGAGTATAAATTTGAAGGGTTTTTTTTTTCAATGTTTTATGCTTGCGCTAACATTTTTTTCCTGTCACACTAAAAGCAGACTTCATTATGCTGCTCACACGTGAAGTTTATGTGAGATATATGCAAGGAAAATGTGTGTAATGAGTGTCAAAACATTTAATGTCAAAAGAAGAATTAATGTCACATAAGCACAAAACCCAGCAAACACACATAATAGTCAACAGAACTGCAGAATTCTCTAATATAGTGTTTTTGAAATATATGATATATTTTAGAAGTATAGTTGGAGAAATTCTACAAAAGTTGACATTGTCTCTGAGATTTTTTACAGCTCTTTTGTTTCATGACACTGTTATTCATTATTGCCAACAACTAATGTTCATCAAAAACTACACATACTCCGTTTGCTTAGTCATAACGATAACATGTTTTAAAAGGACAGCATTTGTTTGTTATTCAAAATTGACTAGTTTTCAGGAGAAAAATATGATTTGCAGATTGCATTCTCATCTTCCTTTTTCAAATGAAATTTTGAATGTGTTTATTACTTGACATATGACATATTAGAGAATCATCTGGGAAGATAAAACCCTCATGTTACTTTTTAGTATGAGCCTTTTTTAATATGCCAAAACACTTTTGATACACTGCCAAGAAATAAGTATAACTTTAAGAAATGTTCAATTTAAAAGTTCAGAATACATTTTTGACAATTATATCTTTCTCTCGGGTCAGAGAGAACCTCTATACTGTGGTATGTAATACAGTATTATATAATTATGCTATAATTTGGTAATGCTGTGCTTCACTTCTGAAGTTAGTTAGTGTTGGGGCCATGTAACTGATAAATGCAATGGTTCCTAAACTATAATGTATGCGAATAACCTGGAAAACTTATTAAAATATAGGTTTCACCACCTCTTCAGAGCTTCTTCACCTATCCGTCTGCACCCTTCCCTCTGCCCCGATACCATCCAGCTGTGATTCAGTTAATTTGAGACTGGGTCTAAAAAATCTGTTGAATGTGATTTTTGAGGTATTAACTGCTTGAGAGACCCTAATATAATGTCTATTTTAAAAGGTATTCCTCTAGTTTTAAGATGATATTAACCTTTTAAAGAATTGGGTGGATCAAGTTTTTATGATGTGATAGTCATCTACTTCTCAAAATGTAAAAGAGCACTGCTGACACCCATAGATGCTCTGTGTTCTGTTTCCATAAAGTGAGCATCTGTGCCCTGTAACCTTCTAGAAACCATAAAATCTCGTGTGATCAAATGTGAGCAGCTTATGCTTCCCAGAAATGAAACTCCAAGTACATTTGGGTCATCATCTTCTTTCAGTAAGTGAAATATCCTGATGTGAATATGAAATTAATTTTCTTGGGCCCTAAATAAAGTAACTGTGACTTAAAAAAAAAAAAAAAAAAAAACAAAGAGAGAGAGACAGGATCTTGCTCTGTTGTCCAGGCTGGAGGGCAGTGGCGCAATCATAGCTCACTGCAGTCTCGACCTCCTGGACTCAAGCAATCCTCCCACCTCAGCCTCCCAAGTAGCTAGGACTACAGGCATGTGCCACCACACCTGTCTAATTTTTAATTTTATTATTATTTTTTAATTCTTTTTTTGAGACAGAATCTCGCCCTGTCACCCAGGCTGGAGTGTAGTGGCACGGTCTTGGCTCACTGCAACCCCTGTCTCCCAGGTTCAAGTGATTCTCCTGCCTCAGCCTCCTGAGTAGCTGGAATTACAGGTGTATGCCACCACACCTGCCTAATTTTTGTATTTTTAGTAGAGACGGAGTTTCACCATGTTAGCCAGGCTGGTCTCGAACTCCTGACCTCAAGTGATCCATCCACCTCGGCCTGCCAAACTTCTGGGATTACAGGCACGAGCCACCACACTCAGCCTTTAATTTTATTTTTTATAGAGATGGGATCTCTCTATGTTTCCTAGGCTGGTCTTGAACTCCTGGGCTCAAGCCATCCTCCTGCCTCAGCTTCCCAAAGCATTGAGGTTACAGGCATGAGCCACTGTACCCGGCCACTATGGATTTCTTTATGGATGATTTAGAGTTTGTTCTTTCCTATCTCTCACATTAGGATGCCCTTGAACATTGAACAAATGGAATTTCTTCTGTAAGAGGAAAGATCTTAGGAAGCAGATGAACTCTTTGGCTTTATTTAGATCTTTATCATGTTTTTGATCAAGGGTGTGTATTTACAGTATGCTGACCCATGTCTGCCAGTGTACATGCCGTTGACCACAAGCAGCAATGGGCATTCCACTGCAGGCTGACATTTGATCAGTCCTGCAACATCACATAACAGTGAAATGTGTACAAAGACTAACTATGATCCCACTTCAGTTTTCACTATAGGCAATATACAAAAACATTTTCATGAATCAAACGTTCTCAAAGACTGTTCTCATACGCAGATTTAATCATGTGCACAGCCCTTACAAAGAAAATGGAGCCAGATGTGGTTCACCATTTATAGTTACACAGATGGCTCTAAGCATAGAGGAATACAGTAAATTCAAAAGGAATTCCTCATGAAACTCCAGTGGAATGTAATCCTAAATTTAGAGGGAAGATAGCAGTGGACTAAATTCAGATTGACTTATGCTGATTTACACTAGTATTTTGTGGGTTTGGAAAACCCAGGCTGCTAAATTGTTCTTAATTTAAACACATACAGCTTCTGATGTTTCTGCCAGATTAGCCGTTGGTGATCTTTTCGCTGGTACTAATGCTATTGGAACACTACTGTTTCTAATTTTTGGCATCTGATATAATGTATAGTTGTGCCTATTTCATCATGCTAATTTTTTTTCCGGGTGGTACATGTTTTTAATAAAATAAGAGACATGCATATACATACATACACACACACACACACATATATATACACACACATAGATGTACTCACATTCATGCATATATATGGATGTGTTTGATATATACAATTTGGCCATACATAGAAATTATATTTGTTCTTTATTTTAAAAACAAACATAAAAAAGAAAATTATTTAGTATTTAAAATGCATATTTTATTTGGATTTCTTTTAAGTCTAGGTCATTGTACCTTTGATAAAATCAACTTAAATACTTGGTATATAGATTCTATATTTTTTTAAGGTTCCATAAGTGAAATGAGAACACTAATAGAAGAAACAGATGTCATATTTAGAGAAGCTTCCAGAATTCCATTTATTTTCAAGGTCGTGTTATCTTAAAGGCAGTAAAATATTCAAAATGTGAAATGAATACACAATTTTGCTCTTTTGAAAAGCTATGCCTCCCAGAAAAGTATCTTTTTTGGAATAAAAACTGAAGACTAGTTGGGAGCTACATTAAGGGCAATTTCCAGTAATATGTTTCTTTTCCATTTACTTCATCATCAGTATAAAACCAGATTTTATAAGTTTTTGTTGTATTTACTGGGCTTAAAATAACTAGATGGTCAAAGCTGCTGATGATTATTCAGTCATATCAAGCTTCACAGATAATGGTTTTCTGCTGAAATTCAGATCAAGATCAGTTTTTCCAAAACCTGGCTCTCATCTGGGGAGCTTTATAAAAATATGAATACCTGGGCCCTGGAATCTTCATTTTAAAATCTCTCTAAGTGTCCTTACTGCAGCTGGCCTACTACCAGTATTTCGGTCAGTGTTTGGGAATCACTGGCATAAACAAATGTTTATGGTATCCTTTCTGTGCATCGCTTAGTTATTTTTCAACCGGTTCTTTCTTCTAATATGCTGATTCTTGATCATTAGCAAATTTTAACCATGTTTTAAACTGCTGTACTTTTATTGGGTAATAGTAATTCTATTTTCATCATTCTTATCAGGCACAGAGCACTGGTTTTCATTCCAATCATGTGTTACAACTAAAACTGTTTTTAGCCTATTGTTTTTTGTTTTTTATCAAAAACTGTATTATCACTACTTCATTTCAATATGCTATCATTCTGTGGCCATTATTTTGTGAACATGTTATTATCACAGACTCTTTAAAAGTTTCACAGAATTAAAGATCAGGTGGAAAGTCCGTTTTCTCTGTATTAAGAGGTTTGTATGTGGGAGAAAATGGTTTTGTACGATGTCAATTGCTGAGGTTTGGAATTGTGGATTCCTCTGGAGTATGTACAGTATCTAAATTCCTTTACTAGTCCCACAAAAGCAGCACACTGCCAGCTTTTCTGACTTTAGAGCTCTAAATTAAGGCCAGTTCCTTTGCTCATCCCACAAACTCTTTCATGTTCCCTAACCGCAGCCTGAGAAAGGCGCCTTGGTTTCAACAGCAGCAGACCAGCATATGTTTACTTAATTCCTAAGACATGATGACAGTGGTCTCTGTGCCACTAAAAGCTTTTCTCTTTATTATTTTCGGTTGAAGCTGATTTCCAAGCTTTCCTTGCATGTCACGTGTGTTTTGCAGTGCCTTCAGTGCTGCCCATGAAGAGCAATGGAAGTTAAAGGAGCAGCAGCTGAAAGTACAGATTGCTCAGCTCGAGACTGCCTTGAAGTCTGACTTAACAGACAAAACTGAAATCCTTGACAGATTAAAAACTGAAAGAGGTACATTTAAAATAACCACTGCCTTTCTCATTTCAGACATCTAATGTTTGTTCATTGAATCAGTCAGTACTTACTCTGGTGCCTACTGTTTGCTACTCACCCTGCGATGTGTGAGGGGCAAACACAGTCATCCACTCTCATGAATTCAGTGGTTGGTCAAAATTTCTCATACTCGGCCTGGTGTATATGCCAAAAGAATTACTTTTTCTCATAGCTGTTCTTATTTAGGTTGTTTTTAATTGTTCAATTTTCCTAAATTCTAAGCCTTTCTTTACTCAACAGTCAACAAGTATTTATTGAGCACCAGTTAGTGCTAGACACTGTTCTAATTTCTGGGGATACAGCAATGAATAGAAACAAAGGTCTTTCCCTCATGAAATATAAATTTAATAGGAAGAAACTACAACAATTAAATAAATATGTAATATATGAGGTGGTGGCAAGTGTAATGGCATAAAAACACTAGTATAAGATCACAGAGATTGGCAGACATAGTAGCTTGCCGTTCTGAGAGTTCGAATAGGGAAAATCTCTGATGAAATGTCTAATTCTGCTCTGTGACAGTGAACTTAAATGCCAGGAATCTTTGTGCCCCCTGCTAAAATAATAATCACTAATAAGTTTCAGTATAAGTCACAGATCTCATAGAAGTAAAAGAATTATAATTAAAGAAGTCTGAATTTTACTGTGTTACACACACATAGATATACACACAAATGCACAACAGGGGAAATGAATTATTTGCTTTAAGTGTCATTATCTGTTTGCTCATGCCCTAGATAAACCGAGTCATATGCTCCTTTTGAACACTTGCAATTCAGTTGCGTGAGAATGTTTAAAAGTTTAATACAGACTCACTAAAAAACAGTTATGTTTCTAGTTAGTATTCTTATGTTTTTATTTAGACCACAATGCCATATTTCACTGACTGTAAGGAACATTATCTTTTCATATTTTAACATCTCTAATATTGAGTTGCATTTTATAAGTGATAGCATTTTTAAATTTCAGTGTTACATTATTTTCACATTTTAGCAAGTCTGAAATTGGAACACATAATCAATGGAGTCTTAATTTCAATGAAACACACTAGTACAATGTTTATTCACCAAGTGACTACATTTGATGATAGATTTTTTTATGAGTTTTTCTCTAGAAGACTGTGAGTGGAATAAAATGGTGATGACAAGTTTTCTGACCTGGTGAATTTTTTTTAAGTTTTCATGTCAAAAATACATATAGTTCCTGACTTTAATGTGCAGTATCGAATACCTAACAGAGTGCTTTGCCTTAGTAATTGCTCAATAAATTATTGTTTAGGTAAAAAAAGTGGAAGTGCTCTATATTCCCTCTCTCTTTTCCAAGAGCAGATAAATTGCTCATTCTTAAAAGGAAAGGAAATGAAGTAAACTTTTTTTATTTCTATGCTTTCTGTATTTACTTAGATATCAAGAATTCTAAAGCTGTTATTTTTTGGATATCTGAACTGATCTTTGTAAAGAAGCTTTTCTTAAGGGGGGTAGAATCTTAATTTTTTTGTTAGACCTGTTTATTGTCGTTGAATTAATTCTGAGGGTTCTTACTTTGTATTACAGTTCTTAAGTTATTTTAATTTATCTAATTTATTCCTCATCTTTTTTACTGGCTCTTGTATTGTTTGGGAATTTTTTTAATAATAAACGTAACTCATGTACATTATGAAAAAAGTTCAGTATGTAAATTATAAAAATCAATCCCACAACCCACAAAATATTAGCAAAATAATCACTGCTAATATTTGATTTATGTCCTTTCGGAGTTATTTCTAAATGATATAGTTTTATAATATGCTTTTTTTGCTATATTGTAAAATCATTCCTTAATATAAATCTACATCAGAATCATTTATAATGGCTGTTACAGTTTTCCAGTGTGTGAATGTAACATGGATTATTTAACAATCTTCTATTGAATATTTAAATAGCTTCAGTTTTCTTAAGTATTATAAACAATTCCACACAAATTTTTACATGTTTATCCAATTATTTCCTAAAGAAAAATTGCTAGAACTGAATCTTTACTTTTAATGCAACTATTATTTTCCAGTTATTTTTGTTTGAATACCTCAAATTTACAAGTCTAAGGATTTAAGTTTTCATTTCTTTGTGGAAATGGGTTATGAGAAAAATATTACAGCCTTTAACCATTTCTTCCAGGGAAATAATACACAAAAAAACTGTAACCGTCTATTTAAGAAAATCTTTTAATATTTAGAAAGTTCCATTTTGTGTTACAGATTTTGAAATTGTTTAATTTTACTTTGAAGTGTCTTCATACATTTACCTTCTCATGTATCAAGTGTTCTTTGCCAGAAGATGTTTCCCTGGCTTCTTGTAGTCATTCATCTAACTGGTAAATTATTTTTAGAGAATACTCACCTCTTTATTCAAGGTACAAATTAGTTTCAGATTGTGTGAATCTGTGGGGGAAGGATATGTAAATGCAGTTTGCATTTGGTTAATGCTTAAATTAACTGCATGTGTTTAAGGGCTTGCTTTTGAAAGTTCCTTTCTATCTGTAGCTGAAATGCATAATTCAGCATAATGCATATGGTTATATTGATCACAGCTGAAGATATTAGCACAAAGGCGCTCTGAAAATTGTTTAGTTGAATTGTTCTCTGCCCTCTGCTTATTAATGGCGTGCTGGAAGAACATAATTTTAAAAGAGTGAAATGTTATCTCATTTGAATAAAATGCTGTTTAGCTTAACCTGCTTTTTGTCAAATCATAAGGTAAAGAGGTTATTTTTCATCTTGTACAGAGTGCTTTGATTTTGCCTATTATAATTCAGCAAGTATATTTCCTCTTTGAGCTATAGCATTTTAATACTTTTTAAAGACCCGGGAGTTATGTCCCAAATGAACAGTTTTAGAAAGGAAAAATGTAGTGGATAATTCTAAATAAAATTCAGTAGAAGGTAAGTTACCAGTACTCAGTAATGTCTTCTCCCACTAAGTTATTTTTCTACTAATAATGCCCTTGTTTAAAAAATATCAGTGAATGGAGATATCGTTGTTGAAACAAATGTTAGGAAAGTCTGGAAACATTTAAATAAACAAGTTTATTTCTACCTAATAACATATAGGAACCCTGCTCTGAAAACTTGAAAGGAAAGGAAGACTAGAACATAGAAATAATAATCAAAATACGGCATGTCTGGATAAAGATGGAACAGTCATGTCCTTCACACTTTAGCACACCCTTAGAAACCCTAAAACGTTTTACTGGCCAGAGAATGAAATTATATTATCCTCAGTACCTTTGGTTTTACATACTTCGGACTATATTTGCCTTCTTTTTGTTACCTAACCATGTTGTCTAGATGTTGTTTTAACTTAACATAAAGAGTCCCACCCACGTTCTTACTCTGTTCTCTGACAAAAAAGTTTATCTCATAAAAATCCATATTTATTATTCATCTGAATTTTTAGTTTAAAGACAAGTATTTAACCTATACCTTCAAAATTTTCAAGTATTGTTCATATTTGGATATTGTTTTCTTTTTTTTTTTTTTTTTTTTTTT
>NW_016806084.1:2017704-2019626 GCF_001698545.2 Rhinopithecus bieti
CCCCCAAAGGCCTTTTTTTTTTTTTTTTTTTTTTTTTTTTTTTTGAGACAGAGTCTCACTCTGTTGCCCAGACCAGAGTGCAGTGGTGCAATCTTGGCTCACTGCAACCTCCGCCTCCCGGTTTCAAGCAATTCTCCTGTCTCAGCCTCCTGAGTAGCTGGGACTACAGGCGTGTGCCACCATGCCCAGCTAATTCTTGTATTTTTAGTAGAGATGGGATTTCACCATGTTGACCAGGCTGGTCTTGAACTCCTGACCTCATGAGCCACCTGCCTCCGCCTCCCAAAGTGCTGGGATTATAGGTGTGAGCCACCATGCCTGGCCTGGATATTCTTTTCTTTAGTTAACTAGATATAAGCAATTTATACTCTAAGATAACCTTTTAACCTTCTAACAATAAGACAAAAGTGTTTATACAGTATATTTGATTTTTTTTTCTTTGAGATGGAGTCTCACTCTATCGCCCAGGCTGGAGTGCAGTGGCGCAATCTCAGCTCACTGCAACCTCTGCTTCCCAGGTTCAAGCAATTCTCCTGCCTCAGCCTCCTGAGTAGCTAGGATTACAGGCATGTGTCACCATGCCCAGCTAATTTTTGTATTTTCAGTAGAGACGGGGTTCACCATGTTGGTCAGGCTGGTCTCGAACTCCTGACCTGGTGATCTGCCTGCTTCAGCCTCCCAAAGTGCTGGGATTACAGATGTGAGCCACTGCGCCAGCCTTGATATTAAAATGTCTTTGTATTGCCTAGGATCACAGGTTTTTATTATTATTATTATTATTATTTTACTTTTAAACTGCCAAGAATTATGTGACATTAAAACATCCAAATTTATTCCTAACTGTGTAATTTAACATTTTTATTTATATGTAGTATTTATAGCTTGAGAACACAATGCCTTATAAAAGAAACATATTTTTGTTTAAAATGTAGTCAGTATGCAAATGCATTTGTTCAAAGAATTCTTGGCAAATGTGTTCATTTTTTTAAGAAAAGGAAACAAAAATGTACATCATAAATTGAAGACTTATGATAAACATAAATGGTTGAGAGCAGGATGAAATTGGTAGAGATACTTTAGATGAAACGGCTTAGAGTTAGTCCACAGGGAGTCAACAAAGGAGGATACCTGAGTGCCACAGTGAGCTCTAGCAGAGTACACTTAAGAACGTGAGATTGGCCGGGCGCGGTGGCTCAAGCCTGTAATCCCAGCACTTTGGGAGGCCGAGACGGGTGGATCACGAGGTCAGGAGATTGAGACCATCCTGGCTAACACGGTGAAACCCCGTCTCTACTAAAAAAATACAAAAAACTAGCCGGGCGAGGTGGCGGGCACCTGTAGCCCCAGCTATTCGGGAGGCTGAGGCAGGAGAATGGAGTAAACCCGGGAGGCGGAGCTTGCAGTGAGCTGAGATCCGGCCACTGCCCTCCAGCCTGGGCGACAGAGTGAGACTCCGTCTCTAAAAAAAAAAGAACGTGAGATTATCAAATACTATGGATTTGTTCACTAGCTATTATGCTTTTTTTTAAAAAAAAGCTAAACATGTTTAATGCAGGGAGTGAAAAATTAGTCTCTTTATGAAAAATTTGCTGTCTTCTAAATTCTGCTCTACCCTCCTGTTTGTGGGTCCTAGCAACTGAGGACCTAGACAAGCATAACCATTATTCCATTTCTTAGCACTAGCTCCAAGTCCATTCCTACTGATTAGTAGCATGAACTCAGTGAATAAAGAGCACATAATGAATTTATTTATTTTGGGGGGACAGGGTCTTGCTCTGTTGCCCAGGCTGGAGAGCAGTGGCACAATCATGGCTCACTGCAGCTTCAACTCCCCAGGCTCAACTGATCCTCCCGCCTCAGCCTCCCAAGTAGATGGGACTACAAGCATGGCCAGCTAATTTTTATTTATTTATTTATTTAAG
>NW_016806084.1:2020110-2076435 GCF_001698545.2 Rhinopithecus bieti
TCGCCTAGTTTTTTTTTTTGTATTTTAAGTAGAGACAGGGTTTCACCGTATTTGCCAGGATGGTCTCGATCTCCTGACCTCGTGATCCGCCCGTCTCGGCCTCCCAAAGTGCTGGGATTACAGGCTTGAGCCACCGCGCCCGGCCCCATTTTTATTTATTTATTTATTTATTTTAGAGATGGGATCTCCCTATGTTGCCCAGACTGATCTCAACTCTTGGACTTAAGGGATCCTCCTGCCTCAGCCTCCCAAAGTGCTGAGATTATAGGCATGAGCCACCATGCCCAACCCGTATGAATTAGTGTTGATACCACCATGCGTGGCTTAAGAATCCATTCCTCCTATTGTAATAGACCTGTTGGAAGTATGGTTGACTACATATGGATTCAGAATTTCCTTTTTAATTTTTTTATTATGGATTTAGAGGGTACAAGTGCACATGGGTACATTAGATAGCTGTGAAATCTGGACTTTTAGTGTAACCATCACTCAAATAATGTACATTATACCCAACAGGTAATATTTCATCCCTCATCCCCCTACCATGTTCTGGAAGTTACCCTGTTTTAATAAAAATACTATATGCTAAGTTGGGAAAATAAAATTCGAAGATATCGACTAAAAAACTAAAAGACAATTTTTTTTTCACATGCTTTTCAGGACCCTTAATAAGTAAGTAAAAAATCATAGATTTAGAAACACATTTTCTCAGGTATTTTAAATAGAACATTCCTTTGAAGTCCCAGAGGCCACAATTTCCTTATATTAATACTGTGAACTTATGTCTTGGGTTTTTGATAAGCAAGTGATTCATATGGTAGACACATGATAGTATTCATTTATTCCTCATTCCCCTGCTGTCTTTGTCGAAGGACTAGCTCAGTTTCCTTTCTGACCAGAACAATACTAGATCAAGACTGGTATGTAACAGGAATTAAAGTAATTTGAAATGTGTTCTTAAACCTGATTTTTGCTTACCTTTCCAATTGTGTTGACTTTATTTTAAGATCAAAATGAAAACTTGTTCAAGAGAATAGAGAACTACAGTTACAGTATCTGGAACAAAAGCAACAACTTGATGAACTTAAAGAACGCATGAAATTGTACAACCAGGTGAATTATTTCCTTATTTAAGAAATAAAACTCAGAATTTTTATCTCAATATTTTATGCATAGAGAAAGCACTATACTATAAAGCAAAAGAATACGGATATATTAATTACTCAGTTTATTAACTGAAGCTATCAGGTAGTTTATGTTCCATAGGGACATTTTGAAGTGCTGGAACGTCTTGTAGACTTAGTTTGTTAGTTCATGGCATCAGTCAGTTTATGTTTCATGAGGATAATTTGAATACTTGGAATGTCTCTTGTATTTTTCATTCATAACTCATTGTGAGCTTTTACTTAATCTATTGCAGGAGAATGATATTAATGCTGATGAATTGAGTCAAGCTCTCCTACTTATAAAGGTAAGGTTCTGAAATTCATTGTGATTTTCATGTCTGCTTACAACTGTTTCAGCATAATGATGACCCTTATCTGTAGCCCTTACATTTGGAGAATGAATTATTCTTGCATCTTCTGAAACTTAGTATGTCCTTTACAAATATATATGTAACGTATCAACACTACTAAGATTCAGGAAAGTGGTCAGGTGACCTTTAGTTATAGCGTATACATATATCATAATGACATCAAAGTTACATTAAACCAGACCTCAAAAACTCTCATTTAAAACATTTTCTTTAATTATAACAAACATTTTACTTTTACCTGCTTCACTATTTAACTAATCAACAATTTTCTGCCCTAAGAGACCTTGATGCACACCCTTTAAGTAAAATATTGAATTATAAATATCTCAAGAAGATAGTTTTTAGTTCTAGAATATTCTGTTATTTACAAGAAGACACAAAAAATACACTTCCTTCCTTTTAGATCACAGTGTAGATTTTAATCAAATGAAGAAATAAAAATAAATGTGCATGTTTCTTCTATATGTTATAAAGTAACAAACTATTTTTTGATTTCTCTATAACTGTTTCAATTGTCTATCCAAATATTCGAATTTGATTAACAGGTAAATTTCATTTTTTCCATCAGGAATGAAGCAGTCCTGATATGTATATATCAGGACTACCTCTATCTGTTTTCAATTAATGAATTGAAAATTGATGAATCAATGAATTGTTTATTGATACATCTATATTAATTCATAAAATCACATCTTAGAAATTTTTGTTTCAGTCATAAAGCGTGTTTTATTTTAGGCTCAAAAGAACAAAAAAATGGAGACCTTTCCTTTTAGTGAAAGTAGATAGTGAAATTAATAAAGATCTAGAACGCTCTATGAGAGAGCTGCAAGCAACTCATGCAGAAACGGTGCAAGAGCTCGAAAAGACAAGAAACATGCTAATTATGCAACACAAAATTAATAAAGATTATCAGGTAATGTAATACACTAAATGGGGAGGGTACATTTTCTATAATATTCTGCTGATGATTTACTTTTCTAAATACCATGTTATCACCTGTTATATTATCTATTATCATCTATTGTAATCTATTAACATATCACATCTCTCCAATGTAGCCTCATAACTAGGTACTTAATTAGAATAAATAGTTTTAAAACAAATAATGTGGGGTGTTTTCTGTTTTTTTTGTTTTTTTTTTGAGACAGAGTTTTGCTGTTGTCGCCCAGGCTGGAATGCAGTGGCGTGATCTTGGCTCACTGCAAATTCCGCCTCCCAGTTCAAGCAATTCTCCTGCCTCAGCCTCCCAAGTAGCTGAGATTACAGGCGCCGCCACCACAGCCAGCTAATTTTTATATTTTTATAGAGACAGGGTTTCACCATGTTAGCCAGACTGGTCTCTAACTCAGACCTCAAGTGATCCACCCACCTCGGCCTCCCAAAGTGCTAGGATTACAGGCCTGAGCCACCATACCCTACCACAAATAATGTTTTTAAAGTCCCTGATTTTAGAGAATGAGTAGTGGCAATGAAATCACCTTTGTTAGCATTAGCACATTCTGCAAGTGAGTTATAGTTATCCTGAAGTCATGCCATAACCGTATTGTCTTAGCTTTTAACAAAATGAAAACACATCTCCATAAAAAGGAATCCGGAGTTTTTTCTTTCTTCTGATTTGTGAATATTGCCAAGCATAATTTTCTAAAGTGTAAGCTATTTGAGGTCAGGAAACCGTGGTTCATAGCTCCTACTGTTTCCAGGATCTAGAAAATGCTTGAATCATAGTTGCTTTGAATAATGAAAATAGAACTAATCACAAGTGTTAAAACTTATTATCTCTTATTTTTTAGATAGAGGTTGAGGCAGTGACCCGTAAGATGGAAAATTTGCAGCAAGACTATGAACTCAAAGTGGAACAATATGGTCATCTTCTTGATATCAGGGCTGCACGTATCCAGAAACTCGAAGGTACAACATACATGATTTTTTGGTCCACAGTAACTAGAGGAATGGATTTTATAACAGTTTATAAAGTCATCCAAATCTGCACTTACCATGTATTTTTGCTGTGTTTACCCCTAATTCATAGCTAGCTCACTCCAGCTTTGACCTCCTGGGTTCAAGCAGTACTCCTAATTTTTAATTTTTTTGTAGAGCCTATGTTGCCCAGGCTCATCTCAAACTCCTGGGCTCAAATGGTCTTCCTGCCTCAGACTCTCAAAGTTTTGGGATTACAGGCGTGAGCTACCACACCCGGCCTTGATTCTTTTCTACTCAAGAATTTTTAGTAATTCCCTACTGCTTTTTAAATTCAGTGTTGCAAGCAAGATTTCAAAGTACTTCATAAATTACTATAGATTCAAATTTACCAGCACTTTCTAATTTCTCTTCAAAGCAACCTGGGCACCTCAGCCAAACAGGTCCTCTGCCTGCTCTTTGCAGATATGTCGTGCTCAGGCCCACTGCCATGCCTTTGTTTTTGCTGTTTGCTTTGCCTAAACCTCCCTTCTACCATGATTCCAAGACACACACTTCCCTGCTTTGAAACCTAACACAATACTCACCTGTGCTAGGAAGCTGGTTCTGGTTATTCCTAGCTATCCCTCTACTTGAAATGTCCTTACAGTGATTTTTGGACTTCAGCAAGTAGAAAAATCACTTGAGGAACTCGTTTAAAATGTAGTTTCCTGGGCCCCACCCCTAGAGGTCCTGGGGCCCATTCTTTTTTATATTGTATTTAGAAATAACTGCAAGCTATTCAGATGCAGGTACAAGACTACATGTTGAAAAAAACTAGCTCAGCACTTACCAACCCAGTTTTCTTCTCATGCACTCAAAAGCTGTATGTTTGGGGAGCATATAAGTGTTCTTCAGTTGTTGGAGTTTTGCATATTCTCCGTAACCACAATGTTAAGTTCTACACTGATAAGTATTTTGTCTGTCTTTCATGTCCATGTCCACTACATACCATACTTATTTGAGTGGTCTATGCCGGCAGTAATTTTACACTCTTAAAACTTTGAGGTTCGAGAAGGACTTTATTCATGAGTTATACTTAATTGATATTTATCATAACAAATTAAAAGTTAAAAAAATTTAAATATTCTTAATTTGTTAAAATAATAATAAACTTATTGCATGTTAACATAAATTACAGTACTTATTTTTTTAGGTTATATTTTCCAAAACAAAAAAATACTTCAAGAAGAGGGACATTGTTTAAAATTTTTTAAATTTTAACATTTCGCAAATCTTTTAGAGACTGGCTTAATAGAAAACAGCTGGATTTTTATATCTGCTTCTGCATTTAATCTGTTGTGATATCACACATCATGTAACCTCTAAGAAACTCCATTATACACTTGTGAGAGGATAAAAATGAAAAGGGCAGATTACATATTAGCATTATAATAAAAATAGTTGTGACCTCACACATCCCCAAAATGGTTTCAGAGACCATCAGGGGTTTCCAAACCACACTTTGAGAAACTCTGATCTGGGTAGAAGAGCTCAATAAATGTCTTTATCTGATGAAGCAGCGTTTTCCAAAAGTCGAGGAGCAATGTGTACCTTTTATTCCAAGTAGTACTCAATAAAAATTTGCTTAATGGAATTTTCTTGGTTAAAAGGAAGGTCACAATGTTTGGGATTTTTATTCCTTTCAAGTCTTACTAAATTTTAACCATCGTATTTTATCCCCTCAATTCATTGATTCACTCCATAAACATGATCAAGCCCCTAATGCATCCTAAGCAAAGTGCTGGGCAGGGAGAATACAAATAGGAAAAATCAAGGCACCATCCTCATGGAACTCCTAAGATGTTGACAAGTAAATAAATGGTTATGTTTTACTATGAAGAGTGTAAAGCTAAGAAAATCTAAAGGTATCAAGGAAACATTGAGGAGAGAATGCCTATTCCTGCCTCAAGATTCAGGGAAGACTTCACACAGTAGGTATGGAGTCTTTAAAGATGACAGAATTCACTACTAAGTAAAAGTAATATATGGCATTACAGGCAGTAAGCAAAGCAGGGAGAGATGCCCTAAATATGAAGTGTTGCAGTACATTTGAGAAACTGCACTGTAGATCCATCCAACTGGAATTCAGGAAAGTCAAAAAAGGAGGAGAACCTGGAGATAAAGCCAGAAGGAACAAAATTGTGAAGGCCCTGTTTATACCCTGATTGATGAGGTAGAACCTTATTAACCTGGAGAACCACAGAGGGATTTTAAAGTAGGGAGTGATACACTCAGAACTGCATTTTGGAGATTATGCTACAGGTATTGAGGAGAAAGAGGAAGATATGAAGGAAGGAAACATTTTGAGTTCCATAATAATCTGGATAGTAAACTGGAAATATAAAATTAGGTACAGTGGAAATGAACAAGAACAAATTTGTTGAAGAGTTAGGAAACAGTATTGAATAGTAGTGACCCTATAGATGTGAGGCAAATAAAATAAAAAGAGTTACTGTTTTATGATAGTCTCAAAAAAAGAAAATGGGGAATTGAGGCTGACTCTCTGAAATCTAGCTTGGGCAACTGGATGAATGAATGAATGAATCATCACTTGAGCTTTAAAGTACAGAAATAGCTAGAAGACAATATGGGCTGGGCACGGTGGCTCAAGCCTGTAATCCCAGCACTTTGGGAGGCCAAGGTGGATGGATCACTTGAGGCTAGGAGTTCAAGATCAGCATGGCCAACATGGCGAAACCCCATCTCTATTAAAAATATTTTAAAAATTAGCCAAGTGTGGTGGCAGGTGCCTATAATCTCAGCTACTCATGAGGCTAAGGCAGGAGAATCGTTTGAACCTGGGAGGCAGAGGTTGCAGTGAGCCGAGGTTCCACCACTACACTCCAGCCTGGGTGACAGAGTGAGACTCCGTCTCAAAACAAACAAAAAAACAAGACAGTATGATACATTCTGTTTTGAGTATGTTGTGTGGGATACCTAGCTACATAGAGGGTTAAACAAAACATTAGAAATATAGGAATGGAGTTGAGAAGATAAATATGAATTTAAAATAGTAATATGGAAGCCTTTAGCATATTAATAATGACAAAAGTCATAAAAGTTGATGAGATCACTCATGAGAATATGTAGACTAAGAAACTAATTAAAAACAGAAGCCCAGAAAACCAGCAGAGAAAGAGAAATCCCAAAAGAATGAGAAGAAGGATAGGAGGAGAAGCAGAGAAGATGATGACATGGAAGCCCAGGTAAGAAAGACAGAGTGCACTAATAGGAGATCCTCATCAGTGTCAAATGTAGCAAAGAAATCAAGTAATACAAGGACCAGCGTTCATTGCGTCTAGCGATTAATTGATTATTGGTGACTTTCTGGAGCAGTTTCACAGAAAAGTAAGGCAGATATTCACGTTGGTGATATTTGGTTGGCCTATGTATATAACAGTGAAACCATCATCATGATCAGGGTAATAAACTTATCCATCACCCCACAAAGAAGAAAAGTATAAATCTCAGTAAGTTAAAGGAAAGGAGGCAGCAGAAAGAGAGACTGACTTTATAGGAAAGAAGACAATGGGTGGAGCAGAGACAGGGAAGCAGGTGAAAGCCAGGTAGTTACCTCAGCTGTTCATTCAGAGGGCTTTTTTTCTTTTGATGTTTTCTCCCCTTTTCATGGCTTAGACTGTATTACAACTGAGGTTGCAATTTTGTTGTTGCCTAATAGGTAATGTCAAAACAGAAATGATAAATTTTTGTATGATAAAGTATTATTTACAGAAAAACAGTGTAGTCATAGAATTTAAAATAGAGACTATTCACCAGAAGTACTCATTCCTACCACTTCAAAAGCCAGTTTTCATTTTCTTATGTCAATATTTTGAAATCTCTAAACTGTGTGTCTTCTCTTGCAGCCCAATTAAAGGATATTGCCTATGGCACCAAGCAGTACAAATTTAAACCAGAAATCATGCCAGATGACTCTGTTGATGAATTTGATGAAACCATTCACTTAGAACGAGGCGAAAATCTATTTGAAATCCATATCAACAAAGTAACCTTTTCTTCTGAAGTTTTACAGGCATCTGGAGATAAAGAGCCTGTCACTTTCTGTACCTATGCTTTCTATGATTTTGAACTACAGACAACTCCCGTAGTGCGAGGCCTTCATCCTGAATATAACTTCACTTCTCAATATCTTGTTCATGTTAATGACTTATTTTTGCAATATATTCAGAAGAATACTATCACCCTTGAGGTCCACCAAGCTTATAGCACAGAATATGAAACAATTGCAGCATGTCAATTAAAATTTCACGAAATGCTTGAAAAAAGCGGCCGAATATTTTGTACAGCAAGTTTGGTTGGTAAGTACAATGTATAAGCTTTGGGTGTTTGAATTACTAATTTGGTTTATATATTGATATGGTACTCTACATTACTGTCTTTTCTTACATATTAAAGGTGCCTTTAGAACACAGACAGCGTTCTTTACCCACAGTTAATTGGACTATCTTAAATGTCACTGATACAGAGCACAGTGGCTCACTCCTGTAATCCCAACACTTTGGGAGGCCATGGCAGGTGAATCACTTGAGGCCAGGAGTTCAAAACCAGCCTGACAGACACAGTGAAACCCCATCTCTAGTAAAAATACAAAAATTAGCCAGTCGTGGTGTACATGCCTGTAATCCCAGCTACTTGGGAGGCTGAGGCAGGAGAATCGCTTGAACCCGGGAAGCAGAGGTTGCAGTGAGCTGAGATGGCACCACTGCATTCCAGCCTGGATAACAAGAGCGAACTCCATCTCCCAAAAAAATGTCATTGATGATGTCAGTACAATGGCTATTAATTTTTTAAAACTTGTAACTTCGGATGTTTATCGTATTGATACTCTGACTAAATTATGTAATTTATAAATAAATTAATTTATGTATTGAACTATAGTTTAATAGTTTATAATAATTTATAGTTTAATAGCTATAACTAATATAAATAATAATATAAGCTATTTATAAAATTATTACTTTTTTTAAGACCTTATGTTATCACTATTAGTAGGCACTGGGAATACGGTGGTCAGTGGTAAATATGACAGACAAAACTACCCCTTGTAGCTTACCTTCTAGAGAGGATTATAGGCAATACAGAAAAGTTAATCAGAGCAAGAGGCTAAAGGGAGAAATGGCAGGTTGCAAATTCAGGTAAGGGCTTCTCTGAGAAGGTAGCATTGGTAAAGAATGAAGATCCATGCCAGGATCCAGGGGAAGAATGTTTCAGGCAGAGGCCATAGCAAGTGCAAAAACCTGAGGAGGAGCAAGCCTGACGGTGGGAGGAACAGCAGGAAGCCCAGTGGCTGTGGCAAAGGGGGGATTCAAGTGATAGGTGGGGCCAGATCATGTTGCAGAGCCTTGTAGGTCAGAGTGAGGAGTTTGGATTTTCTGAGCTTTTAGAAAAATCACCCTGAGTGCTGTGGAAAGAATAGTCCGAAGCAGGCAAGAGGGAAAATAGGACTGTTCTCAGGCTATTGCATTGATCAAGGAAAGACGATGGTGGCTTGGATTAAGATGGTAATGAAAGTGGCGATAAAAAGTAGTCATATTCAGTACATATTTTATTAACTTCTCCTTCAAGACTTGCTTATCAGTTGAATGTATGATAATGAGGGAAATGGATGAAGTAAGAATTTCTGGCATGAGGAGCTAGAAGAATGGTGATACCATTTACTGAGATAGGGAAAACTGGGAAAGGAGCACATCTGATAAAGAAAATCAAGAATTCTGTTTGGACAAGTTAAGATTGACCTGCCTATTAGACATCCAAGTGGTAATGTCAGGCTGTTGGTTGGACACACCAATCTGAAGGTAAGGGATAGAGATATGAAAGTGGGAGATGTTAGCATATAGAATATATTTTAAGCCGTAAGCATAGATAAAATCACATAGAGAGTGAATGTAGACAAAGGAAAGAAGGTGGCCAAGGACCAAGCCTTTGGAAACTCCAAAAGTAAGGCCTCAGAAAGAGGAGGAAGAGCCAGCAAAGGAAACTGAGGAGTGGCCAGTGATGTAGGAGGAAAACCGAGAATCTGTGGTACCCCAGGGACCAAGTGAAGAAAGTATTTGAAGAAGGAAGGAGGGTGACTTAGGGTCTTGGGACGGATTTTATTTTATTAATTGAGTGGTCAAATGCATAGGTAATATATTCACATGACTCAAAAATCAAAAAGACGTCAATGTCTACCTCCTTTCCCTTTTCCTTAGCCACCCTGGGTCCCCTCACTGAAGGCTACAGATTCTTTCAAAGATATTTGTTTATTTGTTTGGGGTGTTTTTCCATAAAGACAGGGTCTCACTCTGTTGCCCAGGCTGGTCTTGAACTCCTGGACTCAAGCAGTGTGCCCACTTCAGTCTCCCAAAGTGCTGGGATTATAGGCATGAGCCATTACACCCAGCTTCAAAGATCTTTTATGCATATACAAGCAAATATATATTACATTAATATTATTCTTTTAGGACTTATTTTTTTTTTATTATACTTTAAGTTCTAGGGTACATGTGCATAACGTGCAGGTTTGTTACATATGTATACTTATGCCATGTTGGTGTGCTGCACCCATCAACTCGTCAGCACCCATCAATTCATCATTTATATCATGTATAACTCCCCAATGCAAAGGACTTATTTTTAAATGATGACTTCTGTCGTACTGTGTCTTGTGCTGCTGTAGCAGAATACCTAAGTCCAATATCAAAGTGTTCACATCTGGCAAGGGTCTTCTTACTGCATAATAGCATGGCAGAAGATTAGAGGGTGGGAGCGAGCAAGAAGGGGCCAATCTCAGCCTTTTATAATGGTACCAGTCCTACCCATGAGGGTGGATCCCCCGTGGCCTCATCACCTCTTAAAGGTCCTACTCATAATACTCTTAACGATAGTTAAATTTCAGCATGAGTCTTGGAGGGTACAAACATTCAAACTATAGCAGGCAGATAGTAAGTCACATTTGTATGCTGATGAGAATGATCCATTAGCAGGGAAAAAAATTGATAAAGTAGGAGAGAGTAGGGGTAATATTTGTAATAATCTGGTGTGTTCAGAAAAGTTTATGTATAGAATATTCTCTATTTGACAAATATTAAGTAGCCTTTATATACTAGTTCCTCTGGTAGGAATATATTGGTGGAAATTATGGCCCTTGCTCTCAAGAAACTTACAGCGTATTAGAGAAATAGACTGGTGAACAGATGGGCCAAAGCAGTCAGTGCCCTAACAAGGACATACTCTACTCTCCTGGGAGCCATACAGAAAGTCTCCCCCGCAGAAGACAGATGAAGAACTGCCTGAGTTGAGAGGAGTATTGAGGGTGTTAGGGCAAACGTCGTGCAAGGGTATACTGCATGCGACATGTGTTTGGCATAGCTATGACATTTTCCCTTATGCTTGTGATATAGTATACAAATGGTAAGGTGGCAAAGATGTCTTGAAACTTGAATTAGAATGTGGAACATCATATTTATAATTTTGAGGTTTTGTATTGTAAATGTCAGACAACATTGAGTGCAACTTATTTTTAAAAAGTATTATACTATAACATCAAAAAGAATCTGTGGAGTATTTGATTCAGTGTTTAGGTTTTTAAAATATATTTCAGAAGGAATGAAATAGTACAAATTGGAATATCTCAAACATAGTTTGATGTCGTTCTTTAATAATATTTAGTATACAATGAAACTCATACTTCAGAAGTAACTATTTTCTTCATCTGCTGTTTGCCAATCTCACATCATTTGTGCAAGTCATATTATTTTACTCAGCATAAAATGTATAGTTTTAATGCATAATGCCATTGATGTATTTTTACTGGTACATATTTTAATGTATGAAACTATTTTAACCTTGGGTTATGTATTGATTTGTAGGAACAAAAGGAGGCATCCCAGATTTTGGCACAGTGGAATACTGGTTCCGATTAAGAGTTCCCATGGATCAAGCAATTCGACTTTATCGAGAAAGGGCAAAGGCTTTGGGATATATAACATCAAATTTTAAGGGGCCAGAGCATATGCAGTCGGTAAGCTCATTTGGCTTTAAGACCCTTTTATAACATAGAAATTTTGTAATATTTATTTATGTGTCATGCTTTAAACTGAAATCGTTTTCTTTCACAGCCATCAAGTGGCTTTTTTTAACTTTTATTTTGAAGTAATCATATACTCACAGGAAGTGGTAAAAATAGTACAAAGAGATCCCTTGTAACCTTCACCCAATTTCTCCTAATTGTAACATCTTGCATAACTATAGTATAATTTCAAAATCGGGAAATTGACATTGGTGCAATACTATTAATTAGGCTACATACCTTACTCAAATTTCATCAGTTTTTACATACACTCGTGTGTGTGTGTGTGTGTGTGCACGTATGTGTGTAGTTATTCTTTGCAGTTTTATCACATGTATAGATTCATGTAACTACCACCAAAACCAAAATACAGAACTGTTCTAGCAACACAAAGAAACTCCCCTGTGCTATTCAGGACACTTTTGAAAAATTAATCATCACAATACTGCTGTCACACATCAAAAGACTTTTGTTAAAAATTCTGTTAAGGAAATAAACAGCTGTTATTGGACTATCAGTTACTGTGCTTTCAAATTATTTCCTTATGTTAGGTTTCTGAAGTGCAAAGTAGAATACAAAATTAATATTCTCTTTCTGGGAACTGGGAATTTAAATGCAACTCCTTAGGGCAGCATTTCCCAAACAATGTTTCGTGGAGTCTTAATGACCATATTTTCATATTAGTTCCGTGATCCAATAAATGCAGAAGACCTTGAATTGAGCAAGGTTAAATATGATTCTTGACTTTAGGGGTTCCCATATATAACATGAATCTTTTTTTTTGAGACGGACTGTCGCCCAAGCTGGAGTGCAGTGGTGTGATCGCTGCTCACTGCAAGCTCCACCTCCCGGGTTCACGCATTCTGCCTCAGCCTCCCAAGTAGCTGAGACTACACGCACCTGCCACCACATCTGGCTAATTTTTTGTATTTTTAGTAGAGACAGGGTTTCAACATGTTAGCCAGGATGGTCTCGATCTCCTGACCTTGTGATCCACCCACCTCGGCCTCCCAAAGTGCTGGGATTACAGGCGTGAACCACTGCGGCCAGCCTATATAACATGAATTCTAATAGGCAATGTAAAGTATGCACTCACATTGAGTGACAGAGGAATAGGATATAGTAGAAACATTTGGTATGTCTGTTCAAGTCATAATTATCTTACCTCTTTTTTTATTTGGAACTCCCTCACCTCCAATCCATGGAGCTAGGTTCCCAGTGGCCAGGTTTGTGTTAGCAGATCCCATTTTCTTTCACTCCCCACCATATTATAACTAATGATTTGAGAATACCCACTTGACAGCAGTTGAGCCAGTCAGATTCTTCCCTCTGAGATCAAGAGAAAGCAAGACGTATCTGGAACACCGTAAAATTGGGGGCTGTAGGGAGCCATCATCTACCATATTAAACAGCGAAGGTTAGACAATGGGTCTGAAGAAAGAGAGTAATGAACAAACACACAGAAAAAAATGGAGACCAGATGGAGAGGACATTCTGCTGGTTTCTAGGCCACTGCCTTCCGAAGGCCCAACCACATTTCTAGTCTGTATTCCATGAATTATGCCTGTAACCTTAAAGTCCCTTTTTTGTTGTTTTTGCTAGATAGAATTAATTTCTATGACTTTCAGTTAAAGAAGCATGACTAATATCACGCTGATTTCCAAACTTAAGAAAGAGTGCACCTGCTTCCAGAGACCATCTTTCTGGCCAGTATTCCTTACAACACACTTTGGGAAATGCTGTTACGGGGATGGGAGTTAGAAATAAGGAGACCACATTGTTTGGTTTTGTAGTGTAAAGCTTTTTAGACTCCCAGATTCTGACTTGAGTAAGTTGTTTCCTGGTGGAATTTCAGCTCTGGTAGGTAGATTGAGGGGAGAAGTGGAGGTACTTTTTCAGTCATTCCTCTCAGCCTTCTATTGCTGAGGGCAAACTAGCCCTGGGAAAGCAATATTGTGATTCACTTCTTAGGTTTCTCCTCTCCACACACCAGATTTCTCCACTAAGGAGATTATGACAACAGCTTTATTTTTTCCTCCTCCAATAAACTTCGCATGGAGTCAGGGTCCCAGATGCTCAATCCAGATTGAGAAATGCAGAGGGATGCCTTTGTGGAAGGTAGAGACTCCAGCACTAAACCAAACAAAGCACAGAAACACTAGCATTTTTTGTTCCAGATCACATCAGCCATGGAATATTTAACAGTCAGCACAATTCTTTTCTAAAATACCTGTGTGCTGTCCATCTCAGTAATGGTTCCAAAGGAACCACAGAGTAGTTTCCGGCTCTACCTAATAACTCCTTTTGTTCATCTCTCTCCCGAAGTATCCTCCCGGTCCTAACTGTTTTTCCCTTCAAGGTTTATTTCTGACTCTGTTCTCATTTTCTCATAACAGTTTGACTTTGTTATACTGGCTAATTTGGCCTCAGGTATCTGCTTCCTCAAATCCCAACAGTTCAGGATGAGGGCCAACCCAAATATAACAGAATCATTACTCTGGGTGGGCAGGTGAATGTCTTTTAGTTAGGACATTCATCTTTGGACCCATTGCTAACTATAGTCTTTAGTTATCAAATAGAATTGAAGAACATCAGATTATCATTTTTCTTGGTTTTATTTGATTTTAGCACCAATCTCTACATGTATGCTCAGTCTCTAAGGTTTATTGCTAATAACACAGGATCATCTATTCGCACATGTTCTAGGGAATACTGATTTTCCATTAGAATCAAAGTTTATTTTACAGAGAAATTATGAGGTGAAAATACGCAGCTTTTGTCGTTGACAAAATTATCTTATTTGGGGCTTGGCAGCTGCTGTTTATCTTTTAACTGTATTGTTTCCGTAATATAAATATGTATGTTTTTCCAGTTAAGTCAGCAAGCACCCAAAACTGCTCAACTCAGTTCTACAGATTCCACAGATGGCAACTTAAATGAACTTCACATTACAATAAGATGTTGCAACCACCTGCAGTCCCGAGCAAGCCACCTGCAGCCACACCCATATGTTGTGTACAAGTTTTTTGATTTTGCAGACCATGATACAGCCATCATTCCCAGTAGCAATGATCCACAGTTTGATGATCATATGTGTTTCCCAGTGCCAATGAATATGGATTTGGATCGATACCTTAAGTCAGAGTCTCTGAGTTTTTATGTTTTTGATGATAGTGATACCCAGGAGAATATTTATATAGGAAAAGTCAATGTGCCTCTGATTTCGTTGGCACATGACAGGTGTATCTCAGGTAAGCCTATGTTCTTGAATCTATAAAATTGTAAAAACAAAACAAAATTATATCTTACTGTTATGGATATGATTTATAGCTAATCATCCTAACCTCTTCTAAGTCTTTAAACTTTAGGCCTATATTACTATATTTTAAAAATTATTTTCTTACTAGTTGCCCTAGGGATTACAATGTGCATCTTATCCCAGTCTACTTAAAATTAATACTAACTTAATGGAATTAAATACTTAAGGTATTTAAATTAAATACTTAATTCAATTAAAATATAGAAAATCTAATATAATTTCATTCTCTCTCATCTCCTTTTTGCAGTTATTGTCATATAAATGTATATATCGTATATATGCAATTATATCGTATATATGTATTATCGTATATATGTAAACATATATACATATCGTATATATACATATCGTATATATGTATATGTTGGGTATGTATATGCTATATACATACCCAACAATACAATGTTGTAATCATTGCTTTATAAAATCTTATATTCTTTAAAAAACTTAAGAGAAGTAAGAGATGGGAGAAAATATATAATTATAGAAGACTTTGATATTTACCTACATATTTGCATTTTTGGTATTCTTTACTTCTTCCTGTAGGTTTGGGTTACTGTCTGATATCAGTTTCTTATTCCAATATAGCTCTATTTCCTTCCCCTCCTTTGTGCTATCACCGTATATATTTTGTCTTCCTAGGTTATGAGCCCAACAATATAATTTTACAATTATCATCGTATGCAGTTATCTTTTAAAACAGTTAAGACCAGATAAAATGTATATTTATACTGTGTTTTGTAATTACCTATGTAATTACCTTTATTGGTCGCTATTCTTTTGTGTGGACTTGAGTTACCATAGGTGTCTCTTTCCTTCAGCCTGAAGAACTTCTGTGATATAAGTTAGGTCTACTGGCAGTGAATTCTCTCAATCTGGGAGGATTCTGTTATCTGGGAGTGTTTTTATTTTGCTTTTGTTTTTTGTAGGATAGCCTTGCTGTATATAATATTTTTGGTCAACAGTTTAGTTTAGCTTAGTTTTTAACTTTCTGCACTTTGAGTACATCAGACCACTTCTGGCATCCATTGTTTCAGATAAGAAATCAGTTGTTAATTTTATTGTGGTTCTCTCATACTTGATGTTGTTTTCCAGGTTTTTCTATTTGTTTTGGCTTTCAACAGTTCTTCTGATGTGCCTAAATGTGGATCCTTTTGCATTTATCCTACTTAGAATTTGTTGAGCTTCCTGTATGTGTAGTGTAATGTTATGCACCACATTTGGGGAGTTTACTGCCATTATTTTTTCAGTTATTTTTTCCTCCTCTTTTTTTCTTCTCCTTCTTGAACTTCCAGTACATGTACCATATGTTGGTATGTTTGATGGTTTCCCCACAGGTCTCTGAGGCTCTATTCATTTTTGTTCATTTTTCCTCCCATTCTTCAGATTGGATATTCTGTTCTGATCAACATTCACGTTCATTAATTCTTTCTTCTACCAGTTCAGATTTCCTACTGAACCCTCTATTGAATTTTTTCATTGCAGTAATTATACTTTTCAGCTCCAGAATTAGGGATCTCGCTCTGTTGCCCAGGCTGGACTTCACCTCCTAGGCTCAAGCGATCCTCCTGCCTCAGCCTCCTGGGCAGCTAAAACTACAGGCACATGCTACTGTACTCAAGCATTATAATCTCTTACTATATTCCCTATATGATAAAACATTATCATTATACTTTCTTTTTAATTCTCTAAATACACTTTCTTTTAGTTCTTTGAACATATGGATAAGAGCTGCTTTGAGATCTTTGCCAAGTCTAACATGTGGTCATCCTCAAAAAATGTCTATTGATGGTTTTTGTGCTGTGTGTGCAGTACATTTTCCTGTTTCTTTGCATGTCTCATAAGTATTTTGTTGAAAACTGGACATTTTTGGAGAATATATTGTAACGTCATTTCCTAGGTGGTTATTGTTGCTATTTTTGTTTGTTTGGTGACTTGCCTTGACTAATTCTGTAGAATCTATTTCCTCTGCTGTGTAAGCCACTGATGTTTCCACTAAGTTTTGTTTCTTTTTTTCTTTTTGTTTCAATTTTAACTATAAGTCAACATAGCTTAGTGGTCAGCCAGGGATTGTTCAAAGGTGTGCTTAAACACCTTGAACCAGTAGGTTTCCACCCTTTGCCTATGGGTCAGTGTGTGGCATGGAGGATGCATTCAAATCAAAGTTTGGTCTACAAGCCTGCCTCAGCTTTTACTTTCCGAATTGACTAGACCTCTCATTCAATCAGGAACAGATAGCTTACCAGGGTTTCCCCTGAGCATTTACACAGCTTTGTGCGTGCCCATAGCCTTCCACATCATGAGCTATAAATAGGATCTTGTCAAGTCCCACTTCTTTTTTTTTCTTTAGATGTAGTCTTGCTCTGTCGCCCAGGCTGGAGTGCAGTGGTGCCACCTGGGCTCACGGCAACCTCCTCTTCCCACGTCTCTTCCCATGTTCAAGCAATTCTCCTGCCTCAGCTTCCCAAGTAGCTGGGATTACAGGCACCCGCCACCACACCTGGCTAATTTTTGTATTTTTAGTAGAGACAGGGTTTCACCACCACGTTGGCCAGGCTGGTCTCGAACTCCTGATCTCAAGTGATCCACCTGCCTCAGCTCCCAAAGTGCTGGGATTACAGGCATGAGCCACTGCACCCAGCCAATGCCCACTTTTGATATCTTATTCCTTGGATCACCCTTTTAAATTGTTGGCTGGCCTTCTGGTGTTTTGGCTTGCCCCAACCAGTATTGAGACCTCAGACTGTCTGTGATGTTAACCTTCTCTAATTGTTTGCCATTGAGGTTGCTGTTGTTTTTAACAATACCTCTGGGCATGAAATTATCTATATTTTGTCCACATATAGTCAGTGCCCTACAACAGAGGCTGCCAGTCCTCTTAGCCTATCCTAGCCTGGGAGAACTTCTGCAAAATGGGACTAGGGGATCAAGGGGAGGATGAGAGCAGTCCCACAGATTCCTACTGTTCTTACTAAGGTGCAGTAGATTTTCTTGAATAAATGCTTCTTGATTTATCCAATATCTTTGATCAATTTCCAGAGTCCTTAAATGGTTGTTTCTGACCATTTTGTCTGGTTTTTAAAATCATTTTTTAAGAGAGGATTTGCTGAGCTTTTTACTTAGCTATTCTGGAAGTCTTGCTATGCCTATAAAAGTTTATCACCTCATGTTCTACTTACATCCTTTTATCCTACCCAAAGTCTAGAGTTTGGGAGGTTTTTTTTTTTTTTTCCAGCCAGCCATTAAAAGGAGTATCAACACTTGAGAGCAAAGTAAAGGATACTCTTAAGCAAAAGCTAACGCTTGAAATTTAGGTTTATGCTGGTGCCTGTAGTCCCAGCTACTCCAGGGGCTGAGTAGGCAGATGGCCTGAGGCCAGGAGTTCAAGGTGGCCAGTGTGCTATGATCGCATCTGTGAATAATCACTGCACTCCAGCCTGGGCAGCGTAGTGAGACCCTGTCTATTTTTTAAAAATTAAAAAGATAGATTATTTTTTAAGTCAGATTTTTTTTTCATACCCAGAAATCAAGTGCAACTATTAAAATTTGAGACTCAGTATAACAGATTCATGTTTCTTTGGTTACTGCTATTTGCTGTAGATGGTCCGTTTATTTTATGGACTTTTTCTGTGCTACTGTTAATTTGGAGTGATTTAACAAATCCCAACAAAATATATTTAAAATTATAATAGAATTATATGGTAATGTAAAAATTTCTTTAGATGTGTAAATTAATTGAAATTTTAAAGTATTAATATATTTTTCTTTAGAGACAAGCCTTGCAAAAACTTTCAAGTCAAAATGGAGGATACTTGAGCCTTCTCGAAGGAAGGCTAAGAATTCTGAATAATCTCTGAATTTAATTTCAGTGAATTAAATTATTTATAAAGTTGATTTTCTCAGTATTATCTTTGAGGCCTTAACTTCTGAAGGAAGTCTACTTGAGGGATGAACCTGTCATAGATCATTTTGTCTTTGTTCTACTCTCTAAGCCTTCTGAATTCTGAGTAAAAGCCAAAATTAGGGGGTACAACCGCCTGGCTAGCTCAGTCGGTATAGCATGAGTCTCCTAAAGTAGAGAGTTCTTTGTTCTTTAATTCTTACAGTAATAGAAATTCACCCTAGCATTAATTAAAATTGTTGTGATTTGACAGGAATATTTGAGTTAACAGACCATCAAAAGCATCCTGCTGGCACCATCCATGTTATATTGAAATGGAAATTTGCTTACCTTCCACCAAGTAGATCAATAACAACTGAAGACTTAGGAAATTTCATTCACAGAGAAGAGCCAGAAGTTGTTCAAAGACTTCCTCCAGCATCCTCTGTTAGTACACTAGTTGTAGTGAGTAACAGTGACTTTTAATTTTTTTAACAAGTATAAAATTTTGAATATAAAACTTAAGAACTAAGCCTGTGACCCCCACCAAAAAATAATTAATAGTAATAGCTAAAGTCTTATCTGAAATCTAATGGTCATCATACTCAGTCTGACATATTGGTTGGTTTGTCTTAGGCACCAAGACCTAAACCAAGACAACGTTTAACACCTGTAGATAAAAAGGTATCTTTCGTGGATATCATGCCACGTCAGAGTGATGTAAGTAGTCAACACTGAAAATAGTGATTTTTTTCATAACAAATATTTGAAATAAATTATATAGGCATACTATTCCCTACCTGATTTAAATGGAAACAGGTGAATAAAGTATGTCTTTTCCCATTAAAATGATCGCTTTGTGTTTTGGCACTATATATAAGTGTTAACTGTTCAAATTTCTTATCTAAACCCTTTTTTGGGTCCTTACCTCTCTCTAGCTTCTGCCCCAATCCTCTGCTCCTATTTATTTTTTAAAAAAAAAGTCTTCAAAATATTTTCTAAATTCTGTCTCCTTCACTTCACATTGTTTCTTGGACTCACTTCAGTCAAGCTTTCATCCTGATAAAACTACTCTTAACTAAGGTCTCAGTGACTTTCTCTCTGCCATATGCAGTCAATTCTCAGTGCCTGTCTTAGTCTCCCAGGAGCATTTGACACAGTGGAATACGGGCCTCTCTTCTCTTGGCCTCTGGGACACCATGCCTTCCTAGCTTTCCTCCAAGTTTGCTATTATACTTCTCACGCTCCTTGACCATACGTTTAAATGTCGACGTGCCTCTGTAGTCAATCCTTAGACCTCTTCTCAATTCATATCTACATTAAGAGCTCTCATACAGCCCCATTGCTTTAAAAAGCATCTATATGCTGACACTTTCATATCTATAATCTTTAGACCTCACTGCTGAATTTCATATTCATTTTCTTACTACCTATTTAATGTGCAATGAATGTTTAATAGGAATTTAAACTTAACATGTCAGAAACCAAACTCCTGATTATACCAACCCTCTTCCAAAATGTTTGCCTCTTTCACTGTTTCCCATTCTCTGTAAATGACATAATCATTCACTTGATTGCACAGGCATGAAATTTTGGAGGCATCCTCTTGACTCCTCTTTTGTCTCACCCCACACCCAGGTCATCCACAAAAGGTGTCAGCTGTACTTTAAAAATGTCTACTGTATTCAGATTGTTACCATTCTCTTTGGCGGACTTTTTAGAAAATATGTCTTCTTTGTAATTTGCATATAACTTACATAGTAAAGGACATAAATCATAAGCATAGAGCTCAATGGATTTTTAAATATGTATACACCTGTGTAACTACCACCCACATCAAAATATTCTGTCTCTCCATAGCTTAAAATAATACCTGGCACATACAGAGCGTTTAATGTGTATATGATAAATAATGAATTCAATAATTATAATTCAGTAGATGTTTTATCACTAGTATTTATGGAGTGCTTGTTATGTGCTTTATATACACTGGACTCATTTAATCCTCACAACAACCCTATATGGTTCATACTAGAATTATTCCCACTTAAAGATGGGGAAAGTGATGTTTAGAGAGGTTAAGTACTTGCTCATGGCCAAAGTATTAGAACTGGGATTTGAACACAGCCTGATTCCTGAGTAAATGACCACTAACATTAAAAAGACACAAACATAGAGGTGTTTGTTACAATGTTAGTCATAATACCTAAAAACTGTGAACTAGTTAAATGTCCAACAGTAGTAAAATGGTTCATTAAGTCATGGCACACCCATCAATATAATATTCTCTTGTCATTTAAAATTATGTTTTCGAAGTTTTGTATCAGGAGAAAATATTTATGTTCTCATATTAAATTTTTTAAAATGTAACAGGATATATTGTATTTATAATGCAGTTATTACTGTGTAACCAAAATTTTATTTCCATCAAAAATTAGTTTTAAAGAAATAGAAATCTCTGTAATGTTAATAGACAGAGATCTACATCATATTTTTTCATAGTAACACAGAACTCAGGTATTTGGATATAGCATATTTTATTTAACTAATGCCCTATTGGACGTTTGCATTGCTCTTAGTTTTTTTTGCTATTGTAAACAGTGCTTCAATGAACTAAACTTGCAGTTCTTAAATTACATATATATATTATATATATTTATATTTAAAGAATATAAATACCATTTTATTGAAATTAAGTAAATTCAGTGTCAAATGAGTATTATATTTGCTGCCAGTTTTTATTAGTTCAATATGTATGTAATAGAATGATTTGGGATTTCGTAATAAATACAAAATAACATATATGCATGTTTTCACATTAATATAAGGAGACTTCTCCTCATTCTGAAGANCTCTTAGTTTTTTTTGCTATTGTAAACAGTGCTTCAATGAACTAAACTTGCAGTTCTTAAATTACATATATATATTATATATATTTATATTTAAAGAATATAAATACCATTTTATTGAAATTAAGTAAATTCAGTGTCAAATGAGTATTATATTTGCTGCCAGTTTTATTAGTTCAATATGTATGTAATAGAATGATTTGGGATTTCGTAATAAATACAAAATAACATATATGCATGTTTTCACATTAATATAAGGAGACTTCTCCTCATTCTGAAGATATGAAGGAAATTTCACCAGAGGTAGAGCATATACCAGAAATAGAAATTAATATGCCAACTGTTCCACATGTTCCCGAGGTATGTGTTTGTGTTAAAATTATTTTGGAAGGTTTAATTTGGTTCTTAAAGACTTTGTCTTACAAGTTTTGACATGACTCAGGAAGTCATAACATTTCTCCTATTTTTATATATGACTTCCTTGGAATAGAAAGTCAAAAATATGACAAGGGTAACAGCTATAATTATACTGCTATTGGCAGGTAACAAATGGATATGTGAATTAAAGTCTTAATGTAAAATTCATTTTGAGATTAATACATTTTTTATTCTTAGTACATATTCAGATTTCCATTTATCTATATATTGTCATTTGTCTGTACAAATTGAAGTGGTTGTTTTCTGAGTCTCATACATATTACATACGTGTATATTTAAGTCTCAAATTTACATGCTTTATTATTCAATTGTTCCAGTAATAATGCTATAAAATGTGATCTAAGCAATAATAAATATACCACTGTGCTTTTATTTCTTCAGGTTTCACAAGAAAGCAGTGTAGATGAGGTAAAAGAAAATACTGAGAAAATGCAGCAAGGAAAAGATGATGTGTCTTTGCTATCTGAAGGTCAGCTTGCAGAACAAAGCTTGACATCTTCTGAAGATGAAACAGAAATAACAGAGGACTTGGAACCAGAAGGTGACTTTCTTATTTAAACTAACATTGTTTAGTTAACTCTGTGCTTGTTTTGTCTGTTAGAATGTACATCATGGAACATCTTCATTTAATGGTAGCATCTACTTCACGATACCTGTTTCTTGACAGAAATGATATAGTTCTACCTGCTTAGTTGTAGTTAGGTGGAATTGTTGTATCTCTTCTTATTTCAACTTGGAGCTCCACAATAGAATACAAGTGTTGTTGCTGACCATGTTCCCAATTTATGTTTTAAACAGTTTTATTTTCTCTTTGAGTTCAGTATTATTGTCTGCGTTAGTGTAGAGGTCTTGACTTTGATAAAAATTGAAACCCAGCCAAAAATGACCACTTACTGTATTTTTTAAAATCTGGTAAAAGCAAACTAATCTGTAAGAATAGGAATGGGGAGTGGCAGAAAGGAAGAGATTACAGGGGACCTGAGGAGACTTTTTGAGGTGAAGGACATGTTCACTATCTTAACCGTGGTGTTGGTTTCACAGAGTTACACTTACGGCAAAACATCTCATTTTAGCCAGGCATGGTGTTGCACACCTGTAGTCTCAGCTACTTGGGAGGCTGAGAAGGGAAGATTACTTGAGCCCAGGACTTCGAGGCTACAGTGTGCTGTGATGGTGCCTGTGAAAAGCCTCTGTACCCCAGCCTGGGTAACATAGCAAGACCCTGTCTCTAAAAATAATTAAAGTGTGTGTGTGTCAAATTTTGCAATTTAATTGTATGTAGCTTGTCTGTCAGTTCTATTTTAATAAAGCAATAAAAATTTTAAAACTCTAAAATAGAATAGCATTGACTTACATAACATTACTGGTCAGACTGTTAAAAAACATCTATTACCCTATGCTTCTCTTTTTAAAAATTTTTTCTTAAATTTCACAATAAGCTGTATTTGTATTGGCATTTCCTTTGCTTCTACCAAAGTTAACCTTGAAATTTTTAGTCTTTTTTTTCCCCAAAATGTAATGTGTCTGTAAACAAATTTGCTACTAAAAAAGATCTAGATATAATTACCATGTTTCTTAAGGTTATCTTATGGTGTGTGCTTGTTTCTCTTTATTTTACAAGGTATAAGTAGAATTGGTTTAACTTGTGTAAATGTTACCCTTTTATTTTTTAACAGTTGAAGAGGACATGTCAGCTTCTGACAGTGATGACTGTATTATTCCAGGTCCTATCTCCAAGAATATCAAACAGGTCAGTAACTTGATACCAACTAGAAATGTTCTGAAATAAGGCTGCCTTTCATTCACAGTACATGTGCAGTCTTCATATCTAAAAATCTTAAGGAAAACTGTTTCTGGAAAAACTTTAATGTTTATCATAATCTTAACCAAATAGTCATCTAGTACGAGAAATTTTTATTTATGGTTTCATTATGTAATGGACTATAACATATAAGTATTATTTTCACAAAGAGTACCTTAAATCTGTACCTACAATAGTTATTTGCTTAAAACTAGCTGACTTCTTGACTCCCTTTCAAGACTAGCATACCAAGATGTGTTGAAACAGATTTGAACTTTAAAGAACTTAAAATGTGAGGTGCCCTTTGAAACTATAGTAGTTTGCCTATGTGAATTCATAGACTACTCTTACCTAGACATATCCACTGATAATATGTTACAGTTATTTCATTTCTGCCAAAACAAATGAAGGCTTCTTAGAAAGCAATTAATCTTGCACTGGTATACTTTGCTTTTCTTGTAGCACATGGCTGAAAAGTAGTATGTAAATTGAAATTTTGAGAAGAGAATTATATTTTTTAAAATATTTATGGGAGGTATACTATTTACCAGAGCATTTTTTTATTGTAAGAGGGAAAAGTTTTATGAAGTAAATGTGAGTAAAAGTTCTAGCTTTTCTGTGCATCTACATTAATTTTCTTGTGATTAATTGTACTTCTTTTGTAGAATTTTTACTTTATTGATAAGAATTGGAATATTTCTTTTAACTCTTCCTTCACACATTCTTAGCTTAGTATCTCTTTAAAACAAAACCACAGACCAGACACAGTGCTTCACACCTGTAATCCCAACACTGGGAGGCCAAGGCGGGAGGATCACATGAGCCCAGGAGTTCAAGGCTGCAGTGAGCTGTGACTGCACCACTGCACTGCAGTCTAGGTGACAGAGTGAGATTCTGTCTCTAAAAAAATAAAGAAATAAAACAAAACAATAGAGCAGAACATTTCAGTTGTTGTCACAGATTCCTCCATGAAATCGAGATATCCATTGTTTCTGTGCATGATAAATACAAATAGAACATTTTATCTGTCCAAAGTTTTATTATCATTATTATTATATATTTATTAATTATAATAACAGCATCTAATGTATGAAAACTCCTACTTAGACCTGCAATAGAACCATGTGTATGTTGGCAACGTTGCTAGCATCTCAGTGAAGTGGGTACATTGCTCTTAACTAAGGTGTAGTAAACCTTAACAAAGAAGTTTAGCAAAAGAAATAACTATTTCTCTAAAATATTCACATAATTCTGACATACATATGTATTTTTTCTTTGTAATAAACTGGATTTTTTTTCTCATTACTTAAGGGAAAATAATTTGTATTACTTTGCTACAGCCTGATACAGTCTTCACTACCATTCCAAAATTTGATTTCCTATAATGGTTTCAGATGCTATCTCAAATGTGAACGTCATTTAAAGCAAGCAATTCTTCATGCTTCAGCTCCCATGGTCTTTAAAAAATTCTATTTTCAGCAGCAGTCACTGACCAGCATCCTATGTTTTCTTAGTTTGTTTTGTGTTATTATAAAGGTACACCTGAGGCTGGGTAATTTACAAAGAAAAGTAGTTTATTTGGCTCACAGTTCTGCAGGCTGTACAAGAAGCATGGCACTGGCATATGCATTTGGTGAGGGCCTCAAGCTGTTTCCACTCAGGGCATCAGGATAAGGGCAGCCAGAGCATATGTAGATCAAATGGCAAGAGAGGAAGCAGGAAAGAGAGAGGTAAGAGTTGCCAGGTTCTTTTTAACAATCAGCTGTCAAGGGAACTAACAGAGTGAGGGCATTAATCTGTTCATGTGGAATTTGCCCCCATGGCCGGAACATCTCCCACTAGACTCCACCTCCCCACACTGCCGCACTGCAGATTAAATTTTAACATGACTTTGGTGGAGATGAACAAACTGTATTCATACCATAGCATATTGTTAACAGGTGAAATTTAATTTTGGTAAATTGTATACCAAATATAGTAAAATGACATCATCTGAAAGCCTGGGAACAAAACTCGAGCAATCATAGTGGCTAATGATATCACTTGAATGATGGCGTCCCCTGCAAAATTCATGTTGAAACTTAATCCCCGATGCAACATTATTAAGAAATATGGCCTTCAGGAGTTGATTAAGTCATGAGGACAGAGCTCTCATGAATGGGATTAGCACCCTTATGAAAGGGCTTGATATTGAAGAGAAGTTCTCTTGCTCTTCTGCCATGTGAGAACACAGCATTCCTCCTCTGTAGAGGATGCAGCAACAAGGCACAGTCTTGGAAACAGAGAGCACCCTCAGTAAACACCAAACCTGCTGACACTTTGATCTTGGACTTCCCAGTCTCCAGAACTCAGAAATAAATTTCTATTATTCATAAATTACCCAGTCTGTGATACTTTGTTGTAGCAGCACAAATGGACTAAGACAATGAAATACAGGATTTCCTATTGATTTTTACCAGTTTTTGTGTGTACTACTTTAGCAAGTCATTTAATATGAATAATAGAACCTTTCTCTTTAAAGATTGCGGAAGTGGTACAAAAACTTCTGTGTATTCTTTACCTGGATTTGCAAATTTTAAGTTTTTACTGTATTTGTTTTATCATTTCTGGTCTGTCTCCTGTATATGCATATAGTGCACATACTTACGTATTTACTTATAAACATACATTCTTTCATACATAATTGTTATGAACCATTTGAGTGTTGCAGAAATCATGCCCCTTTAATTCTAAACACTTCAAGACAGTTACATAATATTGTTATCTAATCTACAGTTTTCATTAGAATTTTGTCAGTTGTCCTAGTAATATCATTTATAGCATCTTATTCATATGGTCCAAGATCCAATCCAGATCACACATTGCATTTCGTTTTCGTGCCTCTTTAGCCTCCATTAATCTGTAATGGTTCTTCAGGCTTTCTTGTAGTCTTTTATAACAGTGACACTCCTTAATACAGGCCATTTACATTGTAACATATTCTTCATTGGATTTGTCTGGTGTTTCCTCAAGATCAGATTCCAGTTATGCATTTTGATAGGAATACAGAAGCGATACTATGTCCTCTTCATTGCGTCATATCAGGAGGCAGAAAATGTCATTTTGCCTAGTTATTGATGGTGTTAACTTTGGTTGTAGTATTGTTTCATAAATCCTTTTGTAAGCTTACAAGTACTTGTGGTTCATTAGTTTTTTCTTTTGTCTTCTCTTTAAGAACTGCTTCTGGTAAAAATCTCAGAACAGTAAAACATAGCTTTCATAGGAAGGAGTGTATTACTGAATGCCTATTATGTGCTAAGTACATCCTATGTTAATATTTCCTCACAACAGTTCTTCATTTATTAGCATCCATTGTGTGTCAGGCAGGCACACAAGAAGCAGTTCCTTCCCTCAAAGAATTCATGGTCTGTAGGGGAAACACAATTAAAATGTATAGTGGTCTGCGCCAGGAGAATGAAATGCATGGGGTGCTATGGGAGCATTCAGAAGGGGTCCCTAAGTCAACCTGAGAGGCCTTCCCTTCATCAAGTATGACTTCCTAGAGTCAGTAAAGCTGGAGCCAGTGTTGCAGATGATTAGGAGTTCATGAAAAGGGTGAGAAAATCATAGGCCAAAGGAATGAAAAGCGTGAGAATCTTGTTCTGGAAATCAGAATGGTTTCCGGGTGGGCCAAGCCGTTATGGTATGCTTAGGGAGCCCAGGAGAATAGGCTGAAAAGGTAGGCATAATCCAGAGTATTGAGGCCTCTGAGATTTTTAAGGAATGAGGATAGAAGATCACTCATTCATTAAAGAGATATATATGTAGTGAACATTTGTTGTGTTCCTAGCCTTGTTCTAGGGACTGGGAATAGATCCACGAATATAAAAAAATTAAGCTCCTGATCTTAAGGAGTTTGCATGCTTAGATCACATTTTGAAAGATCATGCTGTCAATAATGTAATGTAAAAAATAGATTAGAGGCACAAACTAGTTAAAAAGGAATTAGATAATCCTACTCTATAGTTATCCCCACTTTTTAAAAAATTGCCTCTATTTTATAACGTCACAAAATTAGCTCTAGAAGTAGTGTCCTAGATAAGTATCATTTATGCCAGTTACAGTGTGAATTCAAATTATCTGATATACTGTGTAAGCAATTTAAGTTCATTCAGTTTCTGTTCTTCATGTTACAGAATCTGACAGTTCGTAGTTATTTCTTAGAAATGTTGATCCTTAGAAGGAATCTAACAGATTTCCCAGTACTTCTACATATTACATGGTTATTTCTGTTTTCTTCATGTCTGTGATGTATAATTAATCATAGATTACTTCATTTTGTTTCATTTCATTTACAACATTTATGAGTTTCACTTTGTCAGTATGAAATGCTTGTCCCCTCCTTTCCTTTCCAAAGTGGCGTAATTAGTGTTAGCATCTTTTTTAACAGGCTACACAAAGTTTAGTGGCTGGATTAAATCAAGTCATTAACATAATGTGCCACCCAATTTGCCCCTATCTCTCTTCGTTTCCCGGACATCAAAGTGCCACACAGCGCAAGTGTAATTGGGCCTTGCTGGCCTGTCAGATTCCGTCAGCCTGACAACTGCTGCTTTTACTAAAAAGCTTCTAGGCATGATAATTAATGGCGAGGGTGGGGGGACAGAAGTCTGAGAAATGTAAAACTTTGGACATTTCTCTATGAATATTTTATTAATTTGAATAATCAGAAGTTAACAGTATAAATTTGATGTATAATACATTGATTAAAAGCCTTGTTTCAGGTCCTCAAAATAGACATCAAAACTGAACATTTGCATCTGCCATGGCATTAAAAAAATTAACAATCTGTCTTTTGCATTATTTCTAATTTTATTCAATACTGCAGCTTTCATTTTTCACAACAAAATGTATCGCCATGAACTCACAGCTGTCTTAAAATGTGCCCACAGGTGAGAATGGGAAATTACAGACTGAAAGACAATGGACTTTTCTGTGCAGTCCATATTTACATCATTCTCTTTCTCTGTTCCTACTCAGCAGTTTTGTAAAAACTGCCATATTCAATTGGACTAAATTGCAATTCTACCTGGAAACTAGGTTCTCTGAACAATAAGCTGGCATTCCCAGGTGATTACAATAATGATATTCAGCAAAATATGTTTAAAACTTTGAAAGGCACAATGCAAAAAGCACTTCACTAGCTTTAGAATTCACATATGAAAAATTATTAAATCACTTAGGAATCAAATATGATATCAGTGGATAAAATAAGCCACTCTCAATGTTTTACATGTGGAAGCTCAAGCTAGATAGAAAGTAGGTTTTAAAATATATTTTACTTGGCTGGGCACAATGGCTCATGCCTGTAATCCCAGCACTTTGGGAGAGTGAGTTGGGCAGATTACTTGAGGTCAGGAGTTCCAGACCAGCCCAACCCACATGGTAAATCCCTGTCTCTACTAAAACTACAAAAATTAGCTGGGTGTGTTGGCAGGCACCTGTAATTCCAGCTACTCGAGAAGTGAGGCAGGAGAATCCTTGAGTCTGGGAGGCGGAGGTTGCAGTGAGCCGAGATCGTACCACAGCACTCCCCCCTAGGCAACAGAGCAAGACTCTGTCTCAAAAATAAATTAAAAAAAATAAAATATATTTTATGTAAAACCAGAAATGTTGACATACTTTCCTGGTAGAAATTGCTTTTAAAACTATTTTTTATGCTTTGCAATTTAACTAACTCTTGCTAACATACCATCAACATTTTTCCATGACAGCATACTCTATTTCTTTCAACATACCCATAATATTTCATTATATGGCTGTACTATATTTATTTAAATAAGCCCCTTTTGGTGGACCCTTAAGTTTCTATCATTTTTTGCTAACACAAATATTTCTGCTTAAAATGAACATTGTTATACATAACAATGTTGGAAAATTCATGTTTTCTCCTATTTGACACTATCCATTAGCCAAACTAATGGATAAATTATGCCTCAGTGATGATTTCATTTAAAAAGAAATAAATGGGGCCAGATGTGGTGGCTGACACCTGTAATCCTAACACTTTAGGAAGTCCAAGGCAAGAGGATTGTTTTGGGACAAGAGTTCAGGACCAGCCTGGGCAATGTAGCAAGATCCCCATCTCTACAAAAACAACTTCTTTACATTAGCCAAGCCTGGTGACACATGCCTGTAGTCCTAGCTACTCTGAAGGCTGAGGTTAGAGGATCACTTGAGCCCAGGAGTTCAGGGCTGCAGTAAGCTGTGATCATACCACTGCACTCCAACCTGTGTGACAGAGGAGAACCTGTCTCTGCAACACACACACACACACAAAAGAAAAACAAAAAGGTCTATACATATATTTTTATTTGTGCATGCAGACATGACCTTCAGCTTTATGTAAGCAAAGAAAATGTCTGGGAAGATGTACATGACACAGCGTTAGCAGTGAATATCTCTAGGGCAGGAGTCAGCAAACAATGACCCATGTGCCAAATCCAGCCCTCTATTGTTATTGAAACCCAGCCACTCATTCGTTTAGATATTATCTATTGCTGCTTTCACTCTACAAGGGCAAAGTTGAATACCATATAGCCTGCAATGCCAAAAACATTTGTATTCATCCTTTTACAGAAAAAAAAAATTGCCAACTCCTGAGTTAGGTGGTAGAATGAAACAAGGAACTTCTATATTTGACATTTGGTAATTTATATTGTTGGATTATTTTTAATGGTGAGCTTGGATTGACTCAAAAAAGGAAGTAGTTAGCTAATTCTGTACTAAAATGTTGAATAGCAAAATAACAGTTTAACATGAATATTGTGGAAGCTTTCTATAAAGATGTTAGAAGTCTCCATCGGTGGAAGATGAATCTTTTCTGGTTTAGAGCAATATTTCTCAAAGTGTGATCCCCAGAGCTCAACATCAGCATCTGTATCACCTGAGAATTTGTAAGAGATGCAAATCCTTGGCCCCACCGGAGACCTAATGAATTAGAAGTTCTATGGAGTCCACCAATCTGTGTTTTATCAAATGATTCTGGGGTATGCTAAAGTGCAAGAACCATAGCTTTAGAAAAAAGCAGTACTTTTCACCCTTGGCTGCACATTAGAATCATCTGGGGAGCATTGTTAAATGCCAGGGCCCAAGCTCCACCCGGATAAATTAAGTCAGAAGTTTGTTTATAGCTCCCCTGGTGATTCTAGTGTGCAGCCAGAATCGAGAGCCACCAGACTACAACATCTGTTCTCAATGATGGTGAAAGGAGAGTAGCAGATCAAAATCACCTGAAATTGAGGGTGATTTTTAAAATTCTCCTTGCTTCACATTGCTGCCATAGTAAACCGCAGTTAATGATGGAAATGTGTCATGTCCCTCAGGTTTGTATCTATTTATACACACACAGACACCATTTTTATGGTGATAAAATAATACCAATTTATAATTATTTGGCATAATTATATTGAGATTAATTTGATATTAGGGTAGGAAAAAATAATCCAAGTCACTGCATGGACATAGTAATTTATAGGGCATATAAGGACACCGTGACAATGTTCTAAAAGTAAGCACTCTTAAAGCTAGCACTGTTTTGATCCCCATCACTGAAGTTTGCAACATTTACCTTATTTGTTTAATATAGTACATTTTAACAGAACATGTTAGAAAAGATAGATTACTGCCACTGATGACAATTGGGTGGTTTTCTTTTGTTTGTTAAAAACCTTATTGCCTTAACAGTTTGAGATTCTGGAGACATCACCTTTCTATGTATTTATCTCCCCTAAAAAGTTATTGTTTAAAACAATCAAAATGCTTTAACCAGAACTCGTATGAAGAGTGGATTTGATGCACAATGTAAGAGGAAGCTTTGGAGCCTAGTGTGAGGGACTCAAGGGGACTTTTTTGAGTCTTTGAGATGATGTCTCTGCCCATGCCCAGCCTGAAGAAGGGAACTTGTAAGAATCACCATTAATTAATATGCATTCCTACCCTACTTACATATGACTCTGTCAATACCAGTGGTTGAGTCTGATTGTTTTAACCAACTGTTTTGAGCTTGTCTTAGAGCTCACCCCAATTAAAATTTGTACTCTTCAAGAGCATTGACTTAGATCTTGGCCTTCTAGTTCCATTTTGTCTCTGTTGTTTTGTTACAAAGTAACAAGTTCTACATACTGTGGCTCCTACAGGTAGGCTTTATTTGTATCTATGTACACACACACACACTATTTTTATAAATATAAAATATATAAAATACTCCAATTTATAGTTATCTGGAGATTAATTTGATAATCCTTTATGGTTGAAATTCTCTTACCTATTACCCAGCAATTCTGCTCCTAAGGGAATCATGCATGTATACAAGAAAACATAAAAGGATATTCAATGCAACATTGTTTGTAATAGCAAAAAAATTGTAAACAATGTAATTGTTCATCAGTAGGTAAATAAATGTACTGTAGATTATATATGCAATATAAATAGGATTCTATACAACAGTTAATATGAATAAATTGGATTTGAAAATAAATATGAATAAATCTCAAAATATAGTATTGAGTATAAAAAAACAGAAATTGCAGAATGATTAATAAGAGTATGATACCACTAATATAAAACCAAAAACCAGAAAACAATACTGTATGTTGTTTATAGATATACACATATGTAGTAGGAAATATAAAGGCATGTTTGGGAATGATATAACCAGCTTCAAGATAGTGGTAACCGTGGGGGCATGAGGAGGGGAGGGCAAGCAATTTGGCAGCTGGTAGCTTTACCTGTATCTGAAATATTTTATTTCTTCAACAACAATAAAAAGACTTAAATCAGTTATAGAAAAATGGTAACATCTGTTTGAGATGGCTGACTACTTGAATATGCCAAATTATTTTCTCTACTTTCTCATGTTTGAAATGTTTTATAATAAAAAGTTAAAGAAATGCCTATTCATTGCAGAAACTTGGAATGCAATTAAGCTCACCTGTAATCTCACCATAACTAGATTTAAATATAACTGACTGAAACAAGTTGCAAGACCTTTATCATGGGCCATTCTCAATTATGCAGTTCTGTTTTTAAGGGTTGTCAGGTTGAATTAGTTTTCAGAAGCCCAACAATTCAACTCCAGGGTGGCTGCTGTGAGGGCTGAAACCAGAGGAAAAATTCCGCACAATCCTGTGAAGTAGGACGTGAAAATTTTAAGCACGCCAATAATAAGCCTAAGTAAACACTTTAGATCACATAGAAAAATATGATCCAAAATATGAATTATCATCAGTCAGGAAGCAGTAGTGGAATTGAGCCAACATCACAAGAGCTGTAATTTATTTTTTTAGAGTAATATAAGCTGTCATCACATTTCTAGATCATTTAATCACATAATATATAGTGTCCATCTATACAGACAACTAAAAATAAGTTGCATGCAGTTCTTATTGGAATGACTTCTGTTCACCACAATAAAAAAATTTTTTTTTTTTTTTTTTTTTTTTTTTTTTGAGAGACATGGTCTCTCTCTGTCACCCAGGGTGGAGTGCAGTAGCACAGTCTCGGCTCACGGAAACCTCTGCCTCCCATGTTCAAGAGATTCTCGCTCCTCAGCCTCCGAGTAGCTGGGATTACAGGCACACACCACCACGCTTGACTAATTTTTGTATTTTTAGTAGAGATGGGGTTTCACCACGTTGGCCAGGCTGGTCTTGAACTCATGGGCTCGAGTGATCCACTTGCCTCGGCCTCCCAAAGTGCTGGGATTACAAGCGTGAGCCACCACAGCCAGCCCACAATCAAAATTTACAAATGTTCTTTTTACATGGTGATACTGACATCTTGCTGGCTGAGGACGCTAATAGAGTAATTGGTGAACAAGAAAAAAAGAACTGAGAAGAAGCATCTTACCTGGTAACAAAAGTTCATACATGTAGAGGGGAAACAAAACAGGAAAAGTCTAAAGCCTGTGCTGTCTGGCCAATTTCCTGTATCAAAGGATGCTGATAGCCTGCAGAGGAATGACCCGTTATGTTGCTCTAGTAATTCTGAACAACCATTATTATTCATCTCTTTAAAAGCCTTTGCTTCAATTACTGTCATTTGAATCAGTATATTATTTAGGACCTCTTCCAATTCACCTGAGTGAAACTTTTCCCCATTTTCTTATGATGAAAAATTTCAAACATGCAGAAAAGTAGAAATAATAGTACCCTACCACTTAGATTCAACAATATTCAGCTGTCTTGCAATAGTCTTATTTCATTAAAATCTAGAAGAACAAGAGTTCTATATATTTGTCAGCAGTTAATAATAACCACTCCCCAAAACATAGAGGCACACAACATCCTTTATATTTTAGGTGGAGTTTCACTCTGTCGCCCAGGCTGGAGTGCAGTGGCACGATCTCAGCTCACTGCAACCTCCTCCTCCCAGGTTCAAGTGATTCTCCTGCCCCAGCCTCCCAAGTACCAGGCACGTACCCCCATGCCCAGCTGATTTTTTGTATTTTTAATAGAGACGGGGTTTCATCGTGTTAGTCAGGATGGTCTTGATGTCCTGACATCGTGTTCTGCCTGCCTTAGCCTCCCAAAGTGCTGGGACTATAGGCACAAGCCACCGCGCCCAGCCATAATAAATATTTTTTAAATGAGAAGGCAATAATACCTGCAGCTTCACATAGTTCTGGCAATAAATAAAATATATTCTAGGCTGGGCACTGTGACTCACACCTGTGATCCTGGCACTTTGAGTGGTCCAGGTGAGAGGATTGCTTCAGGCCAGGAGTTTGAGACCAGTCCAGATAACATAGTGAAACCCCATCTCTACAAAAAAAACTAAAAATTATCTGGGTATGTTGACTTGCTCCTCTAGTCCCAGCTACTCAGGGGACTGAGATGGGAGGATCACTCGAGCTTGGGAGATTGAGACTGCAGTGAGTCGTCATCTTGCCACTGAACTTCAGCCTGGACAACAAAGCAAGACCCTGAAGAAAAATATAAGATATTCTGAATATATAAAAGATATATAGTCTCCACTATTTCATTAAATATTTATTGAGAGCCTATGTTGGGGAGGATGTGAAGTAGCAAAAAATGAGTAAGATATTGGTCCTGCCCTCCTGAAACCCAGAGTCTATAGAGAGAGGCAAATATGTGAACGGTTCCATGTAGTACAATGTGATGGAGAAGGGCAGTGAGGGCCCAGAGGAGGAAATAACCAACTCGTTCCTGGAGATCAGTATTGCTGCCATAAAGGAGAGGATGTGTGGTTCAGGGCCTCACAAGAGTAGAATTTTGATGGAAAAGAGTTCACACAATAAATAACAGATGCAAAAACAGCAATATAAAACAGCACACCGCGAGTTTAAAGGAGTGGCTAGAGTGTAAGGCAATAGGAAGACTTTTCAGATGGAAAGATGATATTTGATTGGTTTTTAGGAAGATAATTCTGGTACAATAAGGAGAATGGTTGGGACTGCAGACCAGAGATTAGAGATGAGTGCCTCACCTCTCTCTTGTCATGAGAGTAGATCCACTTGTTTATTGTATACTACATAATGCAGTGAGCAATCTAATAGTCCCTACCGTCACTGAGCTTACAGTCTCATAACGCTCATCAATCAGCTACCAGTTCGCTCTCAAATCTCTTATGTCAGTTCCTTCTATTTTCTCCCTCCTTGTTCTGTCAGATTTCTACCTTCTAATAATTAGGAAGCTATTGTATTAGTTACCCCCATGGGAACTTAGCATTTTCTCTTAAGATAAAAAATAGAAAAGAAACATCTTATTTTTCTTTATATCCCCAACAGTTAAAACAATGTCTGAAATATCATATGCTTTCAACAATTCAGTGAATAATTGATTTTTTTTTTTTTTGAGACAGGGTCTCACTCTGTCACCCAGGCTAGAGTGCATAGAGTGCAGTGGCTCGATCATGGCTCACTACAGCCTCAACCTCTCAGGCTCAAGCGATCCTCCCACCTCAGCCTCCCAGGTAGCTGGGACCACAGGCACATGCCACTCCAAGGCCTGGCCAGTTTGTGTCTGTGTGTGTGTGTGTGTGTGTGTGTGTGTGTGTGTGTGTGTGGTTTTGTTTTGTTTTTTGGAGAGACGTGTTTTGCCGTATTGCTCAGGCTGGTTTCCAACTCCTGGGCTCCTGGGCTGAAACGATCTGCCCCCCTCAGCCTCCCAAAATGCTGGGATTTATAAGCATGAGCCACTGCACCTGGCCAATTGTGGATATTTAGAAAGTATAATGAGCAGGAATGGGTGACCTTTAGGATATAGTGGGTGTGAAAAAAAATGGAAAGGCAAGGATGCTGCTATGTCTCCTGGTTGTAGGGGACTAGGTGGATGGTGATGTCATCAGCTGAGGTAGGAAATAACACAGGATGAATAGGATTGGGGGAGAGGAGTGAGAATGAGTTCATTTCTGACATGTTGAGATAAAGTTTTCTTTTTTTTTTTTTTTTATTTTTTTTTTTTTTTTTTTTTGAGACGGAGTCTCGGCTGTGTCGCCGCCACGTGCTGGAGTGGCAGTGCGCGGATCTCAGCTCACTGCAAGCTCCGCCTCCGCGGGTTTTACGCCATTCTCCTGCTCAGCGCTCTCCGAGTAGCTGGGACTACAGGCCACCAGGCCCCCTTGCCCTACTGCCCGGGCTAGCGTATTGTAATTTTTTAGTAGAGATGGAGTTTTCAGCACGTGTTAGCGCAAGGATGGTCCGCCGATCTCCTGAAGCCGGTCCGTGATCCACACCGTCTCCGCCTCCCAAAGTGGCTGGATTAGCAGGCTTGAGCGCAGCCGCGCCGGCCGAGATAGAAAGTTTTCTCAATTATGCATTTAATGTGCTTCTTAATCTTAAGATTTATTTAGATATTTATTTATAGGTACTTAAATATAAATCTATAATCATATATACTTCCTTTTTTTTTTTTTTTTTTTTTTTTTTGTTTTGGAGACGGAGTCTCGCACTGTTGCCCGGGTTGGAGTGCAGTGGCGCAGTGATGCAATCTCAGCTCACGGCAACTTCCGCCTCCTGGGTTCCAGCCATTCTCCTGCCTCAGCCTCCCAGGTAGCTGGGACTACAGGTGCCCACCACCACGCCCAGCTAATTTTTTGTAATTTTAGTAGAAATGGGGTTTCACTATGTTGGCCAGGCTGGTCTCAAAACTCCTGACCTCGTGATCTGCCCGCCTCAGCCTCCCAAAGTGCTGGGATTACAGGCATGAGCCACTACGCCTGGCCAGTCTTCAGATCTTTATACAAAATCTGGTTGAACTTTTTAATCAGAGGGGCTTGAACACAACCAGAATTGTTCCAGTGTTGAAAAATAAATTGTCTAGCTTCGTTTGTCAAAATTTATGTTTGGAAAAATTCTTTATTTAGAGCTTACTTTCTTAGGTAAAAGCTGCTTAAAATTTACCCCTTTTTGGATTTATTCCAAGTTGATTCATGTAGCATTAAATGAATGAAGAAACAGTAACTGATCATTTCTGCCAGGTGTATTGGTCAGAGAATTAAAAAGGACATTTGATCGAAGTAATGGCAGTAGTGTAGAGATACACAAATAAATATAAAAAATTGACCAAACATAAGATGGACATCATGAAAAGAATTTTAAAGTTCTTTACTTTTTTGATAATACAGTGAGTTTTCTTTTTTGTTGTTTTGGTGTTTGGGGTTTTGTTATTTTGTTTTTGTGTTTTGGCTGGGATCCAAGTGAATACTTTTATCTAGGATTGTATTTTAAACTTTAAAGAGTTGCATGTAGTCTTATTTGACAGCCTAAATTGGTTCTTACAACAATGCAAGTTTTCATATGGGGATTGTATAGCTAATATATTATTAATAAAATAACCACTTAGATAAATTTGATTCCCCTGCTATTTACAAGCTCGTTTACTTCTTTATCAGGTTCTGTGATAAACAATTTTAAATTCCTATTTTCACAGAGTAGAAATAAGTATGTATACCACTTTTTTCTTTTTGTGGCTATTTTCCTTTAATTCTTTTGTGCAGAAACATAAATGTTTTATAAGATGTTATTGCTATAATTCTAAGTTTGTCAAATTCCAACTTACGTAGAAGAATTAACTATACAGTATGCTGCACTTAGACCAGAATTATAAAATATATGTATTACAGTATTTTCACAACCGTAATACATTTTAAGAAAAAATATATCATTTAAAATATTTTCTTTACCATGTAGTCTTCAACGAGCAGAGAAGGGGTTTTCTGAAGTGAGATTAGACAATAGAGCCAACTTCATTTTTTATGCACGTGAACGGAGAGGGCTTGAGGTTATTAGTTGAAACCGAGTAACCTTTCCAGGCTTTCATCTCTTTCTTTTCAAATTTGAATATGAAAAGCATATTCAAGTCAAAGACCATCACTTTAATGACATTTGGCAGTCATTTGATTTATTAGGTTTTAGAAAAAATTTTCCTTTAAATATTTCATCATACTATGCTAATCCTAGTAATATTGCCAGCTGCAGCCTTGTACCTGTATTAGTGGAGACAGAATGGTGTGGAATTTTCTCTGTCATCCTAGTAAAATTTCCATGAATCTACTGAATAATAAAATAACCTTATTGAAATATTCAGATTTGGGTTTTTAGTTAAAGTGTCTTAGAATACATAATAAAAGAAAATGTCTTTTGAAAGAAGGGGTAAAATTACTTCATCAAATATTGAGGGGGTTTGACAGCAATGAAAATTGTTCTTTATGGTAATATTTTTACAATAGGATACTTATACTTTTCAATTTGATTAATTATATGCTTTGAAATATCTAAGTAACCACTATGGTGAATTTACACACTGATTTACATTTAACAATGAATTCCTAAAAGCTGGTCATAAAACAGGTCTTATTTTCAGGTTTTCTAATTATTATTTGAAGTTATATAATTTATAGCATGTCTCTAAATTTAGTAAAATAGGATTTTGATACTAAAAGACAAACTTTAAATTGTAAAAAAGAGATTTAACTGAGGAGCTATCTTGGAGTGTGATACAATTTCTAATCCTAGTCTATTAATTATTTGAAATCATTACTCAAGGAAACATTTGTAATTCCCATGTTAATGTCTATAACACCAAAATCTATTAAGCAAGGATTAAAGTGAAAATTAAATAAACACCATTTTAGTTGTTAATTTTGTAAAATAAAATTAAAAATAAATTGTGAGAAAATGTTCAAATTAGACATAAAATTGTTTCTTTTGCTTGAAAATGTATTATTTATTGAACAAAATATATTATGACAGAATATGAGAGAATGAACTGTAGTTTCTGCTCTAGTCAATATTGATTCATATAGCTACACGTATTAGCATAATACCTATAAAGTGTTCAACAGGCTTTGATCTCTGAATAACTGAAACTTTCTCAGGTACTGTAGATTAAGTAAAAGCAGTGATAAACACGTACTTCATTACATAGTTTGAAACAAGGACAACTTGTCATTCTGAAAGCAATCGGAGATGAAGATCTCATAATCTTCACTCCTGATAGACTACTAGTGGGGTATTTATAGCCTCAAATGTAAATTAGGAGACTATTGCCATGACACTGTTAACTTCAAACCCTGGGGCATTAGAATCTCATCCTCGCTCTCTGTCGTGAATAATCTATCATGTGTAACATACAGTAGTGTACATTGCATTCAAGAAAAGAAGCCCATTGGCCTTCGTGTTTTATTTAAAATTGATAGTGGAAAGTAATAGTGGATCTTTTGTTCAATTATTTTATTTATTTTGTTTTGTTTTGTTTTGCTCTTTAAACAGCCATCAGAAAAAATTCGGATTGAGATCATAGCTCTAAGCCTTAATGATTCTCAAGTAACCATGGATGACACTATCCAACGGCTGTTCGTTGAGTGTCGATTCTACAGTCTTCCTGCTGAAGAGACACCCGTGTCACTTCCAAAACCCAAGAGTGGGCAGTGGGTCTACTATAACTATAGCAATGGTATGTATGATTCATTTGTAATATAGACTTTTATGTTTGTCTTTTTTATTTATGAAAGAAGCAGAAAGAACAGAGAGAAAGTTTATTTCTCTAATGTTCACATAAATTCATGGAAGTCTTGTCAGAATTGATTAATAAAAGTCAAACCAGTAGCATAAAGATTAAGAAAATAAAGTTGGGCCAGGCACAGTGGCTCACACCTGTAATCCTAGCGCTTTGGAAGACCAAGACAGGTGGATCGCTTGAGCTCTGGAGTTCCAGACCAGCCTGGGCTACATGGCGAAACCTCGTCTCTACAAAAAAAAAAAAATACAAAAATACAAAAATTAGCCGGGCATGGTGTTGCACACATATAGTCCCAGCTACTCAGGAGGCTGAGGCAGGAGGATTGCTTGAGCCTGGGAGGGTGAGCCTGCAGTGAGCTATGATCTTGCCACTGCACTCTTGCTTGAGTGACAAAGTGAGACCCTCTGTCAAAAAAAGAAAAGAAAAGAAAGTTGAGGTAATACCAAAGTTAAGAGAAAACAAAACAATGTGAAAAAATATTTCTAAGATGGTCCTGCTATGTAATAGTTCAATTGAAAAATGTCAGCTGGGTCTATAATTAGGAATTTAATTTAAATATATGATATTTCAAAGAAATATCTTTCAAAGAAGTAGTTTTTTAATCATATGATTCAAAGCTTTCAATGTCCTGTTTTTTGTCTACCTTTCTGATCAATGTCATCACTTGGATGTTTTTACAATACGTGTGTATATCTCTCTCAGTGTCTAGATGTTCAAGATTTTAATTGAGTGAAGCGTAAGTTCTTACTACACCTTTCATCATATAGCACACACATCCTTTCATAGCAGCAAGCAGGTTTTCTGTCTTAGGGCTTGATCTAGCAGCCAATTGACATGTAAGTTTACCGGACCAGCACAGACCCAACAGGTACCCTATAAATTCTGAGATCAATCAACTTTATTATGTGATTGTTAGTATATAATTGGAGAGAAATAAAAAATATTATCAGGCTACCATGACCCTAAGCTAAAACAGCTTAGTATGTTCTCCTAGAGCTCGACATTAAAACAAACCATAAAAATGGAGTGTCATGCTATTTTTAGCAAAATAGGCCATCTCATGCTAGTTCATCACTATTTTTTCCTTACTAATCTTAGAAATTGCATCACTATTTTTTCCTTACTAATCTTAGAAATTGCATTTTAATCAACAGTATAACCATGCTGTTGTATCAGCAGGATTACAAATGCTCATGATTACCTTTTTTTTCCCCATCTGGCAGTTTTAGAAATATGTTCATTCCTCAAGACAGTAGTCTTAAGTATCCAGAGATGTGGCCTAGTGGTCTAGTCCTCCCCCTATCCCCAGTTTTTACTATTATGTGAACTAAGGCAAGATGTTTAAATTTCATGATTCCTTGGTTTCTTATTTGAAAAGTAAGGTGCTTTCTAAGATCCACTCCAGCTTAAATTCTACAATAACAGGTGTGTTAAGAAATCACATGTGAAGTAAGTAGTGTGGACAGGACAAGAATCTGATTCCTCCTTCATTTCATGCATTTAATATAAAGAAAACATTTCCAAAAGTATTTTCTCAGGCTTCCTGGAAATCCTCAATTGCAGAGTACCAGAAAAGAAAACCGTATCAAAATATTATTAATAATGAAAGAACTGTTCAATCAACTAGTTTTAAGAAAGATACCCCAAGAAAAATGACAAACTCTTTGGCTTTTGTATTATTCTTTGTAAAGGTCAGCAGTAGAATATTTGGTTGGACTGGCAACAAAATTGTTTTTTAGAGATTAATTGTGTATTGAGAAACTTGGCCATGTCAAGGAATAGATGTTTCCATTTGCTTGAAGAGCAATACAGATCTTTCTTTAGATCAAACTGTGATATATGCTCAAATGGCCCAAATTTTGTACATTCTCACATGGTTACCTCTAGGTCTTGGGGTCTGGGGCTATTGCCCAGGTTGGAGTGTAGTGGTACCATCTTGGCTTACTGCAACCTCCACTTCCTGGGTTTAAGCAGTCCTTTCACCTCAGCCCCTCAAGTAGCTGGGATTAGAGGGACACGCAGTCACACCCAGCTCATTTTTATATTTTTGGTAGAGACGAGATTTCGCCATGTTGCCGAGGCTGATCTCAAACTCGTGACCTCTAGTGATCCACCTGCCTCAGTCTCCCAAAGTGCTGGTATTAAGGTGTGAGCCACCATGCCCAGCCTGTTGGTGTATTTTGGTTTGTTTTTTCCCTTTATTGCAGGGTATTTTATTGTCTAATTGGTATGTTAACAGTTACTTATGTTTCTAATGAATTAATCTTTTGATAGCAGCAAGAAAACCAGTAATCTGTTAGAAATGAGTTCAGTAAAAGTGTGTACTATACCTTTTTTTGGTTTATTTTCCTATCTAATGAGATTTGACTGTGTAGAATTTTCAAGATTAATTGAAAATAATTTTAAGGATATTTTTCTGGGAGGAGGGGAAAGGAATGTACTCCGTGCTTAGAAGCAAACTAATGCTGTTTTATGTCTGTTATATCTGAAAAAATGAGCTCCTAGGTCATCAGCAAATTTGAGAAATAATTAACATTAAGCTTGTGGAATGTTTTATTTTTCATTTAAGTATGACATAATGAAGATGTTTATTTTCAAATTATTATATTTGCATCTCCATTTCAGGGGGGATCTTCTTGAGTCTTTGGTTAATAAGTAACTATCTCATGTAATTATTGTAATGATTTACCGTTCACTTGTTACCTGATACAGAAGGTCAATGTAATGTAGACTTAGATCTTCCAAATCTCATTAAATATTAATGAAAGTAATTTTATTTCCAAACTGACTTTTTAATTCAAATGGATAATTTAGAGGACAATTAGTACATGCTATCTCCTGTTTGAACACCATGCAGTAGAGAGGTTAGCTGAACCTAGCAATGATTTTACCCTATGTTGTGACCTGAATCTGTGCAAAAGAGACTTGTATGTTCAGGCCCAAATTAAGTACATAAAATGAGAGATGCAGACTAGTGATCCCCTAGATTATTCATAGTTGAATTCAGTCTTTATTAAGAGATATTAAAACCAGTGTAACCTACACACAAAGAAAATATATATCTCCTGGCTGGGCGTGGTGGTTCACATCTGTAATGCCAGCACTTTGGGAGGCTGAGGTGGGCGGATCAAGAAGTTGGGAGTTGGAGACCAGCCTAGCCAACATGGTGAAACCCCGCCTCTACTAATAATACAAAAATTGGCCTGGCACGGTGGCTCACACCTGTAATCCCAGTACTTTGGGAGGCCGAGGCGGGCAGATCACAAGTTTGAGACCAGCCTGTCCAACATGGTGAAACCCTGTCTCTACTAAAAATACAAAACTTAGATGGGCATGGTGGCAGGCGCCTGTAATCCCAGCTACTCAGGAGGCTGAGGCAGGAGAATTGCTTGAACCCAGGAGGCGGAGGTTGCAGTGAGCCAAGGTTGTGCCATTGCACTCCATCCTGAGTGACAGAGAGAGACTCTATCTCAAAAAAAATAAAAATATATATATATATATATATATATACACACCCACACACATACACACACACACACACACACACACACACATATATATATATATATTTTAGGAATACCAGCACTGAAAAACTAAAATTGAATTTACTTGCCAGATAGTGGTATCAAGAACAAAACATTTGTATTTTATTGGGCCTGAAAATTTTGCTCAGAGAATGCTGAAAAGGCAAGAAAATAGTTTGGGAAAAAATAAGATTAATGGTAGGTCTGAAGAATGTTGTCTGGGCCGAATAAAACCTACAATGGAATTGACAGTGGGAAGAAAAAGATTAATGAAATCATCCAAAGTTTTTATGAGACTTATACCGGTCTGGACCTTTAGCCTCTGAACAGTCTGTCTTTTGGAACAGTCTGTCTTTTGGAACAATTGAAGTTTAATTCAAAAGATGAAGATGATGTAAAACATCAGATTTTATGACTAATAGGAGGAGAAATTTGACAAAGATAAGGATGATAGGGATGATAACTCTTTAATACAAACATTATCTGAGATTCAAGGTTATCAACTCCTTATAATTAAGCCATCTGCATTTCTTCTGCCATATGACATTGATAACAGAATATAGGGATTTATCCAGCTTGCAGAAGTAAAGGATATGTTTTTAATGGTAGATGACTGAAGGTCAACTAAAGTATTTGGACTACTAGTTTGTATCCTTTTTGAGACATATGCTTTCAGTAAGTTTATGTCAAAATCATACAAGTCCTAAACAAATATGATTTCTGAGGGGAATGAAAGGTAAATACCTTAACTTTTGGAGAGTTCTGATACTTTTAATAATCACCAGAGTTACTTTTTATAGGATGTATTTCAGGTTTTGAAATTGTAAGTTTTTTTAACCATCTAGGATTTTAGTATACCAGATGAACCATGGTTAGTCATAGGATATCATGACATAATCAGAGGTGGCCAAAGTGTTCCTCTTTCCCACAGTATTCAACCCGAAAGGGTTCGCTATCTCCTGATCCCATTTAAAAATTTGGCAAATGAATATTGGGCCAAACAATGGTTCTCAATGTGTAGAACCCTCACCACCAGCAGCAACAGAAGCTGGAAACGTGTTAGAATTGCAAATTCTCAGGCCCTCATCCAGACCTACTGAACCAGAAACTCTGGGAATACAACTCAATAATCTGCATTTTAACAAGCCCTTTAAGGGGTTGTGATACACAATGAAGACTGAGAACCATTGGGCTAGATAAAGATGCCCATTCTAGGCCTCGTTTGTGGAAGCAGGAGAGCCATAGTTCCAACTTGGTACACTTTTGGAGAACTAAGCTTATTGTTAAGTAGCTGGAGTATTTTCAAAAAGAATATTTTGAAAGTTTTCTGCCAAGAAATATGATTTGACATACCTAGACAAGGTATATCTAAGCAATATTCCTTTATGAAACAAAAGAAAATGAGCTGACTTCCCTTGATACTGTTACGAAACATTCTCACCCTCTAGCCTTGTGTTAACAAAATGACTAGAGCTTTAACAGGAAAACTTTGGCTGCACATGGAAGAAGGAGAGGTTATGTAGCATGGAGGTTAAGAGAGCAGACTCTTGAGGCTGATATTGCTGGATTCAAACTCTGGCTCTGCCGCATTCTAACTAGGTGGTCTTGGGCAAACTCCTAACCTTCTCTGGATCCATTTAATCATCTGTAAAATGTGGGTCAGGTTCTTAACCTACATGATGACAGTAAAAGTATTGAGTGTAGTACCTAGCACATAAATATTACCCAGTAAATAGTGGCAGTTATTTTTATCTTTATTAAGAGAATAGGAAATATAGTATGCTGGCCAACCGGATAAAGCAGAAGCATAGGGAATCCCCAACAACACCACTTTTTAAAACCAATTTCAATGGTAAGAATGTTTTGAAAAGAAAAATTAGGCCAGTCATGGTGGCTTAGACCTGTAATTCCAGCACTTTGGGAAGCCAAGACTGTAAGATCACTTGAGGCCAGGAGTTCAAGATCAGCCTGGGCAACATAGGGAGACTTCATCTCTACAAAAAATAAAAATTAGGTGGGCATGGTGGTGTGCGCCTGTAGTCCCAGCTACCGTGGGGAGGCTAAGAGCTAAGGTGGGAGGATCAGTTGAGCCCAGGAGTTCGAGGCTGCAGTGAGCTATGATCACACCACTGCACTCCAGCCTGGGTAACAGAGCAAGACCTCCATCTCTAAGGAAAAAAAAAGGAAATTTAGAATGACCCATATGGTCTAGCAATTTCACTTCTGGGTATATACCAAAAAGAATCGAAATCAAGAACTCAGATACTTGTATGCCCATGTTTAGAGCAGCATTATCCATAATAGTCAAAGGTAGAAACAATCCAGATGTCTGTCACAGGATAAGTGGATAAACAAAATGTGGCATATACATATGATGAAATATTATACAGCCTTAAGAAGAAATGAAATTTGACATATGCTACAAGATGTATGAATCTTGAGAACACCAAAGCTAAATGAAATAAACCAGACACAAAAGGACAAATACTGTATGATTCCACTTACATGACATACCTCGGGTAGTCAGATTCATACAGACAAAAAGTGGTTACCACGGGCTGGGAGGAGGGAAGAATGGAAAATTATTGATTAATGAGTGTGGAGTTTTGGTTTGGGAAGATAAAGAAGTTCTGGAAATGGATAATGGTGACGGTTGTATCACAATGTGTAGGTACTTAATGCCACTAAACTGAATACTTAATTGTTAATTTAAGATGGTAAATTTTATGTTATGCATATTTTGCCACAATAAAAAAAGTTTTAAGCCATTGAAATTTATCAAATCTGTTCTAGGTTTAATTGGAAGACCCTTTATTTGAATACTGGCATTTGAAATTCAGTCTTTTTTTTTAACCACTGAGATTACCCTTGTCTTCAAACAATGGAAGCCAGTATGACATAAAAGCTTTACAACTCTGAAGTCAAAAACAATATGGTGTACCATATCTTGAATTGGTAATTAACAGCCAAAAAAAAAAAAAAAAATCCCATTTGGAAAAAAAGTTCCCCTTTAGCATTGTGTAACTAGCAGCTTCTAAAAAACAAAGTACTATCTTCCAGTGATCTGTTAGCATGACTTTTTGGCATTGAGAAATAAAACAAAATACTCTGAACCTTTGAATCTGTATTGATTTCTATAAACTTCAGTAACCTATATAACTAGCCACATTTACTAATATGATATCATGCAAAGAGCAGTAAGCTAGGAGCTCGTGTTTGACTTTGGCTATCCAGAGTTGATTATTAACTTGGTTATTATGTCTTGGATGATTCTTCTCTGACACCGCTAACCCACCCCTATACCTGTACCTTTATGTCTCTCCCACTATGTGCCTACTCAGTGCCTTTGGCCCTCAGTTAATATTTGCTCAACTGAGCCAAACAAATGAGTTGATAGCATCATAATTTGGAATTGAACTAAAATTGTTCAGGGAAACATTTTCAACATAAAAGATGTTTGTTCCTGGCACAGCCTAAGGAGAAATGGCTTTAGAATTATCATGATATCTTTCACCCTTTGTGTGCTTTTGACCAGGGATAATCTCTAAGTTGAGATCTGGTCACAGGGGAGCCTTTACATCCAAAATGGCATATGAAAAAGAAATGCCTTCAGAAGCTAATGCATGGCTGAAAGGCTGCCGAACTGAGAAAAAATAATCAGGAGGAAAATTGTAGTGTTCACACATTGAGATGCCATTTTCCCAAAGTGCAGACGCTTACTTACAATGTCAAGAGTTTACCATCTTCGTTCTGTTGAGACTTGAGGTCAGTTATCTAATCTCATGCTTCAGCCAAGTGAAGTCTGGCCACATTCCTCGAAGCCAGCATGTGCCTTTAAAACCAAAAACCTCACACCCTAAAAAGCCTTTCTCTCCCTGCACCTTTCTCTCCCATACCCCTAACCAGCAGGCGTCAGCCTGTGGATTTCCTCAACCCAATACACTAGACGCCTCTTTTATTGCATGTTGTGGCAGGAGAGAAGGATTAAATTACTGAGGCTGTCAGGAAGGACAAGCACTCTGCCATACATTATCATTATCACTTGCTTCTTGGGTGAAAGAAAATACAGTAAATCCCTCAAATACAAAGCAATAAAGACTGTTGGCTTTTACTGTCATGACTGCCAGTGCCATTAACAGGCAGTGACAGTGATGTGGCACTCGTAGATGTTGCTTGTATCTTTTCTGACAGTGTGCACATAAACCTGCCAGTGACATGACATTAGATCACATGACTGTTCAGATTTGATTCTGGTTTCTGGAGCTGTTTTCTTTTCCCAGGCATACAAGTGAGGTGGCATGACTTGTGTCTTTAAAAACAGGTATTTTTAAAAATACAGAGTGGGACTAATGTAGCCTATTCCTGAGTGACTTCCCTTTTGGAATTTTTTTTCTTTTGGTATAGTGATCTACGTGGATAAAGAAAACAACCAAGCAAAGAGAGACATCTTAAAAGCTATACTACAAAAACAAGAGATGCCTAATAGAAGGTACATTTTGGCAGTCCAAATTATCTAATGGTTTACGTAAAGTAGATCTCTGTAGCAGGATGTGGTTAAAATAAAAGGCACAAGATAAGGAAGCAGAACACTGGGGTTCTGTGACTCACTCTGTGTCCTTGAATGAGTACGGGATCTCTGTAGATCGCTTTCTTCCTAGAAATGTAATGGTCCTTCCTACTATACAAAGTAATTGTAACGATCCTATAGGACTTTGAACACCAAAGACTGGGCAACGTGTATAAAGTATCCTGTTGCCACTCCTGTAGTTGTAAAGACTAACAGGTTGAAAGGTGGGTACACTCTGGAGTCACGTGCCTTGGGTGTAAATTCTTGTCTTATTGCTTTCTAGCTGACTGACCTCAGACAAGTTACGTAACCTTCTTGCACCTCTCTCTCTTCAACGTTAAAATGGAGATGATACACCATAGAGGGTTGGTGTGAGGATTAAATGAGATATATATGTAACACAGATAGTATAGTACCTGACACGTAGTGCACAGTGAGTGTTAATTGCAATCATTGTGAGTAGTGACATTAATATTACTGTTTGTAATGGCTCATCAGCCTTTCAGACTAATTTGCATCTTACTATCACTGTTTAATAAGCCATCATTTCATTATTATTTTTTGAAGGCATTTTTTTCTGATTTAAATAGGATACCTTGCAATTCTGGTTCAGTAGAGAAAATACATGTATATAATTTTCAGAAGAAAAAAAAACTGATCTTAAAAACTTAGTGCTTCTGTGTGAGCTTCTGCCGCAGAGTTTGAGGAGTTACCCCTGTGCTGCTTGTTAACCGCAAGCTGGTTTCTCCAGTGCCCCTTGCTGGCCCTCCTCCCTCGGCCTGAGTACACCTTTTCTGTCTCCATTGCCCACTTCTCCTTGCCTTATGACCTACTGATGACACAGCCTATCACTGCCTCAAAAACAGCACTGACTCTGCTGCCTTAGGAGACTCAAGTTCTTTCCTTTCCAGAGGGCCATGCTAAAGACATATTTTTCAAAAGAGCTTCCAAACTAGCATTTTATCTTCTGTTTGAAGAAGAGAGACTGGAATTCTTAGCTCTTGGGATCTGATAATATAGCTTTATCACTATTCTTTCACTAGCTCCTGAAATATATCATTTTTTTGGATCTCAGTTTTTATTTCTGAAGGAAAGGTAAAATCCTGTTAAGCCTGAGGCTCTACTTTTTCCAGGATGGTAATCACTCCGGTTTGACTTGCTTCAGCTTCTTTCAGGGCCCCCTTCAAAACCACCAGTCCCCCAGGGTCACCCCAGGTCATGAGTGACGAGGGAATAAACAGCAGTGGCCATGGCATCTGCTTCCCTACGGTCAGCGAGCTGCACCATGGCTGTGTAGGATGGAGCTCAGTTCCCATGGACAAGTCCTGGGCTGCGATTCAGTAGCCTATTCAGTCTTATTTGTCTGCCTCTGTGTTCGCTTTGTTTCTGAAATGGGAGATCATATTGTAACATATTGAGAGACAATTTTTTTTACCACAAAAGTGTTTATTTTAAAAATTTTAAAGCAAGTTCTGCTTTCATGTTAGACCTGCCTTTCCTCAGAGGACCCACTTATTTGTACCAGAATAGATTAAGAAATTTAAAAAGGCCAGGTGCGGTGGCTCATACCTCTAATCCTAGCACTTTGGGAAGCCAAGGCAAAAGGATCCCTGGCACCCAGAAGTTAGAGACTGGCCTGAGCAACATAGTGAGACCCCCTATCTCTACTAAAAATAATTTTAAAAAATTAGCCAGGCATAGTGGCATGTACCTGTAGTCCCAGCTACTGTGAAGGTTGAGCAGGAAGGACCGCTTGAGCCCAGGAGTTCGAGCTTGCAGTGAGCAATGGTTGCGCCACAGTACTCCAGGCTGGGTGACAGAGCAAGACCCTGTCTCAAAGAGAAAAGTCCACAGTAACTGTAATGACTCCCACTCTCCCATGGTTGTTTCTGTCAACACCCGCCAAAGAAACAAATGTTCATGTCATTTTTTAGAAAGATAGAGAGGTGTTGCAGGTGCCAAGTGACTGGCTCAGGGCTTCCAACCACGGATGAGTATTTGAGTGCTGGCCATGCACTCCTCGAACCACCATGGGAGAGGATGGCCCCATTTACTGCTCTCCCTCAACAGTATCATTTTCCTAAGGGAAATAGGCATTTGCTTGTATATTTTTCCACAGCCAAAAGCCAATTGTTATTCCAGCAAACGTTCTCACCTTTTTTAAATACTCAGAGGTCACATTATTTAAAGTAGCTCCTAGTTTATGAGAATTCACTTTCTCAGACAGCAACCCTGTTGAATATTGGTGATAACCTACAAAGCGACGGTTGGAGAAGTTTGACGTATCTTCCCCGACATGTCTAAAGTTATAGACATTGTATAATAAATTATATCTAGTACCTTTGCATGCCACCCCATGCTGTATCTGCAAATATACATGTGTCACTTTAAAAGGGAGGTAATATATTGAAATGTGCCTTCAAACAGTATTTATTTGAAGTCATAGTTTAACACTGACTTAAGGTCCCTTTTTGGTTTCAGTTTTTTCTTGTTAACAGTGTTCTGTTGAACAGATCCACCCCTGAGGAAGACAGACTATGATAATAAATAGACAGATAAACTAATTACATTTGCAGTAAGACTAAGAGAAAACCAAACAAGTTAAATGCCAAAATAGAAAATAACAGTGAAAGCTGAATCAAATTCAGTGAATCCTCAGCATTGAATCTGAGGAGGTGACATGTAAGCTGGTTCATGAAGGATGGGAGGACTCAGTCAAGTCACAAAAAGCTTAGAGAATATCGTTTCGGGCAGAGGGAACTCCAGGCATGAAGGAGTATAGAGAGATGTGTTCCAGGACCAAGCAGAGGTGGTTAACAAGTCTGGTCTCACTGAGAAGTAGAGTGGCAGGAGAAAGAGGTGGGAAGAGGAGGCAGAAGTAGCTCAGGTAGCACTTCCTGTGTTTCCTTCCACCTGAGTGCTTGACATCTGCTCCCTGTGTTGATCCAGGTCCTCAGACTAGACTGTAAGCATTCTTCCAGACATGGAACAAAGTTTTGCCTTTTTGTTTTGGCAGTGTTGGAAGTAAGATGTAAGATTCTGTGTGTGTCTTTTCGTTATTTTTTTAAAATTAGTTTTAATTCTTAAATGATTTTAGTGTACTTTTCCTCCCTTTTCAGCTTAACTTTCTGGTTTCTTACTTTTGTTTTGACATCTTATTTTCTCTATATAGAATTTAAAGCCAGAAATATTGCATTTTTAAATTTCTAGTTCTTTCTCTGGCATTTAGAAGGCTTTCTTTTGCCACAGAATTCTCATATATTCAGTGGAGGTAATTGTCTGCATTTGTAAAGTGATACAGACATGATCCTTAGATATGAGACACTGTATGAAGATAACACTTAACATTATTATTACAGTCTGCATAGCCTCAGTCTTTTCTGTAAGTCTTGTGTTATAATATGTGCATTATATATTACTTTTAATTCCTCCTCTTCCAAGCAGTTTTAATTCTTCCTCTTTTCCTAATTCATTTTAGGAAAACTTATTTCATCATCATTCATCTTACTTAATTGAATGATATAGTCAATGTATAATTTGGGAATCTAACTAAAATTTCAATTGAAACAAGCTTTTCCAATGCCACGTTTTTCTTTCCCCTTAGAAATGTAGAAGCATAAGCAGCTCTATCTATATTTAAAATACTACTAAAAAAAAGAGCAAACATTTACTCAGTGCTTACTGTGTTCCAGGCAACAGTTCACTTGTATCATCTCATTTGATCCTCACAAGAGCCCTGTAAGATAGGTATAATTATCTCCATTCCACTGGTAAGGAAACGAGATGAGAGAGGTTAAGTAATTTGTCTAAGGTCACACAGCTAAGCAGTAGGAAAGCAGGAATTTGAGCCCAGAATGGATGCCCTTAACCACTCCATCTTAATCCCTCTGTCTTATACATGTTATAAAAATTCCTTTGTACCACATTGAAGGCCAAGATCTGTACTCTTTATAATTATTTTATGAGTAGGCATTAACTTTGATTTTGACCTAAAGGATTTCTGTTTTCTAATAAAAACTTATTGCAGGCTGGGTGCGGTGACTCACACCTGTAATCCCATTACTTTGGGAGGCCAAGGTGGGCAGATCACCTGAAATCAGGAGTTGGAGACCAGCCTGGCCAACATATAGTGAAACTTCATCTCTACTAAAAATACAAAAACTAGCCGGATGTGGTGGTGGGCACCTGTAATCCCAGCTACTAGGGAGGCTGAGGCAGGAGAATCGCTTGAACCCAAGAGGCAGAGGTTGCAGTGAGCCGAGATTGCATCATTGCACTCCAACCTGGGTGACAAAGTGAGACTCTGTCTCAAAAAAAACACAGAAAACAAAAAAATTCTTGTTGCTAGCTAAAAACAGAGACTTAGGAAAGGAATTCAATATAGAATACTTACTTTCAGCAAGTTGGTTAAATGTATTGTCACGTTTACCTATAAGCGTTTGGAAAGGATTTTATTTGTGTTTTTCAAGGCATGATTTCTCAGAGATGTAGATTTTTATGTTTTTTATTTTGTTTCTGATTTGGGATGGATACACTTTGAAAAGTTTAAAATGGTAAAGTTTACAAACATCTATGGTTTAAGCTATGCTGCCAAGACATATCAAAAGAGTACTTAACTGTAAATTCCTGTCATTTGGTCAATCCAAGTGCATTTGGCCTCCACAAAAGCCACTAATTCAAATCAATTCCATCAGAACCCTACAATTATATGTCTTAAAGTAAAATAAAACTTGGATGCTGTGATTGTAAGTTAAAGATTGCTGAAGTAATACAAACATTTGATATAACTGTTGGGCAGAGTTACAACATTTATCTAACATGATTCAAATGTTACCCTGGGAGCATGATCTCTGCGTTTTGTAGAATACATACAGTTTTGTTAAAGTCCTTAGTAGCCACTCCAAAGTTGTGTGTTTCTATAGGAAATGTTACGTTTCTATGGAAAATGCTGACCATTGAACTTCCATGGTCTTTATTCACTTCATCCTTTTAGCCTTAAAAGTAGAGGTGTCAAAATACAATCAGTATGTAATAGAGTGAACATCTGGTTCTTCTCTTTGCCTAGTAATTTTCTCAGATTATAGAGATAAATGTTAATCAGTGCTTAGAAAGTGGATTAGTGTTCATTTGAAGGTTGGGTGTTTTATAACAATTCTAATAGTTCATATAATAACTTATCTAACCTAGTGTACCTTTCTTTTTATTGGGATAATTGGAAACTTTAACATTTTATACCTAGTGATAACACCCCATTTGGGAGGTTTGTCTTGTGGTGATTTCTTCTCACTTGGTGATGACTTTCTCTGATCTCTGCCTTACCAGCATTCGCTTCACTGTGGTCAGTGACCCTCCAGAGGATGAGCAGGACCTGGAGTGTGAGGACATTGGCGTGGCTCACATTGACCTTGCCAACATGTTTCAGGAAGGGAGGGACCTCATTGAGCAAAACATCGATGGTATGGGTGAAAATGTTACTCAGTTTGTACAACCAACAGTTGCTGAACTCCCAACTCTTTATTGAAACCTTCTTTTTGCTGGCTCCAAGTGTGCTGAGTCACACGTTACTTGAATCCTTTACAACTCAAGTTGACGCCTTGTTGAAGCTGAGGTGTCTTCCAACATCCTTTTCCTGCCTTCCCCACCTGCTTTCCTTTGAATGAACAGAAATTGTAAAATAATTAATTTAGCTTCACAAGGAATTATTCATTTTTTAGTATTGGGTGAAGGTATGAGAAAAAGTTGGCCATTGTTTGTTTGTTTATTTTCTGAGACAGAGTTGTGCTCTGTCACCCAAGTTGGAGTACAATCTTGGCTCACTGCAGCGTCAACTTCCTAGACTCAAGCAGTTCTCCCACCTCAGCCTCCCAGGTACCTGGGACTACCTGCGTGCATCACCACGCCCAGCTAAATTTTTTGGTATTTTTTATAGAGACAGGGTTTCATCATGTTGCCCAGGCTGGTCTTGAACTCCTTGGTTCAAGTGATCTGCCCACCTCAGCCTCCCAAAATGCCAGGACTACAGGCGTGAGCCACTAAGCCTGGCCAGATGTTTTTCCAAGGTTGTTTATGGAAGCCACATTTCAGTTAAGACTTAACCTTAAGCATGTTATTCTGTTAATGTTTATGGAAGCCTTATTTCTACTAAGGTACTTAACCTTAAGCGTGTTATTCTGAGTGATCCTGACAGTGTCTTTCTCAAGGCTTCTCTTTAATTCAGTGTTGCAATGTAGTGATACAGTCACAACAAGGAAGTAGTTTTGATCCCTTACTTCCCACCAGGATTTTGTGAGGAGTAATGACATTTGATCTGTTTCTGACAAATGTGCTGTCCTGGATTTTTACCTCACTAGTTGTGATTCCCAACAATGCTTAATTTCTATTCTCTATTCTTCTGTTTCTAGAACATGCTAAATTGTTTTATTAATCAGACTTTTTAAAATCATAATCAGAGATGGCCTAGGCTTTATGTAGTAAATAGAGAAATAAAGCTGATTCCTAGTCCCATTTGTTGAGTTAGCAGAGCCATCTCTGGAAAAATGTGCACGACTTGTTTACATATTCACTTGTGCATTCAACAAACACTGAAGTGAGCACCTCTTAAGTGCCAGATATTCTGCTTATGCTGTAGTTCAGCCCTGGTTCATTGTCAAGCTGCTTGTCCTAGGTGTGTGTCAAGTGCTCAAAAGTCAGGCTCAAGCCAAATAATTAACCAAATAGACCAAATAACCAAATTAGAAACTTCTTCTGGGAAATCTTTCTAAACTGTACATTTCTAACCACGTGGCAGTTGGTCCCAACTTTGGCACAGAGAAAAAGATGAGAGGATTGAAATATTAACCTGAACCCTATTAAAGACTACCAGGACCAAGAAAGTCTGACAAAAATACCACAATTATCTCTACTTTATATTCTTGGTATTTTTTCCAGACAGTTGTTTAGCAACCCATCTTCTTCTGTGAGATCACGTATGACCCACTGATCTGACATGGCCAGCTATTGTGGCCATGTTTTGGGAAAGAGCCAGAAGATTAGGCATAGGTGAGGTTGGGATTTTACGGCTTTGTTCTGTGGCAAGCATAGAAGTGAGAAGTCCCAAAGCAGAGATGACAGCTCCAGAGAATGAGCTGGGGACCACTCGTGCCATTTTGACTTCACCAATGCTCAGTTTCTGCACCTAACTCTTTATGTATCAAGTTGTAAGGCTTTCTAACAAATTTTCTTGGAATTAAAAAAAAAACACACACACATACATTAAAGTTCAAGGAAAACCACAAGGAATTATAAACTGGAAACTAAGCCAGTGTGGTAGCTCACACCTGTAATCCCAACACTTTAGGAGACCAAGGCAGGTGGATTGCTTGAGCTCAGGAGTTTTAAGACCAACCTGGGCAACATGGCGAAACCCCATCTCTACAAAAAAATGTAAAAGTTAGCTGGGCATGATGGCGCCCAACTGTAGTCCCAGTTACTCAGGAGGCTAAGGTGGGTGGTTGGCTTGACCCTTGGAGGCAGAGGTTTCAGTGATCTGAGATCACACCACTGTACTTCAGCCCGGGTGACAGAGCCAGACACTGTTAAAAAAAAAAAAAAAAAAAAAAAAAAAAAAAAAAAAAAAAAAAAAAAAAACAGGAAACTATATAAAGACTCATAAGTGATAAGTGTTATCAAACTTAGAAAGTCCAGGTTTTCAGCCTTGAGTCACTAGACACTATCGTTGTCCACAAGGGATGGAGTCTCAGGGGTTGAATCAGCATCCCATCTGGCTCCCACCACTGAGCCCAGAGAATGCCCTTGGCTCCAGTCCAATAGTCCACCTTCCGGGCTGGGTGCAGTGGCTCAGGTCTCTAATCCTAACACTTGGGGAGGCCACAGTGTGGGGATCACTTGAGCCCAAGTCTACCTTTGGGACACCTCTAAAAGGAGTGGCCCCTCTTCCAAGAAAATCCCACGTATACTCAAACCCACAGACCTTAAGATTCTTGGGTCTGCCATTTTAATCTTTTCTAATTCCACATAAAATCTATTTTAAATGGAATGTTTTCCTGAAAAAGATAAATAACTAATTCAAGCTATGATCATGTAACATCTATACAGCGGTTTGCCATTCTGAAACACTGTATAGATTATCATAAATTCCCTTTAGACCTTCTGCTTACTAGCTTAAAAATTCTTTTCTTTTTTTTTTTTTTTTTTTTTTGAGAAGGAGTCTCGCTCTTGTCGCCTAGGCTGGAGTGCAGTGGCATGATCTCGGCTCACCGCAACCCCCACCGCCTGGGTTCAAGCAGTTCTCCTGCCTCAGCCTCCTGAGTAGCTGGGACTACAGGCATGCGCCACCATGCCTGGCTATTTTTTTTTTTT
>NW_016806084.1:2076868-2095571 GCF_001698545.2 Rhinopithecus bieti
TTGGTAGAGACGGGGTTTCTCCATGTTGGTCAGGCTAGTCTCAAACTCCGAACCTCAGGTGATCCACCCGCCTCGGCCTCCCAAAGTGCTGGGATTACAGGCATGAGCTACCACACCCAGCCACTAGCTTAAAAATTCTGATTGCATGTGAGGGTCATTATCTTAGAGGCTATACTAGGTAAACTTCAGAATTAACTCGTTAGTTTTAGCTCCACGAGCAATATGTACAGGTCCATGCAGTACGTCTCAAATGCTCATCTCCATGCACACGTGACAAGGTTTATTCTTTAAATACCCAAGACGCCAGTGAACTTTGGACTTCTGTAGAACTATTTTCATCTTTTCAACTACTGTTTCTGTCTGCGAGCCTTTCCAAAGAAAAATCTATTGAACAACATTAACACTTTCCTGATCTTTTCTCCCTAGTTTTTGATGCACAAGCAGATGATAAAAGTATTGGCAAGCTCAGGATAACAGTCGAAGCTCTCCATGCCCTCCGGTCTGTCTACGAGCAATACAGAGATGACTTGGAGGCTTGAAAGCAACTGCTCCAGAAGCATCTCCTACTCCTGAGTAAATGCTCACATGAAAGCTCCTACATGAGATTTTTGTAATTACTCTGGTGTATATAATCTATAATTCATGGGAAGCTGGGAGTGGGGAGACCTGGGTTTGAAGTGTTGAAGTTTTGTATACTTTTTCATTTGTTTATTTCTCTACTCCCTCTTTCTCATAACTGCCAACCCTCAGGACTTAAGTTCTCCATAATGGGCAGTACCTTCTCAATAATGTATACCTACATGATAGCATGAGAAAGTCTATTTGCATTTGCAACATTTTCTTAGGAAGAACTGAAATGTAATTCCCATTTTATTTTAATAAGCAAAAGCATAAATCTTAGAAAACCTGTGAAAAGAAGTACTTTTATGTTATCCCTAATTGTCCCACTAAATGGAATGCCTATGATTAGCCTCATTAAGAGTTTTATACTGTGAAGATTTTATTAGAAGCAATATATGAAAATTACTTGGATTAATGTGTTAATCTTCCTCTTTAAAATGCTAATATCCATTTTATGCACATTAAAGCTCAGTATGCATTTTCTTTGATGCATGCAGTTTCTATCAATTAAATATAAAGAATGAAACTTAGCACCAACTTATTCAATGACTGCAAGTTTTTTGTTTTCTTTCGTAAAAGTTCATTCTATTTGTATTATTTTCATGTATTTGTAATGGTGATATGGGATCCAAGGCTGTATATATAAAAAGGAGATAGGTATATAGATAGACGTGAAATTTACACGTTGAAAACAGCATATGACATAAAAACAAATTATGAAAAGTATAACTCAAATTCTGATATGCTTAGTTAGACGTGAAAGGAGTATCTTTTTATCATTATTTAAATTTACATCAAGCCAGTACAGTGCCGAGGTGTATCTGGGTAACCAGATCCTCGAAAAGCAGCTCCAAAAGTTAATTTTCTAGCTTTTACCCAATCTCACTGAAGGATTTAATTGATATTTTTAATGGAGCTGTGAATCAATGCTGCAAAGGAATTGTCTCTAGAGGTCTAGGATATAATGTATTTCATTTTTTAATTTACTTTTTTATTTGTCATTTTCTTCAAAGGATTTTTATAGGCTGTGGGTTTTCACTGTTTGCAAACAGGCTATGTTCCTTCTTAAGCATATGTAAAGTATTCAGGGAGATAAGTAATTTATTAAAATCTACCTAATTTGCCGTGATATATTAAATCTCTGCTTCAGTGATCACAGACCATTTCATTTAGAGAATTAGGCATTCCCTCTTTGTGTGATTAAAGCTCTGGAAAATGAGTTCTTTGCTCCTATTTGTGAACATTCAAAGCCTGCTAATGGCAAGAAGATGGAATAGATTATGAGACAATTCATTACAGTTCAATAGAAAAAAAAAGCAGCTATAATGCAAAAATGCAAGTATGAATATCTGCATATAGTTTGAACCATCTGTGCTCTAATGGCTTCAATAATGACTCTCGTCTTTAGGAGGCTTTGAAATGACATCCGTACAATATTAATTTGTTGATGTACATTGTGGGACCAGTAAAGTATGATCTGACCACAGAAATCTATAAATTCTGTCTATACCACTGGGCCTGTCTGTCCTGGGGCCTGCCATCTCCAAGAAGAATCTTGCTCTCATCCAACTCGGCAAATCTTCATAATAACTCATTCCTCTGGAACCTTCTAGAGACCACAAACATCTGCAGACTAAACCTCTCCAATCCTAGTAAACAACCACATGTTTGTTGTCACTTAGGCTGGCTCTGAGCTCATTTTTTTGGCCCCTCTTTCTAGCTTTCTTTGGCTTTATGCAGTTACAGTGTCATTAAGGCCCATAATATTCCCTGCAGTAATTTAAAACAGCCAGATTATACCCTGGGATTAACGGAGTGGTTTTTGAGACATTTATTGTGGTATTCTCCTAGGAGGTTTGTATTATTGTTGTAAAATGTTATATCCCAAACTAAATAACCCTTCTGCAGGGAGAAGAACCAGATTGCACTGACTTCTTAGGTTCATTAAGTGGAAAGGAAAAGTGTTTCTTAGAAAACTTCTGGGACCCAGTCACCTGTACTGAATGCATATCTTAGACAAGATTAGAGAAGCAGCCATGTTTCTGTCACATTGTTTACTGTCATATTAAAGATTTCTAGTTTTAAAATATTCAGTTTCAAACTATTGCAAATTTTCACAACACATTTTCATAGCTAATTGCTGCTGACACATTTTGAAGTGGCGAGGTAGTATTAAATGCTGTCGTGTGGATACTTCAGTTGGGTTTTATAGTCTGTTTGAGAATTGTGTTTGTTTTATCTTGTGGTAACCTGAGGCCATTGAAAAGCTTACCACCTTTTGGGTTAAAGAGCAGTGGTTTTCTCTTGGTGAGCCAAACTGGATCCATTGAAGAGGGCTTGGCGTCAGGGGCCACCAGCAGTGGCCTTACCACACAGATACCAGCTTAAGGTGTTGCTGGTGTGAATGTACAGTTCTTGGTGTAACTGGACCAGTGCACTCAGCACTTTTTTGGGCTGTAATGCGTTTAGTTTGGAAATATAAATAGAGATGTGATGTGGTATGTGGGAGAGTGTATTTTACATGTTTTTTTTGCCTACTGTAGTAGAAATGTCAAATTCCCAGCCACTGTCATGAAAAGCAGTTGACAAAAATAAGTTTTATGGTTTACAGTGTGGTTTACGTAAAGAACATTTCTCTTCACTCTAGTTTCAACATGTTTTCTAAATTATCATGGTTTACTGCCATTTAACTTAAATTAGTTTTTTTTAAGAATAAATAGAGAATATGTTTAATCAAATAAAGAAAGGCCACATTGAAATTCTGCTGTTCCTGCCATTCATTCGTTACCACAAAACACAAATAATTTCTATGTGTTATGAAGACGTGTGGGCAGAGAAGTGGTCATGTGATTGGAGAGGTTTTGCGTGCACTCATGTTCCCACAACAAAACATAAATTATTTTCGTAATCTGACATCAAGAGCTGTGAAAATGAAAACCAGTTCTTACACATGTTCTAACAAGAATCTGATTAACATTTTTGTGGATATGGAAAATATTTTTTTTTTAGTCAAACTGGCACTATTGCTGAATGCAGAATGATTTCCTTATGCACTAGATAGAAATATGTGAATCATGTCTGTGAACAAATATGAAAATAAAATGTCATCTTTGTGTAGGACAAAACAACCAAGAGAGAGCTTTTGGGATAAAAAATTATCGAGTGATTGACAGTATCAGGATGATAATTCATCCCCAACGATCAGAGTACATTTTAATAAGTCACTCATGCCTGAAGGCCTCTGACTACCTTAACAAAGAAAAACTAAACCCGTGATTTATTAGAGATTGGGCAACATGCCTAATTAAATCCATGAATGGGAGCAAACACAGATTTACATCCCCTTTGTTCAGAACAAAAACAACCTCCAGGTCAACCAGAAATAGAAAATATCAAAGCAAGAGAAACAAGTGTTTTGAAAACTAAAAATATAGAATTAGAAAACATCTCCTCATCCTAATCTCTTTTATCTTACAAGGTAGAATTTTCACTTCCATTTCAAAGTGCCACCAGTGGACTGCACCTTCCAGCCTGACCGCCTGGAAAATTGGGCCCATATTACTGGTATTCTTATACCTTTTGTTCTTGCCCTTTCATTTTCCATATGACATTCGCTAATATATCAAGTTATGTTTTTCCTTCAGGCTTTTGGAAGTGCAATCTGGTACTCTTAGACTTCGATCATGACCTCTTTTCTGAGGTAGATGCTGTTTGACTTTTCTGCTTTTTGTCTCTTCTCATTCTATTGAGATTCACTTTTGTCATCCCTAAAACAGCATTACCTCTTTCTTCACTGTGCACCATTTTTCTTTTTAAATAAAATTTAACATCTTGATTTTTATATCCCTACTATCTAATTTGTTCACATCTATATTCAACTGAACATCTCCTCCCATCTGTCTGTTCTCCTACTTATTTTTAGCTAGTCAAATCACATTTTTTTCCTTCCCCTTTGCTGTTTTTTTCCTTTCTCTTTACTGTTTCTTTTCTTGGTAAGACAGCCACTTCTTGAGATACCGGCATCTGTGACAGCTCCAGTGGCCTTCCCAAAACGTTCCTTTGTGTTAAGATTTGTCTTAATTTAACATGACAGGGGCACTCTTAGCTATTATGAAACTGAGGAAACAGCAAGCTAATTTTTGTATCTTTGCTTCTTGTACCTTTTTATAGTGAAGTGAAAAAAGAGGCTGGAACTCAGAAAGCTCTCAGGAATCACTGGTAAGGAACTGAAGCATAAGGAAGTTTTTTAAAAATTCAAGGATATATGTCATTAAAATGCAGCTTGATTTGGTGCAAATGTTGTTTTGTCATAGGTAAACATGTCATCATTAACGACAATGAAAATAAGAGAATTTTTTACGTATTTTTTAATTTTGTTCATCAGGTTGGTGGAAAAAAAAGAGAAATTTTAGAAGAAAATGTAGAGGCCGGGCGCGGTGGCTCAAGCCTGTAATCCCAGCACTTTGGGAGGCCGAGACGGGCGGATCACGAGGTCAGGAGATCGAGACCATCCTGGCTAACACGGTGAAACCCCGTCTCTACTAAAAATACAAAAACTAGCCGGGCGCCGAGTAGTCCCAGCTACTCGGGAGGCTGAGGCAGGAGAATGGCGTAAACCCGGGAGGCGGAGCTTGCAGTGAGCTGAGATCTGGCCACTGCACTCCAGTCCGGGCGACAGAGCGAGACTCCGCCTCAAAAAAAAAAAAAAAAAAGAAGAAGAAGAAAATGTAAGACACTGTACATACAACCTAAGGTTGGGAAGACTTTACTAACAAAGAGAGGAAAGACAGCTATAAAGCAAAGGCATATTGACTATGTAAAGATTAAGACAGGGTAACAATTTTAATATCAGACAAAATAGAGCTCAAGGTCAAAAAAGACAACAAAGAAGGATATTCTATGCTGTTAGAGGGAAGAACAAGTTAAAGATATATGGATGTAAACTTATGTAACACCAAACAGTATAGCCTCAAAATACATGAAGCAACAACTGACAGAACTATGGAAAAATACTATGGCTGCATCCATTTTAGTAATAGCTTTTCACTGTCAGTGGCAGATCAAAAGTGAGAAAAGTCTAGATTTGCTTAACGTGATTGCTAAAATGAATATAGGATGCACATGGAACATGGAAAGAAAAAATCAACTATGTATTTAGCCATAGAGGAAGTCTCAATTTCCAAAGAATTGAAATCTTACAATATATATTTCTCTAAGAAAAATGCCACAAAATTAGAAATCAATAGCAAAAGGATAGCTAAAACAATCCTACCTAAAAGGTAAAATATTTGTGTTTTATATTTTTAGTTGACAAAAATTATATGTATTTATGGAGGTATTATTACTATTCTGGGTCCTAATAGTACAAGAAATAACTCTTTTCTACAACATAACTAGGAGACAAAATTCTACACGCATTATGTGTATGTGGGGGATATACACATCAGCTCAGAAGCCCACACCAGATGGAGAGGCAAGGTAAGGATTGAGCATAAGAGGAGAGTGTGGCAGCATTCTAGTGATGGCAGAACACAAATAATATCAACTAAGGTTCCCACAGAAGGAGAAGGGCCACTCTGAGTGGGGAAATCCTGAGAACTGATCTGAGGGCTGGTGGACCAGAGCATTAGCTACAGGGGAAGTAAAAGGAAGGGAATTGAAAGATAGATTAGGACCAGAGGTGGCAGCTTTGGAAAGGTACTTCTGGAAGAGAAAGGGGGCATTTTAGAAGGTGAATCTATCTCTAGAGACATGGTAGTGAAATGAAAGAAGGAACCACCAGAAACTATGGGCCCCAGTGCGACAAGATAATATCATTAAGTGGTATCAATATCAATAAAAGGCCATTTATTAAGGAAATGGCCCTAGGCAGAGCAATCCGACAAGAGAAAGAAAGGGCATCCAAATTGGTCAAGAAAAAGTCAAACTTACTATTTGTTGATGATATGATCATAGGCCTAGAAAACCCTAAAGATTCCTCCAAAAAGTTACTGGAATTGATAAATTAATTCAGCAAGTTTTAGGATACAAAATTAATGTATACAAATCAGTAGCTCTGCTATACACCAACAGCAACCAAGGTGAGAATCCAATCAAGAACTCAACCCCTTTTACAATAGCTAAAAAATAGATAAAATACTTAGGAGTACACCTAACCAAGGAAGTGAAAGACCTCTACAAGGAAAACTACAAAACACTGGTGAAAGAAATCATAGACAACACAAAGTAATGGAAACACATCCCGTGCTCAAGGATAGGCAGAATCAATATTGTGAAAATGACCATACTGCTAAAAGCAATCTACAAATTCAAAGCAGTTCCCATCAAAACATCACCATCATTCTTCACAGAAGTAGAAAGAACAATCCTAAAATTCATATAGAACCAAAAAAGAACCCACATAGCCAAAGCAAGACTAAGCAAAAAGAACAAATCTGGAAGCATCATATTACCTGACTTCAAACTATAAGGCCATAGTCACCAAAACAGCATAGTACTTGTATAAAAATAGGCACATAGACCAGTGGGAAAGAATAGAGAACCCAGAAATGAAGCCAAATACAGCCAACTGATCTTTGACAACGCAAACAAAAACAAAGTGGGGAAAGGACACTACTCAACAAATGATGCTGAGATAATTGGCAAAACAGAAGAATTAAACTGGATCTTCATCTCTCACCTTATACAAATACCAACTCAAGATGGATCAAAGACTTTAAGACCCGAAACCATAAAGATTCTAGAAGATAACATTGGGAAAAATCCTTCTAGACATTGGCTTAGGCAAAGACTTCATGACCAAGAACCCAAAAGCAAGCGTAACAAAAACAAAGATAAATAGGTGAGAGTTAAACTAAAGAGCTTTTGCATGGCAAAAGGAACAGCATAGTAAACAGACAACCTCCAGAGTGGGAGAAAATCTTAGCAATGTATATATCTGACAAAGGATCTATACATCTATCCAGAATCTACAAGGAACTCAAATCAGCAAGAAAAAAACAATCCCATCAAAAAGTGGGCTAATGACATGAATAGACAATTCTCAAAAGAAGATATACAAATGGCCAACAAACCTATGAAAAAAACTCAACATCACTAATAATCAGGGAAATGCAAATCAAAACCACAATGCAATACCACCTTTCTCCTACAAGAATGGCCATGATCAAAAAATAATAGCTGTTGCTGTGGATGTGGTGGGAAAAGGAACACTTTTAAACTGCAGGTGGGAATGTAAACTAATACAACCACTATGGAAAACAGTGTGGAGAATCCTTAAAGAACTAAAAATAGAACTACCATTTGATCCAGCAGTTGCACTACTGGGTATCCACCGAGAGAAAAAGAACGCATTATAGGGAAAAGATACTTGCACATGCACAATTCACAAGATAGTAGCACAATTCACAATTGTGAAAATATGGAACCAGCCCAAATGCCCATCAATTAATGAGTGGATAAAGAAATTGTGGTGTGTGTGTGTACACACACACACACACACACACACCATGGAATACTATTTAGCCATAAACAGGAATGAAATAATGGCATTCACAGCAACCTGGATGGAATTAGAGACCATTATTTTAACTGAAGTAACTCAGGAATGGAAAACCAAGCATTGTATGTTCTCACTTATAAGTGGAAGCTAAGCTATGAGGATGCAAAGGCGTAAGAATGATACAGTGGACTTTGGGGACTCAGGAGAAAGGGTGTGTGTTAGTTATCACACTGCTCTGAAGAAATACTTGAGACTGGGTAATTTATAAAGGAAAGAGATTTAATAGAATCACAGTTCCTCATGGCTGGGGAGGCCTCAGGAAACTTATAATCATGGCGGAAGGGAAAGCAAACATGTTCTTCTTCACATGGCAGCAAGAAATAGAAGTATAGAATGAAGAGGGGAAAGCCCCTTATAAAACCATCAGATTCCATGAGACTTACTCATTATCACAAGAACAGCATGGAGGAACAGTCTGCATGGTCTGACCACCTCTTACAAGGTCCCTCCCTCAACACATGGGGATTACAATTCGGATTACAATTAAAGATGAGATTTGGGTGAGGACACAAACTTATTCAAGTTTGCAAACTTATTCAAGTAAGCGAACACCACTTGTTCCCCATAAACCTATTGAAAAAAAGTAAATAAATAATAAAATAAATACAATTTTTTATTAAAGGAAGTGGCCCTTCACTAATAATAGCAGAGGACATTGTTGAGCTAGGAAACTTGTAAGCCTCTTGGCCGGGCATGGTGGCTCACGCCTGTAATCCCAGCATTTTGGGAAGCCAAGGCAGGTGGATAACCTGAGGTCAGGAGTTCAAGACCAGCTTGGCCAACATGGTGAAACCCTGTCTCCACTAAAAATACAAAAAATTAGTTGGGTGTGGTGGTAGGCACCCATAATCCCAGCTACTTGGGACACTGAGGCAGGAGAATTGCTTGAATCCAGGAGGTGGAGGTTGCAGTGAGCTGAGATCACGTCATTGCACTCCAGCCTGGGCAACACAGCAAGACTCTGTCAAAAAAAAGAAAGAAAGAAACTTGTAAGCCACCCAAATCCTTCCATCACCCATGTGATATCTTACCTGGTCCAGAAAAATTCCAAATCAAATAAGTTTTAATAAAAAAGAGAATCCTACATCCATATTCTGTAAGAAAACAAAATGAAAGTCAAAACTTTTCAGCAGTTGTCAGTTATACTTCAATAAAGCTGTGTAAGAAAATTGGCTGGGTGCAGTGGCTTATGCCTGTAATCTCAACACTTTTGAAAGCTGAGGCGGGTGGACCACCTGAGGTCAGCAGTTCAAGACCAACCTAGTCAACATGGTAAAACCCCATCTCTACTAAAAATACAAAAATTAGCCTGGCATGGTGGCACATGCCTGTAGTCCTAGCTACTCGGGAGGCTGAGGCAGGAGAATCACTTGAACTTGGGAGGCAGAGGTTGCAGTGAGCTGAGATCACACCACTGCACCCCAGACTGGGAGACAGACTGAGACTCCGTCTTAAACATATAAATATAGAAAAAAATTTTTAAGTGACCCCCATAACCCCACCATCCAGAATTAGCCATTAATATCTGGCATGCTTGCTTCCTGTCTTTTCCTTATGTATGAGTAACATTTTATAAAATAACACAAGTGGCTAAGCACATACACCTGTATTCCCAGCTACTAGGGGGCTGAGGCAGGAAGATCACTGGAGCCCAGAAGTTCAAGGCTGTAGTGCACTATGATCACACCTGTTACTAGCCATTATATTGCACCCTGGGCAACATAATGAGACTCTGTCTCTAATAATGATGATGTTTTTAATAAAAGAAAATAGCAAGTAATACGTGACCATATTTTCACTAAAAATCAGAATAATACAGATGTAAAATCCCCTTGAATAATACCACCCTTAATCCAGATCTGCTCCCCACCAAGAGTTTACCATTCTGTGTATGTACATGGACCCACAGAATAGGCATAGAATTGTTTTGTTTTTTATTTATATAAATGTCAGACTGCAGGCATTATTTATACAACTTGCTTTTTTTCATTCTTGTTTTTGAGACAGATTCTCACTCTGTCGCCCAGGCTGGAGTGCAGTGGCACAATCTCAGCTCACTGCAACCTCCACCACCCGGGTTCAAGCGATTGTCGTGCCTCGGCCTCCCAAGTAACTGGGACTACAAGCGTGCACCACCACACCCAGCTAATTTTTGTCTTTTTAGCAGAGACAGGGTTTCACCATCTTGTCCAGGCTGATCTCCAACTTCTGACCTCAGGTGATTCGCCCACCTTGGCCTCCCAAAGTGCTAGGATTACAGGCATGAGCCACCACACCCAGCCTTTTTTCACCCAATTTTTAAAACAATGTTTTTGAAATGTACCATTGTTTCCAATGTCTCACAATATCTACAACAAATTAGTTCATGTTTCTTTTTAAAAAGAAAGAGAAACCTTTTCAGCAGTTTGGAGCTCTCCCTTAGTAATGGTAAAGTGATGGTTTGAACCAGCTTTCCTGTTGAAAACAACTAGAAAAACCAGAATACACATTATATATAGAAGGGTTTGAATGCCCACAAGCTATTTAAGTCAGTATTAAGTTTCAGGAACAAGATCTGGGAACAAAGAAAGCCCAGAGGGTGAGCCAGATACTTAGGCTGATTTTCCCCTTGAGACTCTGCCAATCTGAAAGCAAGGGTGAGAGAAGCTGAATGGAGCTTCCACAGACTCATGAGACTTTGAGGGACAAGATTGGAATTTAAGGCACACCAAAGATGGAGACCCCAGTAAATCCCCAGGCTTTAAGCTGTGACTTTGAAAGGCTAAACCATGAGAATAACAGTGAATAGGAAATAGACTAGCACTCACTGACACTGAAGCCCTGTTCTGAACCTTCTCAATCTCTGAATGGATTAAGGTGATCTGAGATTGCTGGAACAACTAGCCTAGCCATCTGTCAGAAGCAAAGACAAATCTCCTCTAGAAGAAGATATCCAGGCCTTCAAATTATCACTACACTAATGTATGATGTTTGCTACACATTTTAACTATAACTAGGCACATAAGGAGACAAGATCACATGAATGAAGACTAAGATAACAGACGAGTGAAACATCCGTAAGTAATTCAGATAATAGTCATCGTCTATGAACTTCAAAATAACAATGTTTGATATGTTTATGGAATTCCAAGACAATCTTGAGAAATTTGACATGAAATTAGACATTATGTTTTTAAAGATCCAGGAGGAAATTTCTGGGTTTTTTTTTTTTTATATATGGACTCTTGTTCTGTCGCCCAGGCCGGAGTGCAGTGGTACAATCTCAGCTCACTGCAACCTCCACTTCCCAGGTTCAAGCAATTCTCATGCCTCAACTCCTGAGTAACTGAGATTACAGGCACCTGCCACCATGCCTAGCTAATTTTTGTATTTTTTAGTAGAGACAGGATTTTGCCATGTTGGCCAGGCTGGTCTCGAACTCCTGACCTCCCATGATCCGCCCACCTCGGCCTCCCAAAGTGCTGGGACTACAGGCATGAGCCACCATGCTGGGCCCAAGAGCTGATGTCTTAACTGCAACAGTGGAAGCCATTAGAAAATAGTATGAAACACCTCTTGGAGCCTACCTCACATCCCCCTTCCCCATCTTTATCCAAACACAATGGAGAAAACATCCCAGGGAACCTCTTCACCTATGAGACCAGGAGCCAGTGGATAAATACTCTTCCTTTCCATCCTTTAATGGACAATTAAGGTGCATTCTATATTCAGAGGGTCTAGCAGGATTAAGCCACACTCACAGAGATGATCAACTTGGTAATACAAGTTCCTGTTGGCTTTTCCATCTATTCTGTTTTCTTCTTCCCAGTGCCTCACTCTTTCTAGAATCATTTCCCAAATAAGCCATCTGCATGCAAGCTCTTTTTTCAGGCTCTGCTTTCAGGAAGCCCAGGTTAAGAGAGTAGATAATCAGGAATAGCCCTAGAAAGTAGACATCAAAATGGGACTCGAACCAGGGTCACTCACTAATCAGATGGCAAAAAAAAATGACATTATTTATAGTAAGTGGTGTTGAGAGTATACCCTGTCATGTGATAGATTCTTAATGGTGGAAGATTAATAAATGGTAAAGTATAATAAATGCAGGGGGAAAGTGAAGCTTTGTGTTATCAGCTATTTACTTTTCTGAATTCATTATACTTTAATTTTTTTTAAGTTTAAAAAAACTTGGCAGGTTGTGGTGGTCCATACCTATAATCCCAGCACTTTGGGAGACCAAGGCAGGAGGACTGTTTGAGGCCAGGAGTTCATGACCAGCCTCGGCATCATAATGAGACCCCATTTCTACAAAAATAAATATAAAAAAAATTATCCAGGCATGACAGCACATGCCTATAGTCCAAGCTACTCAGAAGTTTACCATACTCGGGAGGCTGAGGCAGGAGAATCACTTGACCTTGGGAGGCGGAGGTTGCAGTGAGCTGATGTGGGTCACTTGAGCCCAGGAGTTCGAGGCTGCAGTGAGCTATGATCATGCCACTGCACTCCATGGAGCCTGGGTGACAGAACAAGACCCTGTCTCTAAAAAATAAAAATAAACTTTTCAGTAGATAAGAAACTCCAGAAGAAATAAAACTAGCCCTTATGGGAAAAAAAAGATGTAACACAGTATTCCCAAATGAACTAAATAAAATTAAGCAGTTGCACACAGGGAAAAACACATCAGGGATTTAAAAACTCAAAGTAGAAATGGACAAGCTAGAACTTACAAAGTGGGAAACTGATATTAGGAAAGAAGCTGAAGAAAAAGAAATAACCTTGGCCAGGCGTGGTGGCTCACCCCTGTAATCCCAGCACTTTGGGAGGCCCATGCAGGTGGATCACCAGAGGTCAGGAGCTCGAGACCAGCCTGACCAACATGGTGAAACTCCTTCTCTACTAAAAATACAAAACTTTAGCCAGATGTGGTGGTGGGTGCCTGTAATCCCAGCTATTCAAGAGGCTGAGGCAGGAGAATCGCTTGAACCCAGGAGGCAGAGCTTGCAGTGAGCCGAGATCACACCATTGCACTCCAGCCTGGGCAACAGAGTGAGACTCTGCCTCAAAAATAAATAAAGCAATAACCTTGAAATTATTAAAGTATAAGGTGCTTAAGAGAAAGTAAGTATGATCAAAAGTAGACTAAGGAAGAAGGAAGATAGATAGTGGATAGAAATGAAAAAAAAAAAAGCCAAGAAAATGAAATTAAAGAAAGAGGTAGAAAGAATCAGTAAGAAAATGATAGATGTAGTAGTTAGACAAAACATAATATAATTGGAGATGCGTAAGAGAAAAAAACACTGAAATAGAACTAATATATAAAACTATAATTCAAGAAAATTTTCCTGAAATAAAAACTGAATCTATATATTTAAAAGGCCCACCATGTAGGAAAATTGCTTCAAAGCAATCAACTCTGAAACAACCTATTAAAACTACTACTAGACATTACAGTTTAAGGAAAAATAATTATCTGCTACTTCAGACAAAAGATCAAGACATTTGCAAAGAAAATAAAGTCAGGTGAGCATTAGATTCCTCAAGAGTAACTTACAAAGCAAGACAGTAGTGAAACAATCTTGTCAAAAAATGTGAAGCAGGGATTTTTTATCTAACTCAACTATTCTTCAAATATCAAGAGTATAGAAAAAAATTTGTTATGAAATTCAGGTAACATAAAATTAACTATTGTAAAACAGTTTTTAAAATCAATTTGGTGGTATCAACTTCATTCACAATGTTGTGCAAACTTCACATGTATCTATCTAGTTCCAAAACATTTTCATCACTTCAAAATGAAACCCCATAAACATTAAGCATATACTGCCTATCACCTCTCCCTTCAGCCTTGGTAATTACCAACCTGTTACCTGTTTTTCTGTATTTATCTATTCTAGATATTTCATACATATGGAATCATACAATATACGACCTCTGGTTTCTTTCACTTAGCATAACGTTTTCAAAGTTCATCCACACTGTAGCATGTAACAGCATTTCATTCCTTTTTATGGCTGAATAATATTCCATTGTATGGATATACCACCATCTGTTTATTCACACACTAATGAACATTTGGGTTATTTCTGCCTTTAGGCTATTATGAATAGTGCTGCTATGAAAATTTGAGTACAATGATTTGGTTAAGTACCTGTTTTCAACTCTGAGGGGTATGTATCTAGAAATGGACTTGCTGGGTCATGTGACAATTCTATATTAACTTTTTGAGGAACCACCAAACTGTTTTCCATAGGAATTAAACCATCTTACATTCCCACTAGCAATGTATGCGAGTTCCAATTTCAACACATATTTGCAACACTTATTTTCTGTTTTTTTAAAAATAGTCATTCTTATGAGTGTAAAGTAGTATCTCATGTGATTTTGATTTGTAGTTCTCCCTAATGGCTAATGATGTTGAGCATCTTGTCGTGTGCTTAGTCATAGAAAAATAATGTTTTTTAAAAATGTGAAACATGAAAAAATTCAGTGTATACTGTTCTAATAAGTCCTTCCTGAAAAAATTGCCAGAGGTGGAACTTCATCCAACTAAGAGATGAATGTGGAAACTGTTAAAAGGACTGGTCTGGTAGTGAACATTGACTATATTTAACTATAGATCTTAAACAAATCAAAGATAGGGGTAAGGGTGAAAGAAAAGATTGTAGTTGTGTACTCTGACAAAGTACAAACATAAATTTTTTAAATGAGAGGAAAAGAAAAAAGAAATGGGAAATTGAATATATTCACTGATTTTATATAAACCATAGGTGATAGTCAAATGTCTCGTTTCAAGCAAACCATATCATAGGAGCCTAAGTAAAGAAAATGAGAGCATTATATAAATATGTTAGTGGAATGATAATTACTAAGACAAAATCACAAATCATTCTAGTCACCAAAAATTTTTTCAATTAAAAGAAGCAAAGAAAAAAAACCCAGACTACAGAGTGAAAAACACACAGTAAATTTAACATGCATAGTAAATATAACATAGAATAATAGAATATATCTAAGACCAGGCATTTAATGTGTAGCAATAAATGTAAATGGTCTTAACTAACTTATGAGAAGAAAAAAGATTTTCAGATTGGCTTACAAGGCAAAATCCAACTCTGTACTTTAAGAGACATTCCCAAAACAAAGATAAATACAATTAAAAGAAAGTATAAAACTATACCAGGCAAAAACACATAAAGAAAGCAGGTGTTGTGAACTTGATATCTGACAAGTTGAAATATTCATGGAAGGAAAAAAGTCCTTAATGAGACAAAGAAGGATGCTTTGTACTACTAAAGTCCACAATTCATAGTGAAAATATAAAAGTTAATAATTATGCATCAAATAACACAGCAGCAACCTTCATAAAATATAAATACAGGTGATAAGAAGAGAAACACATGGAAGTACATTAATTAGAGAAGACTAAGATCCACCCTCAGTTCAAGACGAGGAAAATGGGGAAATAAAAAGAATAAAAAACGTAAGCAACATAACCCCAAAGTAGATCTTATGGCTATATATTGAACTCTTCAGCCTTATCAAAGAGAATATATTTGCTTTTCAAACATATGAAAATTAGTCATATATGAGATAATCAAGAAAACTTTAATAATTTCAACTAAGTAGAACTAAAGCAAACATCATTTTACCACAATGCAATAAAATTAAATTAAATTAAAAGGTGAGAAGTCTTTTCCATCTGGAAATTTTTTCAATTATTAAGCAACTCTGTAGTCAAAGACGTGAAACTGTATAATTTCTTTCAAAGATAATGATTATACATATCAGAATCTTGACATATGGTTAAAGCATAGGTTTAAGCTGAGTGTGGTGGTGTATGCCTATAATTCCAGCTACTCAGGAGGCTGAGGCAGGAGGATCACTTGAGCCCAGGAGTTTGAGACCAGCCTGGGCAACACAGTGAGACCCCATCTCAAAAAATTAAACATTAAAACTTAAAAAAGCAAAGGTTAAAATACATAGAATATTTATAAAAATAAACATGAGGCCAGGCGCGGTGGCTCAAGCCTGTAATCCCAGCACTTTGGGAGGCCGAGACGGGCGGATCACGAGGTCAGGAGATCGAGACCATCCTGGCTAACACGGTGAAACCCCGTCTCTACTAAAAAATACAAAAAACTAGCCGGGCGAGGTGGCGGGCGCCTGTAATCCCAGCTACTCGGGAGGCTGAGGCAGGAGAATGGCGTAAACCCGGGAGGCGGAGCTTGCAGTGAGCTGAGATCCAGCCACTGCACTCCAGCCCAGGCGACAGAGCGAGACTCCGTCTCAAAAAAATAAATAAATAAAAATAAAAATAAACATGAAAGTGTGACAATAGATGAATTAAGCATCTATCTCAAAAGTGAGAAAAGAACAAAAGTAAATCCAATGAAAGTGGAGAAAGTGGAGAGAAGAAATTAAAAAAGTATAAAAAGCAGAAGTTAATTGAGTTTGTTTTATTTATTATTTTTATTTTATTTTATTATTTTTTTTTTGAGACGGAGTCTCACTCTGTCGCCCAGGCTGGAGTGCAGTGCAGTGGCACGATCTCGGCTCACTGCAAGCTCCACCCCCCGGGTTCATGCCATTCTCCTGCCTCAGCCTCCCGAGTAGCTGGGACTACAGGCGCCCGCCACCTCACCCGGCTAGTTTTTTTTATTTTTTAGTAGAGACGGGGTTTCACCGTGTTAGCCAGGATGGTCTCGATCTCCTGACCTCGTGATCTGCCCATCTCGGCCTCCCAAAGTGCTGGGATTACAGGCTTGAGCCACCGTGCCTGGCCTGTTAATTGAGTTTAAACCACATAATAGAACTTAGAACTAAAAAAAAAGTTCTTTTAAATAATCAACATAATATATCTAACCATGATAAAAGAGAGGACACACACAAATTCAAACATGATAATGGAGCTGGGCATGGTGGCTCATGCCTGTAATCCCAGCACTTTGGGAGGCTGAGGCGGGTGGATCACTTGAGGGTAGTAGTTCAAGACCAGCCTGGCCAATACAGTGAAACCCATCTCTGCTAAAAAATACAAAAATTAGTTGGGTGTGGTGGCATGTGCCTGTAATCCCAGCTACTTGGAAGGCTGAGGCATGAGAATCACTTGAGCCCAGGAGGTAGAGTTTGCAGTGAGCTGAGATCATACCACTACATTCCAGTCTGGGTGACAGGGTGGGACTGTCACCAAAAAAAAAAAAAAAAATGATAATGGGAGAGTAACCATTGAATCAGAGGATATTCTAAAATATCATATGTCTCAGTTATATAGTCCTATACAGCTTACCAAAACTGACCCTAAAAGAGAGAGAAAATCTAAAAGATCAATTTCCATGGAAGATAGAAAGATATTATTGAGCTAATCCCAAAAAAGCACCAGGCCCAGATGGATTTTTAGGGGAATTCTAACAGGCTTTTAAACAACAGATAATCTTTTTTAAGAGACAGGTGTCTTGCTTTGTTGTCCAGGCTAGATTCTATAATCTTTTAATAAAATGACTATATCATTGGTTTGAAAACCCAATAAACACTACACATACATACACAAAATAGATCTATAGACTGAACTCATTTGTGAATATTGAAGCAGAAATCTTAAGTAAAATATTAACAAATAGAATTGAACACCTCATTAAAAATAGAATACATCATGATTAAGAGGTGTTTATTTTAGGAATGCCAACAGCGTGGCCCAGAAAGTCTAGAAACAGATGCAAATGCATACAGAAAATTGGAAAAGTGGCATATCAAATTAGTGGGGAGAAGTAGACTACTCAATAATGGTGTTGGAACCATTAAAAAGACACCTAGAAAAAAACAAATTGGATCTCTACACCATTACTTAACACAAAATAAATTTTATAAAGATTTGCATGTAAAAAATGAAACCATAAAAGCCCTAGATATAAACATAATTCTTTACAATCTCAAGTGAGAATGACTTAAGTAGAAGACAAAATCCAGAAGCAATAAAGGAAAATAGTATTAAATTTGACTACGCAAAACCAAAATCTTCTTCATGGCAAAAAAGAAAGAAATTATAAAGTCAAAAAACAAAAAAACTTGATAAAATATTTGCTAAAATTGGAACAAAAGCTAATTTTCTTAATATGTAATGAGCTCCTAAAGAAAACAATAAGCAAAAGAGCAACAACCCACAGAAAAACGGGTAAAGGATATGAAAAAAAGTTCAGAAAAGAAAATTCAAATGACTTAATGAAGTGAATGTGACGTTAATATATTGAGTGTGATGATATTGATCAATGATATGAAATATGTAAAAGATGCTTAACATGCTCCTAATGAGAAAAATACAAATTAAATCCACAATGATATAGAATTTTCAACTACCTGATTGACAGGATCAAAAATTATATGACACATGGTATTAGCACAGCTGTGGGCAAACAGGAATACTCATACATTACTGGTGAGAGGGTAATTTCCTACAAACATTATGGAGATCAATTTGACAATTCAAATGATAAATACAATTGTCTCTTTTTCTTTCTTTTTTTTTTTTTTTTTTTTTTTTTTTTT
>NW_016806084.1:2095625-2128026 GCF_001698545.2 Rhinopithecus bieti
AATTGTTTCTTTTTTTTTTTTTTTTTTTTTTTTTTTTTTTTTTTTTTTTTTGAGTCTCACTCTTACCCAGGCTGGAGTGCAGTAGCACAACCTCAGCTCACTGAAACCCCTGCCTCCCAGATTCAAGTGACTCTCCTGCCTCAGCCTCCCAAGTAGGTGGGATAACAGGCATGCACCACCATGCCTGGCTAATTTTTGTATTTTTAGTAGAGAAGGGGTTTCACCATGTTGGCCAGGCTGGTCTCAGACCTCAAGTGATCTGTCCACCTCAGCCTCCCAAAGTGCTGGGATTATAGGCATGAGCCACCACGCCCGGCCTAGAAATATAATTATCTTTTAATCCAACAATTCTACCTCCAAGAGTTTGTTCTGAAAGTATACTTGCCAAGGTAAGAAATTATGCATGGACAAGGTTATTATTTCAGCATTGTTTGAAAAAGCAAACATTGGAAACACCCCAAATATCCAATAAGGAACTCATCAAATAAATTATGTAACAATCATGAAACTACACAGCTATTAAAAGAAGGTATCCACCTTAAATGTGCTGATATGGAATAATATTTAAAATACATTTTTTGTCTGCTTGTTTTTTGGCTTTAAACAACAGAAATTTATTGTCTCACAGTTCTGGAGGCTAGAAGTACAACATCAAGGTGTCACGGGTCCGTTCCCTGTGAAGGCCGAGAGGAAGATCTGTTCCAGGCCTCTCTTCCAGTTCTGATGCTTGCTGGTAAGTCCTTTGCACTCCTTGATTTGGAGCCATCACTCCAGTCCACCTCCATCTTCACAGGGCATTCTCCTCTCTGTCTGTGTGTGTCTCCAAGATATATTTTTAAGGGAAAAAAGTAAGGGAAAAAATAGTGTATGGTACATGTAAGAAAGTATGTAAACCCACCTATGAGCATGTGTGTGAATATACATAAAATACCTCTGAAAGCATACCAGGAAGTTAGTGAGTGATCACCTCTGGAAAAGACAACCGGGTAGGTAGGGGAAGAGATAGAAGAGAAACTTACTTTTTACTGTATTTCCATTTAAGCCTTTTTTACAGCTTTATTGAGATATATTTCACATACCATAAAATCCACCCATTTAAAATGTACAGTTCAGTGGTTTTTAATGTATTCACAGACTTTTGCAACCATCACCAAAATCTAATTTTAGAACATTTTCAACAATCCAAAAAGAAACCACAAACACATTAGCAGTCATTCTCCATTCCCAACTCCCAACCCCCAGCCCCAGGTAGCCACTAATCTTTCTGTCTGTATGGATTCACCTATTCTGGACATTTCACATAAATAGAATTATACAGTATGTGGTTTTTGTGACTGAATTTTTGTACTTAGTATATTAGTCAGGGTTCTCTAGAGGGACAGAACTAACAGGATAGATGTATATATGAATGGGAGTTTATTAAGGAGTATTGACTCACACCATCACAAGGTGAAGTCCCACAAGAGGATGTCTGCAAGCTGTGGAGCAAGGAAGCCAGTCCAAGTCCCAAAACCCCAAAAGTAGGGAAGCTGACAGTGCAGCCTTCAGTCTGTGGTGGAAGGCCTGAGGGCCCCCGGAAAACCACCGGTGTAGCTCCAAGAGTCCAAAAGCTTAAGAACTTGGAGCCCAATGTTCCAGGGCAGGAAGCATCCAGCATGGGAGAAAGATGGAGGCCAGAAGACTCAGCCAGTCTAGTCCTTCCATGTTCCTCTGCCTGCCTTATTCTAGCTGTGCAGGCAGCTGATTAGACGGTGCCCACCCATATTGAGGGTGGTCTCCTTCTCCCAGTCCACCAGCTCAAATGTTAATCTCCTTTGGCAACACCCTCACAGACACACCCGGGAACAGTATTTGGCATCCATCGATCTAATCCAGTTGACACTCAATATTAACCATCACACTTACCATAATGTTTTCATTGTTCATTTATACTGTAGCATGCATCAATATTTCATTCTTTTTTATTGTTTAATAATATTCCATTATATGAATATACCACAACCTGTTTATCTGTTCATCAGTGGATAGACATTTTAAGTTTTTCTACTTTTTGGGCATTATTGATGAAACTGATAAACATTTTGTACAAATGTTTGTGTATAAGTAATGTGTTTTCATTACTCTTGGGTATATACCTACACGTAAAATTTCTGGATTATATGGCAACTCTATATTTAAGTTTTTAAGGAGCTGCCAAACAGTTTTCCAAAGTGGCTGCATCACTTTCCATTTATACATTTTGAATTTTAAACCAGGTTCTGGTATTACCTATTCAAGATAATCAATAAAACATTGTTTAAATAATAAATTAGAGCTATACTCACTGACTTGGAGAGATTTCCATTACAAATTATAATCTGAAACAAGGTACTATACAGACAAATATATAAAAATATAATGAGTAATATGGCCATATTTTTGTAAATTGAACACCAGACAACTTGTGTGTGTGCATTCATATGCATTTTGTATCAGTTATAAGTGCTTCCGGATACAAAATAATAGTAAACCACACTAACAGTGGTATGAACAAATAGGGGTTTTTTCCTATGACTGGTACCCTAAAGATTTCTGTTTCTGCCACTGGTTCAGCAACTCAGTAGGACCCTGAAAGACTCAGATTCTTTTCATATTTTGACTCCACCATCCTTAATGTATTGGTTTGTCATTTCGTGGTCACACGCTGCCTGCAGCACCAACTAAGCATCATCGATGCATTCTAGGCAGGAAGAAGAGCGAAGGGCAAGAGATCCTGCTAAATGAGTCAGCAAAAATGTCCACTCAGCTAACTTCCACTGATATTTCATTGGCCAAAACTGGGTCACATGATTACCACTAGGTGCAGAATAGGCCAGGAAATATGGGGTATAAATTATCAGTATTGACTTGAACCAGTCATGACCCATTGCCAGGGCTAAGCACCTTGCATTCCAAATCAGGATTCTACTAGCAAGGAGGAATGGGAAGACTGCCTGACACCATGTACATATAAATGAAAGATGGCTGTATGAGCATGGAGAAATGTATGGACGGATGCATGTAAGAGTGCTAACAATGGTTTGGAAGGGTGGAGGGAACACACAAGGACAGGTAAGAGGGAAGAAGTAAAACAGTGATGCATTAATTAAAATATCAACTGAGGACTCAGCAATTAAGCCCTGAAAGCAGGACACATTCTAGCATACATTGAATAGACTGAGGCCAATGTGAGACCCACTAAAGGAAGGTGCATAACCAATCTCCTGGTAACACAGGTTTAGCGTTTTATCAGTTTTTTTTTTTTTTTTTTTTTTTTTTTTTTGAGACAGAGTCTCACTCTGTCGCCCAGGCTGGAGTACAGTGGCATGATCTCTGCTCACTGCAACCTCCGCCTCCTGGATTCAAGCAATTTCAAGCAATTCTCCAGCCTCAGCCTCCCGAGTAGCTGAGATAACAGGTGCCCGCCACCACACCTGGCTAATTTTTGTATTTTTAGTAGATACAGGGTTTCACCATATTGGCCACACTGGTCTTGAACTCCTGACCTCAGGTGATCCACCCTCCTTGGCCTCCCAGAGTGCTGGGATTACAGACATGAGCCACCGTGCTCAGCCTGCTTTTTCTTTTTTTAGCCAACCAAACAAACAGCAGTGATATCAGTTTCTTAAGAATGAGGAATCGGAGAGTTGGACATTGATGTCAGGAACCCTCTGAATATTCACTGGCTTATATTGGATAATATATAATAATATGCTGATAAATATAATGATATACAGTAAATGGAACAGATTGCTCAATTTTTAAAAAATTCATAGGAACTTTATTTGAAGCTCTGAAATCATTTTATAGAGATACAGAACTGGACATATGTATAGAAAGAATAGCCTTAAAAGAAGGGAGCCACAAATAGCAAAGTAAAACTTAATATCAAGTGTTTTAACAGAGGGTGCGGTCTAGATACTGGGTGTCATGTGGTCCTAAAGATCTGCCAAGGTCTCTCGCTCTGCTTCCCACTCTGATCATTGTGTTTCCTCCAAAACTTGGAAGAGAATGAGGGCAGAGAATCTAAATCAGTTTTGGATAATAGTGATGGAAGCAGCAACCCATCTAGAGTGGCTGCTGCCAAGATGCCGGCTGCAGCAGGGCGGCACGACCCAGGCCTCCTGCACCACAGGGCAAAGCAGAGCATGCAGGAGCCCCACCCTCCCTGGGTGCTGCTGCAGCTGCCTAAGTCTGGCTGTGGACCAGGGCATGTTGGTGCTCTTGGTAGCGGGTAGGGGACCCCAGAAGGTCCCCTACCCCCTACGGGCTCAGAAGTGCCTGCTGCCACTGCCTGGCCTCTCCCTGCTCACAGAGTTCACTCTGATTGTGGAGCAAGGGTGGGGCTGAGCCCAGGTATTGTCGCAGCCTGGCCAGGTGGACGCACGCTCAGGGCAGTGCTGACATGCTAGCCCCCTGCTGCCTCAGCACCTTCTGGACTTTCGGTACCAACAAGCACGGGAGGGAAGCTGGGGGATGGGAGCACTGAAGGCAGCTCAGTGGTGACCTGCAGGTGCCTCTGGGCCCAAGCAGCCTAGGCACCATGGACTGTAGCAGGAGGCAGACAGGCTCTTGGGCAGAAGCAGGCAGGTCTCCACTGAAGCTCCACCTGCAGGGGGAAGGCCTGAAACCTGGGGGCCAGGCGAGCATTCCTGCAGACTGAAGAGGGAACTCTGTTGCTTTTTCTTGGGCCCACCCATGGCAGCACGCACCTCCCTTCTCTGAAGACCATAAAAATTCTGGACTCAGCCAGAGCAGAGCAGACATTGGGATGACCAGCTGCAGAGAGGAGCTACACTCTCCAGGGCCTCCTCTCTGCTGAGAGCAGCAGACATCAGGATGACCAGCTACAGAGAGGAGCTACTCTGTCTACTGAGAGCTGAACACTTGTTGGGATGACATGTCTGCAGAGAGGAGCCACCCACTCCAGACTTCCTCTCTTCTGAGAGCTGACAGGATGACCTGCCTACAGAGAGGAGCTACCCACTACGGGTCTCCTCTGGGCTATTCTAACCTCAATAAAGCTCCTCTTTGTCTTGCTCACCTTCTACTTGTCTGCATACTTCATTCTTCCTGGACACAAAACAAGAACTTGGGCAAAGGCACCACCAGCCACAGAGGTTTCCAGCCAGAAAAGCAACACCCAAAGATCCTGTAACCAATAGAACCGAAACAGATGGGGGATATATTAGATACTGCTAGGGGCCTACTTCATCCCCTCTGCCACATCTCAGATTCCTGCTGTGGCTTTGGTAGCCAGTTCTGCAAAAGTATCCATTTACTTCACTCTAACAACATCTTGCCTCAGGTGCATACTGTGTTCTTTGCTTTCTACACTGGGACTTCTCTGAAACTATGCACAACAGTAGAAGTTTACTCAGCCTGTACACATGCCACAGCCAGTTATTATGTGATGGAAATGGAACATTCTAGGATCAGGTCCAACAGCCCAATCCAGAGAGAAATCCAGAGAGCGCTGGTAAGATCAACAAGCAGATGGCTCACACTGCCATGCCGCCTGACTATGTTATACCAATGCCATTTTCTCATCTCACACCTGTGGTCTCATGGGACAGGAAAGGTATTACCCACAACCAAATATCAGAGGAAGAAAAACTCAGGCTTTGTTTATGGATCCATAGTCTTGATTTGCTGGTGTAAGTTGAAAATGGATTACACCACACAACAGCCTCACTCAAGGATGGCTCCAAAGGACAGTGATGTGAGGGAGTGGAGAACAGTGGGCAGATCTGTGAGTAACACCCTTGGTCATTCACTCTGATGAAGGAAGAAGTGGCCTGAGGTACACAGACTCCTACAGAGTGACAGATGGCTGGTTGATTGGTCAAGGACCTGGAAGAGGCAGAATGGGAAACCAATAGGCAGACTGGAAAAAAAGAGGTCTGGAGAAAAAGCATGGGAAGGGGCACAAAGAACATCTATTTTTGTGTCTGGTGTCCATGCCCACCAGAAAGTATCTACCATGAAGTAGGCCCTCAACAACCCAGTAGATGGGATGACTGGTCTAACTTGTCTCTTTCTTTGGCCACTCTAGTGCTAATTCCACACACCCGTGAACGGAGTGCCCACAGTAGCACTGCTGGAAGACATGCATGGCCCAATATGATGGTCTCCCTCTCCCAAGGCTGGTCTCAACTACCACACTGCTGAATGCCCAGCCTAACTCAACTAACACTGAGTCCTTGCTTGTATGGTACCACTCCTCAAGGAGATCAGCCAACCATCTGATGCCAAGTTAATTACACTGGACTCCTTCTACTTTGTAGAAAGCAGTAATTTGTTCTTACTGGAACTGATACCTCCTCTGGATATGTGTTTGTCTTCCAGGTCCACAACGCCTCTACCAATACCACCATTAGAGGGATAACAAAGGCCTGATTTACCCAATGAGATCCCATGTAACATTGCCTCAGATCACTGGCCCCTGTTATGAAAGAGGACATGTGATTGATTCTACCCTATACTGTCATGCCCAAAGCAGCCACCCTAATAAAATGATGAAATGGTCTTGGGCGGGCACAGTGGCTCATGGCTGTAATCTCAGCACTTTGAGAGGCTGAGGCAGGCAGATCACTTGAGGTCAGGCGTTCAAGGCCAGCCTGGTCAACATGGTGAAAACCTGTCCCTACTAAAAATACAAAAATTAGCTGGGTGTGGCATTGTGTGCCTGTAGTCTCAGTCACTCAGGAGGCTGAAGCAGGAGAGTCACCTGAACCTGGGAGGCGGAGGCTACAGTGAGCCGAGATCACACCATTGTACTCCAGTCTGGGTGACAGAGCAAGATTCTGTCTCAAAAAAGAAAATAAATGGTCTGGGCATGGTGGTTGATGCCTGTAATCCCAAGACTTTGGGAGGCCCAAACAGGAGGAGTGCTTGCGACCAGGAGTTCAAGACCACCTGAGCAAAATAGTGAGCTACAAAAAAAAAATTAAAAACCAGCTGGGCATGGTGGCACACCACTGTACTCCCAGCTACTTGGGAGGCTGAGGTGGGAGAATCACTTGAGCCCAGTAGATCAAGACTGCAGTGAACTGTGATAAGCCTACTGCACTCCAGCCTGGGCAACAGAGTGACACTCTGTCTCAAAAAAAAAAAAAAAAAAAAAAAAGACAATGGTGGAATGGCCTATTACAGGCTCAGTTGAAATGCCTGCTCAGATACAACTGAGCAAGTTGAGGCACTGGTCAGTTGCCAACAGGATGCAAGTTTTGTGCTGAGTCTATAAATGGTAAGGTGCTTTGTCTCCAGTAACTAAAATATATGGGCCCAGAAACCAAAAGTTGAAAGGAATGCCCCTTTTACCACCACTCCCAATTAGTTACTTGCAAAATATGTGCTTCCCGTCCCCACAATCATAGGCTCTGTAAAGTCCTGGTCTCTGATAGGAGAGCCATTTCACCTAAGAGCCACCAAAGTCACAATGAGTGCGTGATCACTGGACTCCTCACGCCAATGGAGCAATAGGTTAAAAAAGAAAAGAATAAAAGACTTTCTGCAGCCAGTGGGTTACATGTGGCCACAAATTATTTGTCACTGCACCCAACAAGAGGTGGGATCTATGTTCCCTCCACCTTGAATCTGTGCTATGTGGCTGCTCTGACCAAGAGAACACAGTGGAAGTGGTGCTATGAGAACTCTTGGTGTAGCCCTCAGGAAGTCCCCCATTTCCTTTCCGTTCCTTTGTAGTTACCTGCCCATCCGAGCATATTGACTGACAAACACACAGGCCTCAGATCAACAGAATGAAGTGGTATCTCGTTTTGTTGTTGCTGTTTTATTTTTTTGAGACAGAGCTCACTCTGCCACCCAGGCTGGAGTGTAATGGCGTGATCTCGGCTCACTGCAACCTCCACCCCCTGGGTTCAAGCGATTCTCCTGCCTCAGCCTCCTAAGTAGCCGGGATGACAAGTACCTGCCACCACACCCTGTTGTTTTTTATTATTATTATTATTATTTTTTGTATTTTTAGTAGAGGTGGGGTTTTGCCATGTTGGACAGGCTGGTCTTGAACTCCTGACCTCAGGTGATCCATCCGCCTTGGTCTCCCAAAGTGCTGGGATTACAGATGTGAGCCAGTGCGCCCAATCTGAAGTGGTATCTCTTAAACAAGACTGTCAGTCCCCTTTCCCAAAGGTCTCCTGAGACATGTTTCATTGGAGTCCACCTGCCTGGAGCATGATTGTCTTGCTCCACTCGTTGTCATTACTTGCTATGGCAGGCAACTCTTGCTACAAACCCTAATGTTCAACATGTCTACAGTCATTAGCAGCAGTAGTCTCTGCTTCTTCTATGGAACACCATTACTAGACTCCGACGGGATGGAAAAACACCTTTGTTAATCATTCCTGGCTTTGAGTCAAGCAACACGTCAGGAGCAGCAGCTTGGGGAGTGGTTGCTGCCTGCTAGTCTCCAGTCAGGACTGACATATGCAGTCTGGTCTGTCTGTTGCTACTGTAGACATTTCATTTGGAATAGCTACACTGATAAAGTAATTGGAAATACTTATGTTTTTATATTACATGTCCATGGAAATGATTTGCATAAAAGGATCTTTACATGCCAAATAAAACATTACCACAAAACTCAGGTTGATATCAAATGACTGCTTTTGTGGCAATTAACATCCCACTTTGGGTCAGTCTTGTTATTGTCCTTGTTTTTGTTATTAGAACCAACTATACAACAGCAACGCCAGGATTCATGAAAAAAATAATTGATAAGCTGAACTTCATTAAAATTAAAAGCTCCTGCTCTGTAAAAGACACTGTCAAGAGAATGAGAAGATGAGCCATAGACAGAGAAAAAGCACTTACAAAAGAGGTATCTGATAAAGAACAATTAAACAAAATAGACAAAACACTCTTAAAACTCAACAATAAGAAAATGAACAACCTGACTGAAAATAGGCAAAAGACTTGAACAGACATCTCGCCAAAGAAGATATAAGATGGCAATTTGCATACGAAAAGATGCTCAACAAACATATGTCATCAGGGAAACGCAAATTAAAAAACAACAAGGCCAAGCATGGCGGCTCGTGCTTGTAACCCCAGCACTCTGGGAGGCCAAGGCAGGTGGCTCTCTTGAGCCCAGGAGTTCGAGACAAGCCTAGGCAACATGGTGAAACCCTGTCTCTACAAAAAACAAAAATAAGGCCGGGTGTGGTGGCTCATGCCTGTAATCTCAGCACTTTGGGAGGCTGAGGCGGGCAAATCACGAGGTCAGGAGTTTGAGACCAGCCTGACCAACATGGTGAAACCCCGTCTCTACTAAAAATACAAAAATTAGCTGGGCACGGTGGTGTGTGCCTGTAATCCCAGCTGCTCAGTAGGCTGAGGCAGGAGAATTGGTTGAACCCAGGAGGTGGAAGTTGCCATAAGCCTAGATCGCGCCACTGCACTCCAGCCTGGGTGACAGAGCGAGACTCTGCCTCGAAAAAAAAAAAAAAAAAAAATTAATTAATAAATAGAATAAAAAAATGAGATACTACTACACCCCTTTTTAAATGGAGAAAATCTAAAACCCCAAATGCTGGTGAGGATGTGGAACAACAGGAATTCTCATTCACTGCTGGTGGGAACACAAAATTGTACAGCCACTATAGAAGACAGTTTGCAAAATTAATATACTCTTATCGTCTGACCTAGCAATCATACTCTTTGGTATTAAATATTTACCCAAAGAAGGTGAAAAATTATGTCCACACGAAAACCTGCACATGGATGTTTATAGCAGCTTTATCTATAATTGTCACTATTTAGAAGCAACCACGATGTCCTTCAGTGGGTAAGTGGATAAACTGTGGCATATCCAGACAATGGCATATTATTCAGCACTAAAAAGAGAAGAGTGGTTGGGCGCCATGGCTCACGCCTGTAATCCTAGCACTCTAGGAGGCTAAGGCTGGCGGATCACTTGAGGCCAGGGGTTCGAGACCAGCCTAGCCAACATGGTGAAACCCTGTCACTAAAAATACTAAAATTAGCTGGGCGTGGTGGTGTGCACCTGTAATCCCAGCTACTTGGGAGGCTGAGGCATGAGAATCACTTGAACCCGAGAAGCAGAGGTTGCAGCAAGCTGAGATCACCCCACTGCACACCACCCTGGGTGACAGAGTGAGACTGCATCTCAAAATAAATAAATAAAAATAAAAAGAGATGAGTTATCCAGCAATGAAAAGACGTGAGAAACCTTAAATGCATATTACCAGGTGAAAGAAGTCAATCTAAAAAGGCTACATATTGTATGATTCCAACTACTTGACATTCTGGAAAAGGCAAAACTATGGAGACAGGTAAAAGATCAGAGGTTGCCAGGAGTTGGGGGAAAAGAGGCATTTTAGGGCAGTGAAACTCTTTCATATGATACTATCATAGTGGGTACACATACACCAAGAGTGAACCCTAATGTAAATTATGGACTTTGAATGATAATGGCATGTCAATGTCGATTCACCAATTGTAACAAATGTACCACTCTGGGGTTGCATGTTGACAGTGGGGGAGGTTGTGCATGGGTAGGGGTAGGAAGTTTATGGAAATTCTACGTACTTTTGTACTTTCTTTTTTTATGAAGCAAAGTCTTACTCTGTCACCTAGTCTGGAGTGCAGTGATGCAATCATGGTTCACCACAGCCGCGACCTCCCAGGCTCAAGCCATCCTCCCACCTCAGCCTCCTGAATAGCTGGGACTACAGGCACATGCCACCACACTTGGCCAATTTTTGTATTTTTTGTGAAGACAGGGTTTCACTGTGTTGCCAGACTGGTCTTGAACTCCAGACCTCAGGTGATCCACCTGCCTTGGCCTCCCAGTGTGCTGGGATTACAGGTGTGAGCTACCACTCCTGGCTACAAACTTAAAACTGCTGTAAAAAACAAAGTCTACTTTAAAAAAAAAAACAAAACTGCAGAAGAGCTTTATGTATGTCCTCACGTGCCTCCTCTTTGAAGCACTGAAGCAGTTTGGATGTTAAAAAGCTCTTTCATATAAGATTCTTGGCTGACAGTAGAAACATGTGAATTCAAACCATATAAAAAGAGTTTGAAACAGCTGAGTCCACTGACTGAGGTTCACTGCTAACTAAGTGCATGTCCATAATTAGGCCAGCTTTCTTTGATCTTGCACCTCAATGTGAATATGAGAATATTGCACCACCTGCACCTTGAAAATATGATTTATTTTCATTTTCCATTTTTTATTTCCATAGTGATAAAGTGGTAAGTTTTCAAGACTATTGTCACAGTGGATCCAGTGATGCTAGAGGGAGCATAACTTTGGAAGTCAGGTAGTGACTTGTACTGAATAAACAGGAGGAAAGAGATTGCAGGCCCAGAGACTTGTGCAAAAAAAGTGTATTCAGAATCAGGACACTTCAGGCAGCAAACTTGGTGGTATTCTGTCCTTCACAGAAGATGGGTCCAGAGCTGATGGAAGGTCCATGTGATTCACACAGAGAGGGTCTCAAGGCCAGATTTCTCCCCAATATGGAAGACTCAAACGAATGATTCAGTGTGGATATTCTGAAGGGACGCAGCTAGAACCAAAGGTATGTGAAGAAGATTTTTATAAAATAGAAGAAAACTTCACCTTTGTCCCCTGAAGGTTCACTGAAAATCAACTGACAAAAGGGAGGTTGATAGGAAAAAAGGCATACAAATGTGTTAACAAGCACAGGGGAGAATGACAGAGTCATTGCCCCACCACACAATGGGGTACAGATGGTTATATACCCTTCTTCTTAGGGGAGAGGAAGATGGGGAAGTGTGGATGATTTTAGAGGGATAGTAAATGATTTTTAGGTGAATTTAAGTGGGCTTGAAGAACATACAGTGGCCTGAAACAAAGGCTGCTGGGCCAAAAGAACAGACATAGTTTGCAACAAGTCTGTCCAGATGTGTTGACAGACTTGTCTTTCTTCCTGAGATATGACTTTAGTTAATGATAAGGAAAGTGACCAGAGGTAACTGTTTTCTTCTTTGGCAGGTCCAGACATTAGGCAGATAAGAGAACTTTAGAGAACCATTTCATCCTGTGCTTTGGGAGAGACAGAGAATTGAGACAGGAGTAGGCAGAGGTCAGAGAGACCTGGGGAATTCTTCAAGTCAGCAGGTCAAAATGCCATGTTTTGGGGGTATTGGTTTCTAAGCCCCAGCTCTCTTATTGGTTCTGTTTCTCAGGAGAACCCTAATACGATGATTTTTAAAGCCAGAAAAAAAAGGCAGTGAGGCAAATTGCATCCTCTGACAAAGTTTCTGCCACATCTCATTTACTAAAGCAATCATATGGCCATGCCCCACCCCAGTAAGTGGAGTGGCAATTCTACCATATGCCTGAAAGAAGGAAAACCAGACATATTTGGTGAACAGCACTAGTGATTACCTCACACTTTACTACCTGCGTAGGGGAAGAAATGGGCCCATGATAATGTTCATTTGTAACTCTTTTACCTTATTAGTGGCAGGTTTAATGGAGTTTCTCTCCAGTGTTGTTTCCCTTCAGCCTGAAGAACTTTCTTTAGCACTTTTTGTAATGCAGGTTTGCAGCAACAAATTCTCTTACCTTTTATTCACAGAAAGTGTTCTCATTTTGTTTCACTCTTGAAGGCTATTTTTGCTGGGTATAGAATTATGCACTGACAGGTTTTTTTTTTTTTCTTTTCAGAATTTAAAATATATGTTTCCAGTGTCTCCCTGCCTCTGTGGTTTCTAATGATGAAGTCATTTGTGGCAGTGCTCCCTATATGTGACATGTCATTTCCCTTCGGCTGCTCTTTGTCTTTGGTTTTCCGCAGGTTGACTGGGACATGGCTAACTATGGTTTACTTTGTTCTTATCCTTTTTTGCTTTCTTGAAATATTTTTTTCCCAGCTCCTCTTTTTAGAATTCCAATTGCATGTATATCAGACCTTGTTGTATTTTCCCCCAGATCACTCAGGATCTGTTCATTTTAAAATCTTTTTTTCTCTGTACTCTTTGGGTTAGCTAGTTCCTCTTGAGGCATCTTCCAGACATGCCATTTTTTGGTTCTAAAATTTTCACTTGGTTCTTTTTAATTGTTTCTGTTTCTCTGCTGAGATTTCCTATTTGGTCATTCCCTGCAAGCATATTTTCTTTACATCATTGAGCATAGTTATAGTAGCTGAATTAAAAATCCTGTCTACCAGTTCCAGCATCCAGGTCATCCTGCAGTTAGTCTCCATTGGTGACCTTCTCTCTTATGTATGAATATTGTTTTCCTGTGTGTTTCTATGTCTAGTAATTTTGGATAATATCCTAGATACTAGAAATGATACGTTGTAAGACTCTGGATTCATTATATTTTTTTAAGATTATTGACTTTTTTTGTTTGTTTAATGAGCAGTTAACTTGGGTGTAGTCAAACTCCAAACTCTATCTCCTCTGTGGTGGGCAGCAACTGAAATCTCAGTTCGGTTCTTTTCTCCTTATGTTGGACTTCTTGAAATCTGCCCTATGAATGTGTAGGTCAGGGGATAGCCAGTATATACATCGAATTTAGGGCTCCCCATTTATGCATCTCTTTTGTCATATTTTCCCCCCTTCGTTTGTTTTCCAGCTGCTGTGGTCACCCTAAACTCCTCTGCATATTCGTGCCTCTTAGGTTAAGAGTTTCTCTGCTTTAGTCACCTGGGTGGTGGCTGATTGAAGCCTGACTTCAGGCAAAAAGCTGAAAGAGAGAGAGGAGACCGGGCGCGGTGGCTCAAGCCTGTAATCCCAGCACTTTGGGAGGCCTAGGTGGGCGGATCACAAGGTCAGGAGATCGAGACCATCCTGGCTAACACGGTGAAACCCCGTCTCTACTAAAAAATACAAAAAACTAGCCGGGCGAGGTGGCGGGCGCCTGTAGTCCCAGCTACTCGGGAGGCTGAGGCAGGAGAATGGCGTGAACCCAGGAGGCGGAGCTTGCAGTGAGCTGAGATCTGGCCAGTGCACTCCAGCTTGGGTGACAGAGCGAGACTCCGTCTCAACAGAGAGAGAGAGGAGAGAGAGATTATAAGGAAGTGGCTAATGCAATGATGAAGACTGAGAAGGCCCATGATCTGTCATCAGCGAGCTGGAGACACAGAAATCCAGTGATATAATTCATTCTGAATCTAAAGGCCTAGAGGAAATGGTGTAAATTTGTATCCAAGGTCAGGAGGGGATGAGATGAGACATCCCAACTCAAGCAGTGAAGCAGGGAAAAGTGGAGGAAATTTCTTCTTCTTCCACCTTTTGTTCTATTCAGGTCCTCAAAAGATTAGATGATAGCCACCCACCTTGTGTAATGCCATCTACTTCACTGAGCCCACTGATTCAAACACTAATCTCATCCAGAATGACCCTCACAGGCACATTCAGAAATAACATTTAACTTGGGCACCCTATGGCCTAGTGAAATTGACACATACAACCAACAATCACAATTATGAAAGCACAGAGACAGCATAGACCCAGCCAACCTTCAATGAACATTTAGTCTGAGTGAGTTTGGGGGCTTGTTTTTTCCCACAGCATAACTTAGGCTATCCTGACTGATACCAAGATGAGTACCTAGAAAATGGTGACAACAAGAAAAGAAAATAGATAGCACAGGCTTAAATGCAGGCATCCGACTTTATGGAGACTTCCATTGGTGCCTGGAAGGTCGCTGATCCAGGTTTGCAATGGCAAAACTTGGTAAAACTTGGAAGGTGACAACTCCGAGATAACTTGGAAGACAGAAAATTCACCCAATGAAAACTCTTTTTCCTCCCGACATGGAATCCAGCAGGCAATGTTCAAGATAGTGAATGTGCTATCAACATGTGTTCCAAAGTCAGAGCATGTACAGCATGATGGACATGAGGGAGAAGCCTTTCTTAAGACACTGAGATTTGGAGGTTTGTTACTTTAGCAGAAGCCAAACCATTCTGGCCACAAAAAGAGGCATTACATACTCCCTTCTTGGGACATTTTGTTACCGGAAGGGGGTCCCGATTCAGACCCCAAGAGAGGGTTCTTGGATCTCGGCACAAGAAAGAATTCAGGACGAGTCTACAGAGTAAAGTGAAAGCAAGTTTATTAAGAAAGTAAAGGGGCCGGGCACGGTGGCTCATGCCTGTAATCCCAGCACTTGGGGAGGCTGAGGTGGGCAGATCACCTGAGGTCAGGAGTTCAAGACCAGCCTGGCCAACATGGTGGAACCCCATCTCTACTAAAAATACAAAAATTAGCTGGGTGTGGTGGCAGGCTCCTATAACCAGCTACTCGGGAGGTTGACGCAAAAGAATTGCTGGAACCCAGGAGGCAGAGATTGCAGTGAGCCGAGATCGCACCGTTGCACTTCAGCCTGGGTGACAAGAGTGAAACTCTGTCTCTCAAAAATAAAGTAAAGGAATAAAGAATGGCTATTCTACAGACAAAGCAGCTCTGTGGGCTGCTGGTTGCCCATTTTTATGGTTATTTATTGATTGTATGCTAAACAAGGGCTGGATTATTCATGCCTCCCCCTTTTAGACCATATAGGGTAACTTCCTGATGTTGCCAAGACGTTTGTAAACTGTCATGGTACTGGCAGGAGTGTAGTAGTGAGGATGACCAGAGGTCACTCTCGTTGCCGTCTTGGTTTTGGTGGGTTTGGGCCAGCTTTTTTACTGCTGTTTTATCAGCAAGGTCTTTATGACCTGTATCTTGTGCCGACTTTCTATCTTGTCCTGTGATTAAGAATGCTTTAACCTCCTGGGAATGCAGCCCCTCAGGTCTTAGCCTTATTTTACCCAGTCCCTACTCAAGATGAAGTTGTTCTGGTTCAAATGCCTCTGACAATTTATCCAGTCACATTCATGGAGTGTGGCTGTGAGTGGTGGACAAACTATACTGTGTTTTCCCTTAGTACTGATAGAGTGGAGGCAGTGGGAGATCCAGGACTGTGTGGATATCTATGGCTGCTCAAGGTTGGATATAATCCCACTTCCAGCACAAGGCTCAAAGCAGTGCTTTGCATTGTCATAAATAGGGCATTAAGGACTCAGAAAACAATACCCCAAAGGAAGTCCTCAGAAGCTGAAGTTTTTCTCTGATCATCTTCTGCCCTGCAACAGGCTCTCTTTTGCCCATTGTGCCTTTTTGGTGTTCTTTTGAAAAATGTGTTCACTATATGTACATTGGGGTTGAGTATTTGGTTTACTCATTCTGAACACTTCCTTAGTTTATGCCAATAAAAGATTGTTTGGATAATTATAAGTTTGTGTTTTTCATTCATTGTTTTAGCTCCTAAGTTTGTATTTTTTAACATAATTTCTACGTTTATTATAGCCTAAAAGGTACAAAGGCAAATTAGTTACTGCCTTTGGTATATTGCCTGATACTGAGACTTGGGGTCCCAGAGAGCTTATCACGCAGGGAGTGGTGGATCCACCAGGTAGGTCTATAGCCCATACTCCATCCCTTCTTCCTTTTTTGTCTGATAGTCAGCCGTGTCTGTTGTTTTCGCTTTTATCGTAGGTTGTATTCAATGTTAGCTCCACCTTAGAAGTGAGGACATGTGGCATTTGGTGTTCTGTTTTTTCCTTATTTCTCTTTAAATAATGGCCTCCAGCTCCTTTCATGTTGCTGCCAAGGAGTGGATTTGCGTCTTTTTTTTTTTTTTTTTTATAGCTGCTTAGTTTTTTGTGGTGTATATGTACCCCATTTTCCTTTTCTGATCCACTGTTGATGGATACCTAGGTTGGTTTCACATGTTTGCCATTGTAAAGTGTGCCGCCAAGACCGTTTGTGTGCATGTGTGTTTTGGACAGAAGGATTCATTTTCCTTTGTGTATACCCCAGTGGTGGGCTTGCCGTGTCAGATGGTAGTTCTGGTTTAAGTTCTTTGAGCAGTCTCTGAAGTGCTTTCTATGGTGTCTGAACTACTTTGCATTTTCACCAAAAGTGGACCAGTGTCCCCTTTCTCTGCTGCCTCGTCCGTGTCTTTTTTTTTTTTAACTGTGTAATTGCCATTCTGACCAGTGTGAGATGATATCTCATTGTGCTTTTGATTTATATTTCTCTGATAATTAGGTTTAGCATGTTTTCACATTCGTTGCTTGCTTTTACATTATCTTTTGAGAAGTGTGTGTTTATATCCATTGCCTATTTATTAGTTATTTGGGGAGTTTTGCTAATTGATTTCTGTAAGGTCTTTAAGGTAGATTCTGGATATTAGACCTTGGTCAGGTGCATAGTTTGGGAACATTTTCTCTCATCCTGTATGTTGTCTGTCTACTCTGTGGGTAATTTCTTGTGTTGTGTGGTGGCTCTTTAGTGTATTAGATGTGGGAATTTCCTGGTCTCACATAATACTTGAGCATTGTTTCTTTCTATGTGCTTAAAACCTATTTGCTCTATAGTAAAGGTTTACAATTAAAGAGTAGAGTGGGACATTTTGATCTATGCATATGTACCTTGTGTAATGATGAAAGCAAGGCATTGACTGTCTCTGTTACCTTGTGTAGTTATTGTTAGTTCTCTGTGGTTGCAAAATTCAGAATCCTTCTTTTCAGTCTTTTTTGGAAAATATGGTAGGATACTGTTAACTCTGGACACCTGCTGTGGAGTAGAATAGCTGAATTTATTCCTGTCATCTGAGTGTAACATTGTGTCCCTTTCCCAGTCCCTGCCAGGACTCCCCAACCCACAGCCTCTCTTCACCACTGTGGAACTTTCTACTTCTAGGGGATAAAGTCGTTTAGAGAGGAAGTTGATCTCATTCTCACATGCATGAAATCATGCCATGTTTGGCTTTCTCTGCCTGACTTATTTCGTTGAAGGTCATGTCCTCCAGGTTTCTGCACGTTGCTGCGGATGACATGGTTTCATGAATTTCTGTGGCCGAAGAGGATGCCACTGTGTACTGCAGTTTCTTTATCCCTTCATCTGTGCACGAACAGGTAGGTGGATTGAATACCTTCGCTATTGTGGATAGTGCTTCAGTCGCCATAGGAAGGCCGATATCTCTTCAACATAACAGATTCTGTGTGGTTTCTGTGTAAAACCAGTGGTGGGATTGCTAGGTGAACGGATAGTTGTAAAATGTTTAAGACACCTTCAACTGTTTCACTTCATGTGCATAGTAATGTACATTGCCAGCGATAGTGTATAAAATGTCTTTTCTGCTGTTCTGCATTGGCCACTACCTGTGAACGTATGGGTTTTCTGTTGTTTTTGGTAAGTTCCGTTCTAATTAGAGTGAGACACATCTGAACGTGGTTCGTACTTCGACACTTGTGTGAGGATTAGTGAAGTTGAGCAGCTTCTCTTTGACCTGTCAGTGAATTTCGTGTTTTCTTTTCAGATGTGCCTGTTCAGGATCTTTGCTCAGTTTTAGCTTGGGTATTAGGTTTTGTTCATTTTCCCAGTTAGAGTAGTGTTAGTTTCTCATGCATGTTAGATAACAACCCCTTTCACAGATAAGATTCTGCTGAACTTTCTCTCAATCTGTAGGATGGTTTCTTTAATGGTTCATTGTTCTTCTTCCCCATGCGGAAGCTCTGAAATGATGTATAGTCCCATGTGTTTGTATTCACGTTTGTTAGCAGTGATTTTTGTGTCCCATCCAAAAGAACAAAAAAAAAAGTATTGCCAAATCAATTGCATGGTCTAAGGGTTTCTTGCCATAGATAATTTTTGTTTTTGTTTTCTTTCTTTTTTGCAAACTGAGTGCATAGATACAAGTTTTGCTGAGATACAGACTCCCACTTTTCTTATAGGAGCTTTGTGGCTCCAGGATTGGGTTTAGGTTTTAATTTTGTGTTGATTTGGGGTTATTACATGTTTCAGACCCTGAAATGTTGACTTCTTTGGCTTGTTTTTTCTCTGTTATAACACACTGGGGGTTGTGTTCAAATTAAGCCGTGGGACATCCTTTTCGATTCTGGGCTCAAATGATTCTCGCCTTCCTTGATATTCACTTAGGGGAGAGGTGTCAGAAAGTCTGGGAAGATCTATAGTGGAAAAATTTTATCTGTATTTCGTGGAGACTGATGGCCAGCTCCCTTCTGCCCAGGACTTCTGGAGAAGGCCAGCCATACCACTTGCTTAAATACCTCCCATCTCTAGCTCTTCAGTAAATATTTCAGTGATTCATTAAATATTTAAACTTCAAGAAAGTAGAGTAACCTAGTGGAACTCGAATTTAACTAGAATTTAAATTTGAGAGTTGCTGGTCAGTAGAACAAGCGTGGTAGATTGGGTAACATGCTCTGATTTTTAAGGATTTTGCTTTGTTGTTTTTTTTGTTTTTGTTTTCCTTAAAGAGTTAACAATAATTAATTAGAACAAAGAAGGAAAACATTAAGTGGTTGGCATGTGTAACATAAATGCTGTTGCATGACTTGTTCAGCCATAGCCTCAATTTGACATACTGGGCTATGAATCCTGAAGACTGGTATACGGTTACTGCACTGCGGTTACTTTTCTCATTCCAACAACTATAGAACATTTTGAATAGTGTTTTAAAATTTTATTTTAATGAAAGTTAAGAAAAAAAGCCTTACTTATACACTAAAGAAAATAAATATAAAATGGTCTCCCGCCTGCCTGGCAAAAGTCCCATGGCCTGATCCTGGCCAGCAGGAGCAGCTGGTGTTACGCAAAGAGCAGGGGCCAGATGCAGCTGAGCTGCCAGCCACCTAGATGTGGTTCCCTGGTGTCACGGTCTAGGTGAAGGATGGTGCAGAGCCGGTGTTCTGACCAGCATCCCAGTGGGGTCCCAGCCACTGCAAGATGTTACTGGCCTACTGTGATTCGGGCTCCAGCTGGCAGGACAGCTTGTAGCTACAGGACAGTGAGGCAGCTGTGAGGCCACCATGAGCCACACGTCAGGTCCCCTCTCAGTGCCTGCCCAGCTGGAATCCTGGGTCCCCAGCGGTCCCCATGCAACAGGGCTTGATGCTGGCCGTGGAGTCATGGCCATAGGCTCTCTGCAGCTTGCCACAGGGAGAGCCTCCTCTAGGCCAGGTGGGGTGGCTGACACCTGTAATGTCAGTACTTTGGGAGACTGAGGTGGGTGGATTGCTTGAGGCCAAGAGTTTGAGACCAGCCTGGACATCATTGTGAAACCCCATCTGTACCAGAACAACAGCAGCAAAACAACAGGACATGGTGTCTGTACATGCTGTACCATGTCCTGGGACATGGTGTACCACAGTAGTCCCAGCTGCTTGAGAGGCTGAGGAAGGGCTTGAGCCCAGAAGGCAGACGTTGCAGTGAGCAGAGATGGTGACACTGCAGTGCAGCCTGGGCGACAGAGCCAGACCACATTAAAAAAAAAAAAAGAAATGGAGAGCCTTCTCCCACCCTCTGCCCATCACCTAGGCCCTCACCTCTCCTTGTCACTGAGCTGCTCCATTCTTGGGAAATAGGTGACAAATTTCTCAAGAGGCCGAAGCCTGTAATTCATGGCAGCCACTTGGAGCAGCTGCATTTCCTGCAGAACTCGGACCTCCTAGAGACAGAGGAGAGGATGCTGACAGGGCCTGGGTGGAAGATGCTGAGAGCACCTTTGGTAGGCAGGGAAAAGGGGCTGATCCCTGGGGCAGTTTTCTGAGGGGGCCCCCAGCCTGTTCTCAGAGTTGGATATAAAAAGCCCCTCCTGCAGGAACTGGTCTTTGATTCCATTCCATTTCCTGCTTTCTCCACTGGGATAGGTCTCCTCCTCCTGTGTGTGTCAAACCCTCCCAGTAAACCTAAGATGCAGAGGATGGAGCCAGGGAGTGTCCTGTCCAGGGTGAACTGTGACGTCCACATCCCCACCCTCATCCAACGTGAGTGCCCCAGCTGCTTACCTTCCTCCTCTTGTTGGTGTTGCCCTGGAAGGCAGACAGAGTCCATCAGAAAGGTCCCTGGCCCACAACTAGCCCCACCCCACCCCTTCCCATGCTGCATTACTGCCAGGGCCACCAGAGTCAGGGGATTTGCACATGACAGGACTTGGATCTGCCCCAGGCTCCTGGCTCTAGAGCAGGGGCATAGGAGCTGAGGCTCAGGGACTTTCTGCCCCAGCCCTCTGTGATAACAGACAGGGAAACTGAGTTCTCTCATAGAAAGAAAGCACTCAGTGACTGTGGAACTGCCTGCCCTTGGAGAGGCTCAATTTCACTGGCCTGTTACGGGACTACCCTAGAGAAAGGCTAAGTCCAGCTCAGCCCACACCTCAGCAGCTTTGCAGTCAGGCGGCTCTGCAGCTTCACCACTCAGGAATAGGGACTGGTGGCTGCTGTGGAGCCTCTATCAGTCAGAGGTGATGAGATGGGCCTGACACCCCCACCCACAGGAGCAGCTGTGAGGCTCTCAGGAGAGGAGGTTTTCCAAGGGCTGAGATCTAAGGGCTCCGTCCAGGCCCCTCTCCTCCCTCAGGATCCTGGTTCCCAACAGCCTGCCCCAGGCTCACTCACATCCAGATCGTCTGGGATGGCCGTATCCAATCTGTGTAACTCAGTCAGAAAATCCTCCAGGAAGGGGACCACTCCCTGTGCCAAGGAGGAGTGGGAGGGGGGAGGAGTAGTGATGATGAGTATTGGCCCTCAGGTACCTGCCCAAGGTCCTGTCTCATGAAGTCCCACCAGCCCCTGTCTCCCGGAACTCCCCTCTTCAGGTCTCCCTGTTGGAGCAGCCAAAGACCCTCCACTGCCTTTCCCAGTTCTCTGCCTCCTCTATCCCACCTGACCCCCAAGTCTAGCAAGCACTCCTAGTTACCTCTATGGTGGGATTTTAACAATTCACAAGGGCATGTGGTCCCAGCCTTACCCTTCCCCACATCCACTCTGAGTCCAGCTTTCCCAGACCCTTGCTCTGGTCTCTCAAATGGAGGTTTTCCAGGCCCAGTGTCCACAGGAGAACAGGACTGGAGAGTAAGTCCTTGCGGTCTTCACATGGAGGCCTCCAGCTGGCAGGGAAGGGAGCCCTGTCCTCTGATCCCCTGCGGCCTCTCCACGCCAAAGGCTCACTCACCTTCTTCTGCCTCCGCAGCCTCATCTGGGCTCTCTGGGGGTTCCTCTCCTGGGTGGCCACCTTAAAGCTCCCCGCCTGCCAGGTGTCAGTGACGGAGACAGTGAGGCTCTCCTCTCTCCCCCCAGTTACGCCCCAGCCACCCCACACTTGGATCCCCAGGGACTGGCGTGAGTCACCTGGCACCGTGCTCATACCACCGGCCAGCTCCACGCTCCCTGTGTGTGTCACCCACTCATGCAGCCGGGCCTCCCTGAGACTGTTTCCTCTTCTGTAAAGAGCCACGGAAACCACAGCTACCTCACAGGGCCTCCTGAGCACTGTTTCCTATAGCTGTTGCCATTGTTCCCCCCTCATCCCTCTGAGGAAGAACCAGGCATGAGCACCAGCAAATTATTTTCTTTTCTTGAACCTCATTTCCATCCTGTGAGGGCTGCACTACAGGCTCAGCATCCCTTCATTTTCCACATGAGGAAACAGAGACCCAGAGCAGGCAGTGACTCCCCAGGGACCTGAAAGAGAAGGCGCCTCCTCCCCATCCTGGAGGCTCTGTCCCGCTGCCTTCTCCCGATATCCCAGCACCGCTACCCATCAGGGTCATGTTCTCTGGAGTCTCTGAGTGTCTAGGTCTCCAGCCAGGCACAGTCGTGATGGGAAAGGGACAGGGTGTTTTAGGAGACCTGGTTAAGTGGCACCTGCCTATCTGAGCCCCACTGGAGTCTGTGCCACACAAATTGGGTTGGAGCCATGCCAAAGGTTTGGCCTCGCCAGTGATCCCCCAGGGGAGTTCCGTGCACAGAACTCTCTTCCTCCACTCAGGAAGTGGCATCCTGAGACGCCATCTCTGACTGACATGGCGGGGTTTTCCAGAATCCTGGGTGGGGTGACAAGTTGTCTTCCCGTTTGCATGGAATATTCTGAGATCTGGTCAGGGAGGATCCCCTGGGAATGCATGAATCCCCCAGATACTTTTCATGAGCATGTGTCACTGCTCACTGGTGAGGATCCTGTGACCTGAACGTTTTCGGGTGTCTGCGAAGGGCAGAGCAGGGAGTCCCAGGAAACACGTACATCTGTCCCAAGTATGCCCATTGGTACCCAAAGCTGGGCAGTCCACTGGACTCCCTGGCACATGAGCTTCCTCTGTTGTTGTTCCCCCCTCCCCCAGTGTGGGCAGAGGCCACTGCCTTTGGAGATGCGCTGCAGACAGAAGCAGCAGCAGAGGCCTGGCTTCCTGAGGAATTGCTTTCCAGTTTGAGGAAGAAAGAAAGTCCCACCTACCATGACCATCCCCCAGCCTGGAGGCAGCTCCATGCCAGCAGCACTGACAAGCACGGGAACCAGAGCCCTGCTAATGCTGCAGCTCATCACCCCCGCTCCGCAGCCCAGCAGCCATTGCCACAGCCCATTTCCAGGGCCTCCTGCCGCCATGCCCCCACGTGCCTGTGGACCCACACACCTCTCTTTCTGTTTGCCCAAGGTAGGCGTGGAGGGAATTTTTCAAGTCCACTTTTAGTAGGTAAGTCAAAAGAAAATAACCACTCCACACCGGGTCCAATGCCCTTCCAAACTGTCTCTTTCCTCTGACTCTTAAACACTTCTCCTGCATCTCCCAGACTCCAGTGTACCTTGATCAGCAGGTCCCTCTTCACTGCAGTGTCTTTTTTGCAGAGTTGTTTCAGATGTTTTGTGCTTTTGCTATGGGCAGAGGAAAGAAAGAAAAGCAAATTTGGGAATAAGCGGAGAGATTTGTGAGTTCCAATCCAATCCCTTGTGTTTGAAAACCCAGAGAGTCCCAACTTCGTGGCTGAGAGTTTCCAGTAGGGTCCTCTGATGACAAGGGCTCCAGGGGACCAGGGTGGGACCCATCATGCTCCTCCCCTGGTCCATCTCCACTTCAAATGAGCCCCTGCGTGTTCACAGTTAGCTTCCAGCTGGACACAGTTCCACTGCTGGGTACAAACACCTGAAAGCCTCCAGTTGGCTCCAGTCCGTTCCTGATGGTTAAAAAACCTTAGTCCTAAGTTGGAAATCCTTGCTTAGTAGTCCAAGGCAGCTTAGTGACCACACCCACCAGGCCATCCCTGCCTCCAGTGTCCCTGGTCTCCAAGAACCTTTCAGAGTCGTTGAGGGCACATGGGGAGGCCTATGGGTCCCTAGGTCAACCCTGGTGCTCCCGTGGAGGGAACCCTCCTCACCTGGACACTGCTGCCCATGTCTCGTGTAGCCGATATATTGGTTTGCTGCACAGAGCAGAGACGATGGCATGCACCGAGGAGAAGCTGTTGAGGCTTAGGCACTCCTGGAGAGGGAAGAGTGAGCTGTGAGGTCCACAGTTGGAGCCCGGCCCACTTAAGCCACAGCCCGCTGTGCTGAGATCTCCCTGCCTGGATTAAGCAGAGGCCCAGGGAGCCTCAGGAGGGCACAACTGGGACCGAGTGAATGTCACTCATCTAGGAAGATTTTAGTTCAACCCAAGGAAGAGCCCAGGTTAGAAGTGAGCAGCCACCACTGGGCCATGGGAGTCAAGGTCTGTGACAAGAAGGGGCTAGGTGATGTCCAGGGCTGAAGCCAGACGTACAGATGCCAATCCTGAAAGCCGATGGAGGAGAAGAGGCAGTTCCCCATTTTTAAAAAGGAAATTCTCAGGCCCAACCATGGCTTACCCTGGCCACCTTGATCCAGTGCTCCACCACCCTGGCCCTGTCCCAGGCCCTCATGCCATGGTTCCCGAGGCAGGAGGTGGTGATGCAGTTGGTGAGCCTGTTGAAGTGTGCGATGGTCGCATGAACTGTGGGTGCCACGTGCTCATTCCCCTCCTTAGCTCATTGACCCCAGATGGAGCCCAAGCAGTCGCAGAGCTCCACCTTCTTGAACAGCTCCTTTGGGGGAGGAGGAGAGTGTCATGGACAGAGCACACCCCAGCTCAGAGTCACCCACAGTCCCAGGCAGGGACTGAGCTCACAGTCATCCACGGTCTCTGGCAGGAACCGAGCTGGAGTTCAGAAAGCTTTAAAATGGGCTCCAGACATGTGGGAGTCTCTGGGTTTGATTTTCTGCCCATCGAGGGCCCTGAGTGCATCATGGCCCAGAATCCAACAAGAGTGGGAAGAGAGAGTGACATTTTTTCCCAGGCCATCCGCACTCCAAGGAGTAGAAAGTGGCTCAGGCCTTCCCGTCCTGAGACCTCGTCTTCCTCCCATCCCAGTCAGCCCTGTACTCCTTCTTTCCATACTGGTGCACTTTCCTTGTGGCAGCTGCAACTATGGGCTCTGTTTGGGTGTCTGCCATAGAATCTAGTATGCATCAGGCACCTAGCTGAGGGTCATGAGGCTCCTGAGCAGCTGGGTGAGTGACCCATGGCCCTGCCTGCCCCTCAGTGAGCACCTGCCCTGTCCTGCTTTCTGTCCATCCCCTGTCATTCTGTCTGCACACTCTGTGGAGCTAGCACAGGCGACATGCCATCTCTGCTGTCCATATGCAGTCAGGGAAGGCTTGTGCGTGAGGAAACTCATCCAGATCCCATGTTTGGTAAGAAGTGGGGATGACATTCGACCCAGGGCATTGGCGACTCCTCGGGTAGAGGCTGGTCTGAGACAGCTAGTGCCAGAGGCATAGCCTGCAAAGCCCAGCTGCTCACCACATCCATGAGGGTCAGCTGCTCTGCCAGCAGCCTGGGAGGGAAGGTGGTGATGTCAGGCATCTCCTCAAGAGGTTGGTTCTTCACAGTCCCGGAAGAGGGACTAGGGGACTCTGAGGCGGACTGTGGCTCCAGCAGTGTCGCTGGAGGGGACCCTTCCCCTGGTGCTGGTCCTGGTGCTGAATATGGATATCCTGGTGCACCCAGGGCTGCACCTGACTCTGGCTCCAGAGCAGGCCCCAGGTCCGCCAGCAGTGGTGGTGCTGGCTCCAGGGCTGGCATTGTTAATGCGTGTTGCCCAGGAGGTGGAGCAGGATCTGGAAAAGGAGAAAAGGTCACGACACCAGTCACTTTTCACTGGGCTTTCCAAGCACAGAAATGACCGGATGAAATGTAAGGGAATTGTAGCCCCACAACACCACTCCCGGAAAGTCTTCCAGACTGCAAGCCACCTCACCATCTGGCTTGGCCTCGTTGGGCTCTGGAAGCACCAACTGGCCTAGGACAAGTTCCTGATGGTCCTCCATGCCCAGTCCAGGCCAGGCGAAGTTCCTGAAGGCCAGCTTTATCCGGAAAGATGACCATTGCGGGGGCTGATAGCAAACTGAAGTGTTTTCAAGGGGCCAGGTGAACAAAATGGAGGTGGTGGTGCTGGTGATGGAGTGGACAGCTGAGTCAGAGGCCTGGCCTTCTCCCATACAACCCTCCAGGGCACACTTGCGTGGTTCTGGGTGCCTGGCATGTTGCTGCCTGTGTAGAGGACAGCCTCACCCTTCCCCAAGCCATCAGTGCTGTCCTGGAAGGGGCAGACCTGGCCATGCAGCAGGACTGTACAGACCCTTGTGCGCCCCAGTGTCCCACTGACATTCTCTTCCCAAAGGCCCTGGAGCACAGCCCTGTGCACATGGGCACTCAAGACTGCAGCTCCAGGCTGATTTCTGAGCAGGTTGCTCATCAAGCTCCAGCTCTGGGTCCTCTGGTCCTGGGGTTAGGAGGGTGGGGGCAGATGTTGGCTGGAGGAGGACAGGTAGAGTTGGGAAGCCACGGCGTGGGGTATGGGTCTCTCAGTGGCCAGCTGAGACCCCAGCCTCCCTTCTCCTTTGCAGGGCACCTAAGTCTCCATATACAGAACTCACTATTTGCCTCTTGTGGGGGACCCAGATGTCAGCCTTCTTGTGGGAATTATAAGAAGTATGAGCCCTAGGACTCCTTTAGGGTCTCCCCAGGCAGAGGCCACATCTTTTACCCCATGTTTTCTGGATGAAAAGGCTCTTTAGAACCCTAAATCCACCCAGTTTATACTTGTTGCTGGACTCCATCATTCTAGTCAGAATCTGGGAGGATGCCACCATACGTAGAAGAGGCCATGAGGGTTTCACCTCTAACATTGTATAGATATGACCTGTTTATTCTGTCTCGTGTGAGCACCTGACTCTCAGTAAGTCGAGACCCAGGGATTGTCATCTGCTTTAATAAATTTTGCCAAGTCACAAGAAGAACGAGGCACAAATGAGGTGTTTTGTATGTATGTGTTGAATGAGTGAACCCCAACCATTGGAGAACCCCAGTGAGCCTCTCCAGATATCTGAGTGGACCTGTGGGTCCTCTTTCAGCACCAAGGGACCCCTCTTCTGTCTATGTCAAGGAGAAAGACCAGCCAGAAGGAATCTCAGACGTCTTTTACCAATGCCATCGTAGACTTGCTTTCTATGTGCTTTTCCAAACAGTGAGGGATATGGGCCATTGAGGCAGAAAGCTGAGAGCTACTTCAGTGAGTGGGAAGGGAAAAGTAATAAACGTGAATCACAGCACCCCCAGCAGATATCCAGAGTTTTAGGCTCTAGGGACCCCTTTTTTTTGCTGTGTCTTAGATCATTCAGTCCCCACAAGAACCCTGTGAGGTTCATCATCTCACTACTCCCTGTTCCAGAGGAGCCAACTGAGTCTCAGAGAGCTGCATCTTCAAGACATAGCCAGTAGGGGACAGAGGCACCTCCGTGCCTTGGAGGGGATGGACACTCACCTTCTAACCAGTAGTTCCAAAAAGTGTGGCATGGTGATAAAGTCCCAGGAGGGGCCCAGGCAGGTGGCATAGGAGGAGATGGGTTTAGTTAGCAAGGCTGGAACCAGGGAGTCCAACAGCTTCTCCCTTGTGCCGGGCTGGAAAGTTGGCATCCTGCAGATCTCATTTTCATACCAGGGGGACAAGGAGGGACATGGGAATCAGTGGTAACACCATGAACCACCAGAGGATCGGGATCTGGAACTCACACCAAGAAGCATCAACCCTTCAGGGACCTGTGCATGTGGTGCCCGTGTTGAAAAGGGTTCTAGGCTTTCAAAGTAAAATTACATGTGAGGATGGAGAATTGATAAAATGATTCACTCCTTCAAGGCATCGTCACGGTGTTTGTCAGCTGTGGGGCAACGGCACCTTGTGTATCAGCAGCCTGCATGAAGAGCATCATCCCTGCAGTCCTCACAAATCATCCTCATGATAGAGAAGAGACGCAGGTTTTTGGATGTCACATGGCTGCTGAGCAGCAGCCGGGTCAGAAGTGAGTACCTTCCACAGCGAGGATTGGATGAAATTCCCTGTAGGCCACCTGAGGCTCCACTTCTGATATGGAGGGGAAGGGCCTGGGGAGGTCTCGTCCCCTCCTCATTTTAGCAACAGCACACAGGACAAGATGCTCTAGAAGAACCCTTTGTCTTAAAGGGATATGATTGTTTTTGTTCCTTTAACATGAACGTGAGTCTGGAGAAACAGCTATGGCCATCCCAGCCCTGGGCAAGGGGAAAATGCCAGAAGACTCCAGGGTGGGAGGAAGTGTATCCCAAGGCCCAGGATCTGCCAGGTGACTCGGGGAAGAGAAAACGCAGGCAGGTATGGAACCCGTGAAAGGTTACGCAGTGGAACCCGTGAAAGGTTACGCAAATGTACGTTTGAAAGTGGAAATGAAACAAAGGTGATTTTCTCTGCCACACAGACAGCAGATTGGCAAAAAGTTAAAAGCATGTTAGTATTCAGGGGAGGCCGTATTCAGAGAAGCAGCTACCTGCAGAGACTGAGGCTGCTGGTGACCGTGTGAGCAGCTGGAGCCCTTTTGGAAAGTCAACTGGCTAGAGCTGTTGAAACTTGCTATCTGCATATAATTTCACCCAGATATCCCTTTCCCGGGTGTCTGTGTTCCGCAGGGGATTTGTATATTTTATGGGTTGAATTTTGTCCCCTCCCCCAAATGTAACTGTTTCTATTCTCAACCCCAGAGACTCAGAATGTGACTGTGTCTGGACACAGAGTTCTCCAAGAGGTAATTCAGGTGAAGTGAGTTCGTTAGTGTGGCCCCTAAGTTAATATGCCTGGGGTTCTTACAAGGAGAGGTGGTCAGCACACAGAGAAGTTGAAGAGAAGACCCTGTGCTGACCGAGGAAGAAATCAGCCATCTCCAAGGCAAGGAGAGAGGCCCAGAGAAACCACCCCAGTCTGACAGCTTGACGTTGGACTTCCAGTCTCCAGAATTGTGAGGAACCAAATTTCTGTGATTAAGCTCTGCAGTCAGCATGCCGTGTTATGGCAGCCCTGGGAAACTGCTCCAGCCTATTAGGACACACATTAGGATTATGCTCCCTGTAGAAAGACTTCCTAGAAAGGGAATTTTATCACTACAGGCTCCACCAGCACTGAGAGGCTGACCCGCTGTGGAGCATGGCCTCCCTTAAGGAATATTACAGTGAGATGCGAGGGTACAGCTCCTGCCTGATGGGGATACAGGGATGAGTTCTGTGAGATGACACTTTAAAGACAAATGCATAGTGTAGCTTCACCTACTTTTGTTGTAATCAATGTCCACCCCCACCTTGTTTGTGTAAAAGTGTTGGATTTTAAGTCCTGGAGGAGGTCTGGCAGGGCAGTGGAGATACCTGTTGCCGGAGATACACTTACGGTGGGGAGTTAAAATGATAACGGTATGAATATGTTGCTATAATTTTACCATTATACTCAATTCTTGTGGCAACATGCTGAGATACTCGTTTCTTAGCATAAAGTGAAAACAGATGGATTTTCTCTGATCTTCCTCTGATAGATGAAAGGGACTTTGCCTGTAACCAAGTTGCCACTGGGGACTAATGGGAGCCAGATTCCTTTGGAAGAGAACACTGGGCCACTCAAGTGGGAAATTCCTAGGACAGAGTTTAGGGAGTTCCCATATTCATGTCTGAGTCCTGGGCCCACCCTGGTTTTCTGGAGTCCCTGTCTGTGGAGACCCTTCTGTGCCCCATCTCACCCCAGACCAGCACTGGCCGTGGTTGGTGGCGGTGGGCCCGTGCCCTTCTTTGAAGAAGATGGAGAAATGGAATCCATCCAACAGCTCCTGTTTGATCTGCTGTGTGGAGCTCTGCAAAGAGAGTGCCCGAGAGCCGGGCCAAGAGGTGTCAGTGGCTTGCCTGGCTGACCCCACAGTGGCACACCCCCATTAGAACTCCTTCCTGGTGTCCCCATCCCCAACAGGATTTGGCACATAGGAGCGTCTGCATAGACCTCCAGCCAGAGAAGGTTGAGGTCTCCGGCAGATGAATTGGGATTCACATCTGAGCAGCAAACTGTGTCCTCGACACTGAACTTCCCATCCTGCCAGGCATAGTCTGGGCTGTGAACCTGACATACCTACCAGGCTCCAAACACCTGACAACCTACCTGCTCCTGTTCAGGGAGGGCCCCTCATCTCCTGTTTCCCCCAAACATATGGGGAGGGACTCGGTGCTGCCCTGATGGGCACAGCTGAGGCCTGGCCTGGACAGGCCTGCCCTGGGCCCTGTGTTACCTGTGGGTGCCTTCTGGCAAAGGGCCAGAGGTGTCGAGGGTGAGGGTTGAACCAATGTCTATATTCTCGAGAAAGACTCTCATTTTGGCCTCTTCTGCGACGAGGAGGTCGGCAGCATGTCGGGACACAGCAGGAGAACATGTTCTCCGGAGCGTCGCCTACCAAATGAACTGGAAATGAGACTGTGTATATAATATGGGTGCCTAGTGACCAGAATTCTAAGTTCTACTGGGGATCTGTTAGCAAGGAAGTGAGGTCACGTCTTGTAGGTTCCATCCTGTAAGCGCCGCCTTTCCATAAGACCTACTCAAAGGCCCCTCTGGGTTTCTGATCACTCACCCTCCCCTGTCAACTCCTTACCTGTTCACCATTATGCAAAAGTGTGCCCCTTCAGCAGCTTGGGAAGACCTGGATATAACCAGGGTCCCAGGTTTGAGGAGCCAGTGCTGGGTCAAACAGGCTTTATCTTAGCAGTTGTGAGACCCTAGAGAACTCCTTTGGTGTTTTGGGCTCTCCCCACCTTGCACAATGAGAGTTATGCTAGCATCATAACCCTTCCTAGGGAGCTCATGAGGTGTGTTTGAGAGAAATCTTTAAAAACTCATGGTGTGGTGGTCCCTGTAGATACTGCACACACTTACAGATGGAAGAAATGCAAGAAGGGGTGAGAGGTAGCATGGAATACAACTCCAGTGGGCCTGGGGTCCACAGTGTGATCTCAGGAAAAGCCGCTTTTGCTCTGGGCCTCGTCTTTCATGCTGCACCAGTAGAGGCTGAGATTAAATGAAATTCAGACATCCTCCTCCTCTGACATTGCACCCTCCAGTGCCTTCCCATTTTATTTAGACCCAGACCCTGTGCCTCATCTCAGCCTTGGGTGGGCAGCATCCACAAACACAGCACTGAGGGGTTAGTGACTCCCTTCTGAATGATGGAATAGGACACAGATGATGGAATAGCACTTCTGGGCCAGTTCAGTGTATTACAGCAAAGAGCCATAGCCTGGGGAGGTCATCAAAAACAGAATTGTACTTCTCCCAGTTCTGGAGGTTGGAATTGGATATCAGGGTACCAGCTTGGTAGGACCTTAGTGAGGGCATTTTTGCCCCATTCACTTAGCTTTTACAGGTGCTGTCTTTTCCTTGGAGGACGGCTCAACTTTAGGAGTTTGGGTAGACCTCCCTTCAAAGCCCCGCTCCCATTTTTTGCTTGGTGGTCGTGAGGAAGTCATAGAACATCCCTGTGCCTGTTTTCTCCTCTGAGAAATGGCGTTAGTGAGAATTGCTTCCCTTTTTACTCACAGAGAATAAAGCATGGAAAGAAGTTAACTTACTGCCATTGGGCAGAGAGTGAGAGCCCAGCAAACCAGAGAGATCAGCTTGCCCACAGCAGTGGTGAGGAGTGCGGAGAGTGGGTGAGGCTGGGGCAGGAAGCAGGCCAGCCTGCCAGAGCCCAGGAAGAGGTGAAGGGCAACAGTGAACTCTTCACCCTGAATTCTCAGGGGACACAGGCATGCAGGTACTGTCTGGAGCACAATCCTCATTCTCCCCTGATCCTAGTCATAGAAACTGGAATTCCTCTTCACCAAGGTGGGTCATAGAAACCAAAATCGCTTTTCCCCAAAGCCAGCCATAAAACCTAAAATTACTACTTTAACTTTCCTTCTGCCTCTCTGTGTAAAAACTGGCTATAAAGATGTTATCTGACATTCCTTATTTGACTGTAGGTCATAAGACCCCATTCCAGAGAAGGTCCTCCCCTAGACCCAGAAGGAAGAAACGCTTGCTCAGAGAAGCCAAGAAGAATCTAGACAGGCCTTGCTGGGCTTCCCCATGTGGTCCGTTAGCACTAGATCAGACTCTTCAGTCCAAGTATATTTCTGTGTGGCTGTCCAGACTTCATTGAACTTACGCAAAAAAAAAAAAAAAAA